>NC_051430.1:13804390-13919081 GCF_001649575.2 Kryptolebias marmoratus | reverse complement strand
AAAAAAAAAAAAAAAAAAAAAAGCACGTACAGCAACAGGTAGTTGGTCAGGTAAAGCTCCAGTCAGGTGTACTTTAAGCTTTACCATCAAAAATAAAAGTCTTTGTATTTTTGAACGTCTCTGCTTCGCTGCTCCTTAAAGGACATTTAAAGTAACATATCCCCCGTATCCCTCTTGTTTCTGAGGGGTCTTTTCTTGGCATCTGTGTTCACCCATCTATTGTGTTCTGTTTGTGTATGTGGGAGGTAATGGCATTGACAAAGGGAGAGGTGGCTTTACATAGGTCCTCCATAATGCTGTGGGTATACTAAATGCTTCATTAATGCCACACACAGGAAATGGAGGGTCAATATTTATAGACCCTGCACAGAGCACTATGTAGATAGGGGATCTATTGGCTCGCATTCTAGGGAGGGGAATCAAATTAAGTCAACGAGGGACTGGAGTTTTACTCTAGGTCTCTTTTTCTCCATGAGACGGTCAATTTCCCAACGATTGCTGGTGGTGGCTTGTTGCCACAAGCTTGACCCCAAACCTTCGGAGAAGAGACAGAGCAGCATAACAGAAGAAGGTGGCACTAAAGGGAGCTCTTTATGAAAATTAAACTTTAACACTAAGATTAATGATATAGTCTTTTTGTGTAATACAACACTTCTCATGTTCTTATTTGGGTGTTTTCAGCTCTTTATATTCAGACATTTTATATTACACATTGAAAATTAATAAATAACTTAAGGGAGTAAAAGGTGCAATATAAATATCTTTGGAAGAAGAAATAGCGAAAGGGGACTCAGTTACATTAGCACAAAGAGAGGGATGAGGAAGAAGAGGAGAGAAGAGCCGGTGTGTATTTGGGAGAGAAAAGAGTGAAGGTATTGCCATAATTCCTGTGCATCGGCATGGCTGTTAGGAGCTCAGGTGGTTGAGCGTTTGCCCCGGCCAGGCCTCATCAACGTGAAGGGCGATCTCATCCTTTCTGCATCTCTCCTCTCCTCTGCTTGATTAATTGGGTTCCAAACACGCCAGTGGAATACGTAATGTGCCCCCTCCCCCCCTCACCTGCCTCCCAACCTCACTGCTCTCACCCTCCTCCTCCTCTTCCCACCGTCCTCCTTCCTTCTTTCTGTCTCTCCTCATCTCAGGCCCTCTCTCATTCTCATTCCTCCCAGCCTCTCTCCATCTCTGTGTGCTCTGGCAATCTCCAAAACACATTAGCATACACTTGGCATTCCAAACAGGCAAAGGGTGGGGGGTGGGGGGGAGGGGGAGGACCAGAAAAAAAAAAAGAAATATGAAAAACAATTTAACAATAATAATGACGCTGATGATAAAATTAATTATGCCCAGGGATGGAGGATGAGAAAAAAAGAGAAGGAAGCCTCGGCAGCAGTCGCTCACTTAATTTGATTCCCAGACGCTGGCGGATATCAGGTGCCATTTGACAAGCAGACACAATGAGTGTTTGCTGCAAAATATCTGCATTGTTATGAAAGTGTGTGTGTGTGGAGGTGCAACCGCAAGCTTCCAAAACAACAAATAGTGTGTTTTTTCCCCCTCTTTTCTCAGTGTATGTTATTTGTGACATCGTATATGATGGCAAGCCCTGCAGTCAGCACAGCAAATGTACATGTGGGCATGTGTCTGCGTGCCAGCCCACCCACATCCCTGCCTGTACATTCTTCAATGGTAAAGGCTGAAAATAAAGAAAATAAAAGGAAAAAAAAAAAAGAGAGATCCTGACTTTCAACTGTAAAACCACATCAGGACGCTGCATCCGCACACAGCTCTGCAAACATGTTGCGATGAGTGATGTCGCCACCATTTACCAAATGTAAATTTTTTCACAACATGTTTTTATTTTCTTAGTCTTCGGAAACATGCAGCCCCCTCCCCCGGGACTGTGATTGACACATTCGTACAGGCTTCAGGGATAGGAGTCAAGCATGACTGGTTCTTTTGGGAGGGGGGGGTAGAGAGTTAGCATTTTAGAGTATTTTTTTCCCGTAACTACTGCTCTAGTGATGTCTTTTGTAGAAATGCTGTCTCGCTAACTCATCTCATTAGGAGGAATGGTAAGATTGTCTTGGGTGGGGTCTTTTTTCAATCAGCCTACATCTCATGTTGCATTATCACGCCTGTCATCGTGCATGTGCCACGCTCTGTCCCTTTGTGTTATTTACGTTGTGGCATAGCACTTCCAGTTTTTTTCCCAGTCGTAACTCCAAAAGGTGTGAAGGTTCAGAGTAATAAAAACATCCTTATCTTCCTTATCCAGAGAATCTTTAAGGGTTTAGACTTTCACTCTCTGTCTTCCACTCTGGTTATCATTGTGTGTGTGTGGGTGTGTGAGTAAAAAGAAAAATGAGTGGGAGAAGGGGATAGAGTGTGGGGGCCTTGATAGAAGCGAAAAGGGGCAGAGACCAGTGGCTGCATTGATTTAATTTGCGGAGGTTTGCACGATGGTGAGGCATCCCTTTTAACGATCACTAAATTGTTTTCTGACAGAACCCCACCAAGCAATTTCTCCACCTCCACCCTCCCTCCAACCCCCCCAAGACATTTGATTTACATATGATCTTTAAACACCACCAAGGCTGTGCTAGCTATTTGGTTATCATTCAAATCACTCTCCTCTGTGTCACACGCCGGAATAGGTCACTCTCCTCCTGCCGGCTCCCGAGACGAGGCAGAGAGAGGGAGGCGAGAGGGAAAAAAGAGGAATGTATAACTAATGAAATAGATTGATTAAGAGCCGAAATCAATTGGTTTGCAGCCTGCAATGAAGATCTAGTGCTTAATTTAGCACGGCCCCTGCAAGTCCGGACATTAGCAGCAAAAAGGGAACTAGAAATCTAATTGGTGCTAAATGAGGTATTGTACAGAAATGGGCGCAGGCACATTAAGGACAAAGATATACTTGTTTTTAATTGCATGTTTATTTGCGTATGAAAGCTGCCTCGCATATCATGCATCTACAGAAACAAAATCTCTGTCTACCCTAGATATAAAAGGCACGAGTGGTGGGGTCAGTGCAGAGGATGTGAATAGGTCCATAGTCTTGTCAGCAGCAACAAAATGTTAAAAAGTTGGAAAAATAAAACAAGTCAGCGATTATAAAGTTCATTCAGCATAAAATGAATGGGGAAGGAATACATGGCAGAGGAGTTACATTTTGTCAAAACTCTGAGTGTCATAAGGGGAGAAACAGGGACTTATCAACATGGCAAAAGTGTATTCCTATGTTGTTTTCCCGCATCTGAAATTACAGTTTTGTAGTAGTTCATTCTCAATCAAAATCATTAATCTAACTCAGAGTTTTGTTGCCAAAATTTAAAAAAGATCAGTAAAAACTAACAGTGTGTACTGTAATGTATAAAGGTATTTAAAAACAAAAAGGTGAAAAAAAGCAAAGTCTTAAACCTGTGTCACTCCCTGACACTTTTGTTTGTTCACAGGTAAATGCTCAAAGCATTGTTTGTTTGTAACTAATTTATGGATATGTTTGTTAGAACATCCAGAAAGTGAACCCTAAGAAAACCAGAGTATTTGATGCCCAAGGACAAAATAATTGTAGATTCTGACTCCTTTGTGTTCACCAGTTTAATCCTGCTGTAACATATACAGTAAGTATATACTGCAAGTCCGTAAAAGTGAACAGATAGATGTAAAAGTCAAATTTATTCTATTCTTTTTAATGATATATGGTTTAAATATGTTTTTTTCTGGTCTAAGAGGGGTTCCTATATTTTTTTCTTTCTAGCTCCTATCATCATCCTCTTTGAATTCACTCAAAGCACACCTCAACTTTGATTCTCCCTAATGCATTTAATAAGCCTGGTTTACTGGAATGAAGGTAAAAGACACTGAGAGAGACATTTGCATGTCTTTGAAGAATAAAAGGAGAACACTCTTTCACCTGAGCTGTAATAATCTCAGAATTTGAGCATACTGATGGAGAGTAATGATGGAGGTAGATTTTCTTTCTCTTTTGGTGAGCACGTAAAAGATCTTGACAGAGGTGGATAAATGAAATCTGAATGTCTTCCTGAGATGCACACTCAAAGCAACTCAAATCCCCAATTTCTTTTATTCCTTCGATGGAATATTACACACTCACGTAACCTGCTTCCATCAATCCGCTGTGTTGCAGTATTGTTCAAATAATTGATGGAGGTTTACAGCAATTTCTGAAATTGTGTTGCTTCACAAAAGATCCATTCATAATGTAATTTTTCACTGCCATTTCTACAATAAAGCTCCAGAGGGGTTAAGTTAGGTTGAAGCCAATTACAGTTCCGCTGAGGATGACAGGGTCTTCCTGAACGGTGGCACAATTAAGGCTGATCTTTAAGATGAGAGACGTTGCCAGGCAAACCTCTCCCCGTCAGGAAGGAGCAGCAGCACAGCGCAGTGACAAAGTGACATTATCTGTCTGCTTGTTCTACACTTTGGCTAATGTAAAGTGAGGTTCTGACATTAAGAGAAGTCATTTTCAATGTTCCATAGAGGCTTGTTTTATATGGACTCTTCCCATTTATTCTAAATGTTAGCTCTGAGAGAAAAAGAAAAAACACTACAAGTTTACAAATTGGTTTTGATATTTTCTGTCAGCATTTACTTTGTTCAAAAATAATGAGATTGAAAAGGAATATACATTTTAAACTTTAAAAAATAAAACTGTCAGACAATGTTGTTCATTACATTTTGAACAAGTCCCCCCCACAAAACGTTCTTTTTTTATAACTAGCAAATTTAGGGACTGAACTACATGTATTCAGGCATGCTGGAGACACACAAACACACACACAAATACACACACTTTTCTCTGTTTTTATGAATGTCTTCCACTTCATTGTTACCTTCCAGAGACTGCTTTTTACAAGACAGGTTTTAGTGAGTCACCATAAAAGCAATGAAGAGCTACTTAAGTGCACAACAGGGACAGACCCCTGTAAAGATCATCAACAACCTCACTCAGCCCTTGCCTCTTCCAGAGGAAAAAGCGAGGGCGGAGGGTGGAGGAATGTTACTGAGCGATAGTATATAAAAATGAAAGTAACAATGAAAAAGCAGCATTCCAAATCTGGCCTTAGAAAATCTGTATTAAAAGTTCCTGCTCTCATTTCTTAACAAACAGAACAATGGACCACCTGGATGTTATCTCATGGAAAATACATGCAGGCTGGAAATACAAAATATTGATTACGTTATTTTTTATTATAAATACAGATATTTTGGTTTTGTTGTTTTCAGTTGCAGCTTCCAAAATTTCATTTCCACATGCAGAAAAAAACTAATAATTACAGAGCTGATGTTGTAAAATTGGGAAATCAGTTCTGCTTTTCACCCATCAGCCACTGAATAAACATTTTAATTCTTTGCTCTTAGTAAGGGATGTTTTTGCTTCTGATAGCGTGCAAATCATTCAGTGGTTCTGCGTGAAAATGAATAGATGCTGATTGAAAGCAGACTTTAGAGTGGCATGCAAGATTTTATTTACCGTGCATAATCAAGTAAAAAGAAAATAGACTGATCTCCACAAGGCATAAAGGTAAATCAAACATTTTCATCAGCATTTAGACTACATTACTGCTGTAATATTGGCTTAAACAGTTTTAGAGATTAAAAAAAAAATAACCAAAACAAACAAATCCTTGTTTGAGTTATTCCCTGATTGTTATCAACTGAAGTTGTATCAGTGGTAAAGGTTTTTTTTTCCTGTTGACTACAGAAACTACGTCACTAGTCATAGTTACCCTCTAAGATACATACTGATGCAGCAAATTTTTATTATTTGCAATTATAAGCACACACTCTGACAAACGGAACACAACTTGTCCATTGACACTTTTATGTATGAACAAAGGAAGCCGGTGATTTAGCTTTCACTTGGGAACTGCTCTGGTGTGCAAGTGCCAAAGGGAACATAGAGAGCAACACCAGCAAATGCTGAAAGCAAAAATCAAATTATCTAAAAAAAGAAACACTGAACTCAGTTGGAAAAAAGTGATTAACTTCTACTGCAGAAAAGTGAACATGAACACGCCACGGAATCTGTAGAGGAGTACCACAAGAAGAAATGCTGCTCAAAATCCTCCAGATTTTCAATTTATTAAAGCAAACAAACATACAAAAACACATTTCAGTTGATTAAATCATTACAAGATACTTCTTTGTGCTAAAACAGGATAAAAAAATCACATCCCTTTTTAACTTGAAAGAATGGAAAAAAACAAAAGAATGGTATTTTTGCGATATCTAGGAAATATGTCAACTTTAACTTCATGACTTGTATAAAGTAGACCATCGTACACTCAGTTGGCTTTTCACAGAAGCAGAAATTTTGACTAAAATTGCCTAAACATTTGTGTGTCACTGTCACTGACCCAGAGAAGGCTGATCTGGGCTGTATGAAGCAGTTTAACACTCACACACACAGTTACTCACTCCATTAGTAATAATGTAAGACATCATGCACACATTTATGGTTCCAGAGATTTGGATGAGTTATAGATTGGAATATGATGTCTTGCATTTAAAGACTTTTTACAGCAGATTATAATAGTCTTTACTTATATATTTATAGAAAGAAAATAATGAATGATGTAGAGGAGTATGTGAAACCATTGAAGTGGAGAGAAAAGAGAAAGAAAGAGAGAGAGAAGGATGTTATTGCGAGTAGGAGAGTTATCAAAGTGGCTCTATGCATATGAATGAGTCTATTGATCGCGGGGTGGATCGATGCTGTATTTATAACACAGGGGAAGGCTGAATCAATGCATACTTAATGTGTAAAGAGGCAAGGATGCTGGGGCAGGGGTGCAGGACGAGGGCAGGGGGTGGGAGGAGACGAAGGGGGGGCTTTCGTGGACGGCGAGGTGGAGGCTCGTTAAATAACCAGCGTTTACATTTTCTGTTTACTCAGCATCAGCAGGTCTGCGCATTTGGAATGTTTTAGTGCAGCAGGTTATGCGTCCCTCACATCACGGCCTGTTATTCTGATGAGCTGTCACTCAGACGTCCATTTGGCGATCCATGCTTATGCCCTCAAAGGAGCAGCTCACATTAACTGTGAAGCTTTACAGCAGCATACTACAGTGTCTGAAAAATCGTTCAGAATTTGTTGGAGAAGGCACTTTAGAAAGACTCCAAAACTCCCATCTCTACATGTTAGTAACTTGCAAAATAATTGCACTTGTTTTCTTTTCTTTCATTTCTTCTTCTTCTTTTTTCTTTCCTTCTCCTGTACGGTAGCATTGCTGGCCTTAATAGTCCTGGATTGTGGGGAAAAAAATGTTTAGGAAGAACATGCATGAACCACACAGAAGTGTCCCCAGCAAACCAGCAGTTTTAAACCATAAAACTTACTTTTAAATAATATTTCTGACCACAGTGTCACTAACAAATATAACAGCCAAATTCTACAGACAGTCTTGGTTCTTACATCCCTGAGGTATGAATGTTACTGGGTCTTGCTTCCCATTGGGCATATCTCCCGCTGACGGCCGGAGCGAAGCTCAGACATCGTATCATGTCGACGTTCTTCCATTCAAAGTGCTCCCTGAGAACACATAACATTTTACAGCTTTCTCCTGACTTGGAATTTTTTTTTTTTTTTTTTTTTGGAAAACTACTCCTGAGGGTGTGATTTAATTTTTGACTTTTCTAGCAACCTACTGAAGACTGAAGCAAACTCACTGTCTGTTGTAAACACATATGCAGGTGGACACACATATAGACACACGTATGGTAACATACTCACATCAAGTCATTACTGATGGTAGTAAAAGACTCTGCAGACTGTTTTTTTATATGTCAGATTGAAATATCATTTTTATCATCATACTAAAATGGTTAAAAAATGTCATGCTTCTGTGCATGACCGTGACTTGCAGTCCCAAAGACTTTATTTACCAACCATGGTGGCTGATTAAAGGTTGAGTCAATACCACAAAAAAGAGATTTTAAAGCTTTAAAAACAAATCTGTTAGTTAGGCTGTAGTCAAAAAGTCAAGATGCCAAATATGACCAACAATAACAGCTAGATTATACATATTTTAAAATACTTTGTGTTACTCCTCATCATAAAGCAAAATGACTCTAGCCTTGACTAACACCACAATGTGCCTGCAACACATTCAGTGCATGAATGTGTGTTTTAGTTTGACCTGGAAGCAAAGAACTGCCTTGAGAAGTCATCTCAGCTGTCGTTAAAGGGCTCTAGCTGAGGTGAACCGTCTGGCCATCTAGCAGGTGCTCAACAGAACGACTATTTCTCAGATTTATGTCCCTGAAACCTACAGGGAGGGCTCATGGAAAGCTTACAGGGGTCAGAGATTCAGTTTCAGTTCTGTGTTAATTCTTACTTCTTACTATGGAGAAATTTTTCATGAGACAGGATACTACTGTATATTGAAATCTTTTATAGAGTCAAGTTTAAAGGTCTTAAAGCTGCATGGAGGTTTTCACTTTGCACAGAATTATGTTTAGTAGAGGCAATAAATGCTAAAACAGACACAAACACTTTAAAGCTAGAAAACCTTTCTACAGTTTTAACATCTTGGTAAATGCACTTTTCCTTTTATCATAAAACTGAGACTATAACCGGTTTCCAGGAAGCATATAACACAAAAGTGATAAACAAGGAAACCACCATCCTGGCTGCATACAGGGAAGGCAAAATCCAGTATACCTTTAGGTTTTGTTTGGCATTCTAAGTTTAATTGGATAATTAAGGCACAGCCACAACTTTTGAGTCTTGTCTACTTTGAAAAACCTACATTTATTTTCACTGGAACGTTTAAAAGCGGGGTTGTATTTTGTTAAACTGTCTCACAAAAAGTACTCTGAAATATTTTCAAAGTAGTGTGGCACAGTTTTCAAGAAGGCCTAAGTGTAAGGATGGGATGATTGTTTCCAAAAATGAGCGATACTGCACATGTGCTCATCTGACAGGCCTTTGGCCTTGACTTTGAGGCTCAGTTCTGGATGTATGCTTTTTATAGCTCTCCCTCCATTTGAAAGCCACATCTAAAAAGCAAACATTTCTCCCTCTCTGTTCGTGTGCACCATCCAGGTCCTTGGTCTCCTGCTCAGGCTGGCAGAGCTCCAACACCAGCATCTGCTTTCTGCGTCCTGAGCCCCATCCAGCACCAAAAATCTCTCCTCTGGATGGAATGTTTCTGTTCATGAGGAAAATAGATCCTTTCAAACGCTGCAGTGGTATTCAGACAGTTTACAGCCCGAGAAGTGATAAGCTGTTCATAATGAAAAGACCTTTCACAACAAGGAGGGCTTTCACACACTCAGCTGAATGTGAATTGGCAGGTTCAATAAGCCATTAGAGCAATACTTTAAAAAAACTACAATAATACACCCTGTTATCATGAGGCACAAGCAGCTGTTGCCTTCAGTCTGCACATTCACACATGTGCTTCCTCTTGCAAATTACAGTATATCACCTCATGTTTACCATTGGGTATACTCAATATTCAATTACATCTTCATGCCAAGTATTGATACTGTAAAGATGGCAACAGTTTGTCATTTAACTTGGTGTCATGCTGCTTTTCACGTTGATCCTTTAAATGTCAAGCAGAAGTAAACTCAACTCAGCCCGAGCAGACACACACTGGTTTGTGCAACGGAAAACCATCCCTCTACGACTCAATTTGGAGCAGAATATTCGGGTGAATACACAGCGTGAAAAATGAGCGCGCACTTACAGTTGAAATATGAATGCTCAAAGGTACATACATTTGTCTGCAACCTATATCATTTAATCTCACCCCTCGGATGCTGCAAAACTCCTTCACAAGTAAATTCATTCTGTGATTAATCCTGAAACAGCAGAAAAAATGAATATTATTCGTGGTTTGATTTTTGCAAACGATCAGGCATTTTCAATTCAACTTAAAAACAGGTTTGCTTTGTAAGAGTACTGAGAAATATTTTTACATTAAACAAAACCCACTGGGTATTTTTGTCTGTAGTTAATCATAAAACTTAGACATGCAAGTCAGATGAAATGACCAGCTGTAAAAAGAGTGTTAGATAGACATTCACAAAAGTTTCCCTTTAATATTTTATTATAAACACATGCGTTGGGATAATTTAGGCAAATCATTTTCAAAATAGAGAAGAAGCCAGTGAACTGCTTGCAGTGATGTGTGTTTCTTGTGGAAATAATTATCTGTATAAAGTATATTAAAGCAGCAGGGCAAAACTGGAAGATCGGAGGAGCTATGCTCTACAGACAACAGACTCTTGATGTACGGTTTAACAAATTTTGTTAGGTGTAAGAATGGCCCATGGTAAAGCCCAAACTCATCATTGGAAGTTTTTTTTTTTAATTTATCAGGTGATCCGTTACAGTGTGATTGAAGAAACTTCTCATTTGATTGGAAAGAATCAGTCTATGAGTGAAGAAGGGGCGAAGATAGCTGAGGAGACAGAAGGAGATGGAGGTGAGGCGGTGGCAAACAAAAAAAAAAAGTGGAGGGGAGTGTGGTTAACTCAGACAAGAGACACAGCAGCAGACTGGGAGATAAGGGCACAGAAGAAAAGAGAGACGAGATTCATAGAAATCCAATAGACGTGTGAAAGGGAATAAAAGCAAGACTTTCTTTTGTGTCCTCTTTCACAAACATTACTCTGAGTGTGTAAATGTGCAAGCAAGGTGAGTGTGGGTCCTCAGGACACTCATGTGGTCACTCACAAGACAAAACTGTTTCTTAGAGCTAAATGTTCACAGAAAAGCTGAGTTCAAAGAGCTCTGCTTAAAGGGGTAGTTCAAATTATTTGACTTGGGGTTCTGTGGAAAGATTGTGAACAATTACGTTTTTTTATCTGCTGTAGTTGACTATTTGATCAACCTGAGTGTGGATTCGTTCAGATTTATTCAGAGTGGACTGACGAGTTAACGGCTGGTCCGATGGGGGCCTTTAAGTGGGAAAATGCTCCAATTTAAGATGTTGTGATTTGGGCAAAAGGTTCTGTTATAAACTTGATATCGCCCCCACTTTCACACAACTGGATTATTTTATCAGAGCTATTTTGCCACTCCTGCTGGAAGTGTCCAAGACTGCACTGGAAGTGCTACAGCTAGCTGATGCTGCCATTGTTTGCGCTCAGAAATAACCTTAAAATTCAACTCTATTATTTAGCCTAATATAGCTCTATTTCTCCAAACTGAGATAAATCAAAAAGCTATCTACAACAGATAATAATTATTCATAAAATTTCCCAGAACCCAACTTCAAAAGGTTTGAACCATCCCTTTAGTTAGCTGTACTTCTTTTTACAGTATATTGATATAAAGTGTGGCTTTGTTGAGCCAAGAACAGAAATGCCTACAAAACCATGTAAGTGTTCAGTACTTCTGTCCTTCACTCTGGAAAAATGTGGATACAATACAAGTTAAAATTAAAGATATGTAAAATAAAAGTGATGAATTGTCTTACTTTTTGTTATTGTTGTTTTTTCTTCTTCTGTGAATTCCTCAGGGAAAATGACAGGTGTTTTGCATCTAATTCTTCCCAAATGCCGTTATCTGGATGCCACTGATTGTAATCAGAGGGACAGACGATGCTGGAGGCCGTTTCCTTTCAGTAACTTCAGGGGATCTTTCAACCAGCAGGAAGCTTAAATGGTGAAGTGCTTTTACCCAATCAGAACAAAACATACACAAACTAATGCACTATACAGCATGTTCATTCTAAATTTATGACCGGAGAACAGCTGCTAAATTGTCTGAATAAAACATTGCCGCACTTTGTCACAGTTTATAAAAAACATGCTTGTTTACTTCACAACAACAATGAAATGTAATCACCTGCAGAAATATGTTTTGGTTCTGTGAAAATATCTTCATCAATAGCTGTTTTTTTTAATTCTGTCACTAACTTCTTCAGCTGTGTGTAGATTATAAATGCCTTCCATTAAAAGAAAAGAAAAACTAAAGTTTGTGTTCATATATTCTGGTTTACCTCTTTAAAATATCCATATTAAACACAATAGTTCTTTAAAAAATACAGGAAGTTTTGTTTTATTTATTTATTTTGTGGTTAAACAGCTACCAAAAGACAGTGGGAATTAAATGTGTTGCATTATTATTATATGAAAAGCACATGGTCATGTAATTGCTTTTGTGTGTGTTTGTGTGTGTGTGTGTGTGTGTAGGGGGGTGGGGGTTATATGTGTGTGTGCAGAACGTGCATGTGCTTGTCTGCAAAATGTCTCAGGAACTACTGAGCAAATTTGGTGTGATAGTAGCTGAGAGTCATTACTAACGCACAGTATGAGTGCTAACAGGTTATGCTCAATTTTTGTTTAAATTAACTGTTGGAATCACCTCTGTCTGTTAGCAAAATATCTTCTGATGCACTGGATGGATTTTAATGAAACTCTCAGAAAGTCATCACTGACTTTCTGGGATTTTCCTAGCATGACTTGTCTTAGTTCATTTCTGCACAGCTTAACTAAGGCCCTTGTTAGTGAGACGAGCCATTTTGTTGGGAATTGTAACACAGGAGTAACACAAAGGAACAAAATCCATTTATCAAATAAACTGTGATTTTCTGCAACATTTGTTCACATTAAATCCCATCAAAATTAATTACATGTTCGGCACATAAATACTTTGGGGCTATTCCCTTGTTATATTCCATCCGAGGTTTTGTTGCTTAGCAGAAAAAAATGAGAAGTTAAGACGTGTGCATACTCACGAGGATGCACGTTGACACACTAAGACTTTTACTCGTATGCAAACAGGCAGCATTTCGTGAGTCTCAGTGGGCTTAATAGGTTCTGTCTGTCATTTATGTGTATGATGCAGTGGTGGCAGTGTGATATGTTGCCATGGAAACATAGTTGCATATCTCTTGCTCTAGTGCTCTGTGCATTTCATCAAATTTGTTACAATAATAAGCATAATAATGTGGGTGGTGAGAGAGTATTTTGAAGAAAGGAACAGATTGCCCCCAAATTAATGTCAGTTTGATCAAAATGACAGTATATATCTAAATTTGAATAAATGCCTCCGCTTGTGAGGAATAAAGACGTAACGTGCAGTAAAAGAGAGAGAAGTCTGTGTGGAGAAGCTGTTATTTAGCTAAAGCTTCAATTTTGTCTTTCTCCTTCTGCCTTCCACAGCTTATTGGCCTTGGCCACCTTGTAATGCGTGGTGCCTACACTGCCACAATTCCTCTTGGGTCTCGGCTGAGTGTGTATCGATTGCTTGCTGGTGTGTATTACGCTCAGGGAAGGTGTCAGAGAAAGGGAGGGAGGGGGCATGAAACAGGGATGGGGTTAGGAGGAGGAAATATCCTGACAGCTCACTCATATGTGCAACAATAACACCTTTAGAACTTCTCCATGAAGGAGCATCTTACTTTTCATGAATGTTAATCCTTAAGAGGGTAATTTCTAAATAAGGAACTGTAACTACAGGAGGTAAGATTTGTTACGAACCAAATTATATTTGCATGAAAAAAAGGTTTAATTTCTCCTTTTATCTGCTTTCTTTGACCTTCTTTGCTCTAAACAAAGTAATGAAATCCCCCATTTTTAATTCAGTGATACAGTATCAGACTCTGTTCCCACACCGACCTTCTACTTTCCACTGGTCTATGATTACAACAGGCTATATATAGGATAATCAGCATAGGGGACTTCCCTCATTCTTGTAAAGGGAAATGAGGCGTATGTATTCTGGAGTAGCTTGGCTCAGCACAGTGCAGAACAGCCATGCCTGCACACACACAAAGATGACTTTAGGAGTGCAAATGTGCAAGAAAAAAATAGCGAAATAAAGCAAATGTATTTAAAAGTCACAATCTCTATTATTCAAGTGAACAGCTTTGAAACGATAGTGCTCATTCAATTGAGTCTCTTTGCTGTTAACAGATGTATTACTCTGTGTTTTTGTTTTTCACGTTTATCTGCAGGATCATGTCATTCTGCAACTTTTCTTTTTCGTTTTTTTTTTTTTTCGTCCACTTATCTTATTTTTTGGCTTCAGTTTTCTAACTGGGATCATTAAAGTTTCATCTGATCGGATCTAATCTAATCCATAATGCAGAGGTAAGGTGATTCACAGATAAGGTTTCTTTTCTCTCTCTCTCCTTCCTTTCACCCGGCTCTCCCACACAAGACAAACACATCACTGCAATCAAGTGAAGACAGTATCTGCCCATGAGTATCCTGATGCGCTGCACATAGGACGTGAGAGTCTGATTCATAGCGGACCTCTCTGCTCTTCATCACTGTAATAAATGGCCCGGGGCACCGGGGGGACCGGGGGAGCATTTTTGCCTGTTAGAGGCACCCATCTGAATGGGGACTTTTTGAGCTCCTAAGTCTCTGCCACTTCTTTCACCTTGCCTGCTTCCTTTTGTTTCCACCTCCCTGGCTTCCTTTCTTTCTCCTTTACCGTCCTTCCTGGCCGTGTCTGGGTGTCTGCCCTAAATAGGATGGATTCTCTCTCTGCTTTAAAGGATGGCTACATCAGAGGGCCAGCTGGCCTCACTCCTTCATCAGCGGCACTGACCTTCTGCTTGTCACCGCTTAAGCGGCCGTCACATCCACTCCACAGTCTCATCGGCCACTGCCACAGGGAAAAAAAACCTAAAGAGCCACCTTAATCTAATACAACATCTGAGAGCCGTGTAAACAGCCAGTGTTTTATGTACTGGGGAGGATGCAATCTGTGTGCACTCCTTTGTACTGCTGTATGACGCTATTGTAAAAAAAAAAAGCAATGATGATAGTTTGGTTGTCAACTGCAGAAATTTTTTTAGCCTATAATTAAAATAATCTCATTTTTAAGCATAAAAGTTCATTATCACCGAGTATTATTAAAGTGGTTTTAAGGGGCATGTAAATTAACCATTCAGTTTTTCATACTGTGCAAATTTTTCCACCTTGAGTCAATAAAACTGACTTAAATTTTTGAAAAGTCTGCAGCACCTTCATGCATCTTCAACCGTGTGCAATGAAAAGAAAAGAAAAGAAAAATGCTACTGGGTCTTTACCAACTCCTTCACTTACAGTGCAGGGGCGACCCTGGCTCCTGAACACTTACTGACCTAAAGATGCAGTGACACAAAAAGCTCAAAGATAATTAAATATTGATTTTTGTTTTCTAATCCTATATAAAAATTGTCCTGAGACTCCCAGCGGTAGTTTTCACCCTCAGTAAAAGACGGGGAAAAATTCTAGATTGGCGGTTAACCTCTATTTCATGTAGGGGGTGTTGGCAAAGAGGTGATGGGACTGGTGGTGGTGGTCGGGGTGGGGGCGGCTGCTGTGATGCCGATACGTTCTTGGCTCCAGCCTTGAACCTGGCCCGCACCATTACTCTCCTGCTGCTGATGACACTGATCCCCTCTCTAATCTTTCTCCTGAAGCGAACTGTGGCAGGCTGCCTCTCGCTGCATGCCCGATTGATATTCTCCTCATCCAGCCCCCCCTCTTGTTGAATTTATACCTCCCCCTCTCATTCTTTCTCCAATCCACTCCCTTTTTTTAAACACCAAACCCCAATATTCTCGCTCCGTTGCTTTACACACACAAAAACACAGATTTTAGAGTTGACAAGGAGCCTTCACGTTCAAACATTCTCTGTTTCTTTTGTTATGCACTCTCAGCAAAAAAAAGCACTTCATAAATTCATTCAAAAATGAGTGTCTTTGGTCCTGCTGTCTGAAGAATTAAAAAGTTTGCCACTGGTGACTGATAATACACACAAAACTGCTCTAAAATTCATTTTTTTGTGGCAGGGATGTGAATTTCTCGTGACAAAACTCAGTCAAAGAATACAACTGAATAGAAATATGATAAGTGTGACAATTACATGGTGTCTTAAAGTGTGTTAGCAGCACCCAGTCAACATAAAGATGTTCACAGAATATGCTACACACACTCACACGCATGCAGACACACACACAGATGCAAATGGCACGCCCTGCAGGGGGCAGCAGTGACCAACCCAGTCTCATGCTCCTCTGTGCCCATGCATTAACTTTCTATCCCCTCCATCATGCATGCAGACAAACAAACACTCCTCTGGGGTTGCAGGCCAATAAAAAGTGATCTTATTAGCCCTCCTTCCCACCCTCAGGCTCACTGACTGCACCACTGGCCTCCTCCCTAAACCTGCGCCAGTGTGGAACCTACAGGCAGCACAACCTGCTGTCATCTCAGCTGCTAGCATCCCCACCCACACACACAAACACACACACGCGCCCACACTCAGAGACACATGATCCTTACTCCTGTAGCACCACCTACACCACCCTGTGTGTTCAGCTGTGTGCATCTTGATCCTCTACTTCATTAAATACCACTCCAGCATCACCACCATGGCCCTTACTTGCTAAATGCTCCCCCATCGCCCCTCTTAACCCTGCACTACCTTGTATAACTGAATGGTTAACTAAGTGAAAAAAAAATGAAGGGAGAAGGGTAGACCCCACTCTGAGAATAAAGTCTATGTTAGTTGGTCCCAAGTGGGTCCACCAGAGGGAACAACTGTGACTTAACCTGATTATTGATGTGTTATTGTAAAGTCAGAGCTGCATAAATGTTTTGTAAAAAAATATATATATATTAGGTGCTGATATGTCACATGTTTCTTTGTGAGAGATTTATTAACTCATATGGGGTAAGAAAAGCAGTTGAATCCACAAAAAAAAATTACGGATAAAAGCATTCAGACTTCCTGCAACATGCAATAAATAACATTCCTGGTGTTCTTCATGTCATAGAACTCTCGAAGGGGATTATTTAAATGATTATTTTTAATAAAATCCAACTTTCACCTGTTTGCATGTAATCAAATATCCTAACAGCCGATTTAAAGTTACAAAACATTGACGTTTTTTATGTTGCTTAAACAAGAAGGCGTGTTTTGATCATCTGGCATTCTGACATTAAATGTAATTAAAACATTGAGGTAGTTTTATTAAATATAAAGAGACATTTTATGTTTAAAATACTGACAGCAAAACATGTAAGTAAAGGAACATCTTGCATGTATTTAACAGGCATCAGACTTTTTTGTCACCTGCAGGCTGCATGGTGGTTCTGTATCTGAGCAGACCTACCATGGGTAATCCTGTTTGTTACGCGCTACTGTAACTCAGACCTAAGCTGTCACTGTTCCTCTGTTACACAATGTGCACTGATGTGATTGTTTCATCAAAGCCCCGGGAAATATTGTATGGGAGTCAAATGGATTGTATGGGAGAATAATAAATTATTCAGGTCACCGTGTGAAATGTTTCTCAGCATTAGAATTAGATGATGGAGTAGATGGGGAAAGTCTGTTACCTCTGTGAGGGTGAGATTGTTAACATGAATCAGAAAAGCAGAGCCAGTAGGTCGGCTTTAAACAACAAGAATGCTTAAACCTTTTTTTTTCTAGGTTTTTGTGATCATTGTTATCATGTTTCAAAAGTCTATTAAACATTCAAACCATCTGTGTCACAAAGTTCTTCAATAAAACGTTTTTACAATAAAAGACAAGTTTTGTACATTTTTCATAGGGAATGGTACAAATTTATTATGATTTAATGAACATAAGCTGATTTAGCATTCACTCTATTGTTTTCTTGTTTATAGTTTCTTCTACACTTTTTGCAATCAGACTACTTCAGCATACTTTGTGCTGTTTTAACCACTCATATATTAAAACGTTTGTTTTGAGTGGGGAATATTGTGCTTTGAGTTTTAGTAGCTATTTATAAATTTTTACACTTTATTAAATATTTAATCAAATTTAGATATAAATGTCCTCATTGCATACTTGCTGTAGTTTTACTTGTATGCTCCTTTAGCTTTTAGCTACATTCATCCCCAAATTAAGTTTTGAGTAAAGGTTTAGCTAATTTTAGCTTCGATCTGGGGTTTTGCTAGTTGTAGCTGTTAGCTATGGTTTTGCTATTTTTAGCTTTTGTTCTGCTTGTTTTAACTCTAAGAATCCAGTTATCAATTCATTATTCAACAAATTTCAGCAAAATCAGTCAACATTCGCACTGCACTTTTGCAGAAAATGCAATTTCTCTAGTTGGCAATAAAACAGTTTGGTATATATGCTACTAAAGTTGAGGACAAGATTTTGGACTGAATTCTAAAAAAAAAATAAAAGTAAATGAATAAATAAATAAATAAATAAATGAAATTTTCACATATAGGCAAGAAAACTTCCCATTGAATTTGTCTTAAAAAATCACCACCTTTTACCGTCAATTGGATTTATTAAATTTCTTCACTTGCACTGAGACTTCTCCTTCTCCTTCTTCACCTAATATTCAAATAATTTAATGTCTTTATGTGTAAAGCTGAAAACATGTGCAACATATTTAATTTGAACACTTGCTGTGTTTTTGTTTGCTTCGTTCCACAAATATGAAAAGATGCCTGCAATGGAAGCCGAATAGGCCAATAACTCAGAATGGATCATGAAAAAAAAGGTTTTCTGCATTGTTGTATTTTAATAATTTGATTGCAATCTATCCTAATGCCTCAAGTCTTTTGATTCTCTGAAACCATATTGCACTACATCATTAATTTTTTTTAGGCATTTATATACATATTTATTTAAGTCAGTGTGGGAAATATATTATATTTCTTGCTTTTTCTAAATAACAATAAGTACTACTAGCATTGTAGAGAGGTTATTTTTTTCACAGTTTTTAGTACAGTGTGTAACTTCAGCAACATTTCTATGGAAAGACAACACTAAATGTAAGCCACTCCTTGATTTTGTCTGTTTCCCTAATGGTTTATCATGATTTCTTTTTTAGTTTAACTCAGTTTTTGCAGTATAAAAACAGTTTTCAGTTCTTCCAAGTTCTCTCTTTGGTTCACTTGTGATTTTTAACAATGGTCTCAAGAGCATATGGAAAATAGTTTTGCAAGTCAGCCAAACAGAAGATAAAATTAATAAACTTAACATTTAATAGAGGGATATTTACAAGCCAAAACACTGAGAATTAAGAAGCTCATTGGGATTTTACAACATAAAAATACAGAAGGACATGTTGGTTAGGGAGGAAATTAACAGTAAAGAAGAATGTAAACTTGTCTTTCATATTGTTCTCATTATTTTAAACTGAATTCAATCCTTTATCCTTATGTAAAATAGTTTCAGAGCAATTGTTTTAAAAGTTAAAAGATCTCTGTCTATAACAGGAATTAACTCTAAGCTGATGGGATTGTTTAATTCTGATTCTGTTCAGTGCAAGGCTGAAGATAAAATGTTGCCTGAGCTGCCAGAGGATGCTTATCATAGTAAAAAGCCCTGAAACATCTGTCCTTCATTGTCTGACTTATTCTAATGATGACTTCTTTTATCCATGGTAGTTACTGTGCGTGTACTTCAAAGGAGGAGTGGACAAAGCCTTGTGCTGTGTGGCATTGTTTAACATTTTATTATTGCAAAATCATGTTCAGACAACAATATAAACTGGTTCCCACCTTCTTACTTTACCACATTGTTCTCACATTAGCAGATGCTTCTTTTCAAAAACCTATTTCCTGTCTAAAGAAAATGCTGTTTTATAATTATCAGGTCCTACCCGTCTCATATAGCCAGAAGAATACAAGAGTGCATAAAAAAAATCAAAGCTTGCTCTTTCAAAGGTGTTGAAAGAGCAAGCAGATAGTAGATATTTAGCACGTAAAGCTACACGTGTTTCCTGTTTGACCTCATTTTATGAAACAGAAACTACAAATTAACACACAAAAGCATGAAGAAGTTTATATTGCCCTCCTCGCAAAATAACATGATGATGATGAGTGTGTCAGGTTCACTGCTGAGCTGCACTTTCTTTGATTTTGTTGCACTGTTTTGTAGGATTTTTATGACAGACTCTGAAAATGAAGATGTGCCTGAAGGAAGAGATAATAAGTGATAAATCAGATCATATAGGAGTTGAGTCGTAAGAGTCTGACAACACCAACTCGGAGAACATAAGCCTGGAAGCAAAACAGTAGACTGGAGCACGTGTGCATGGGTGTAAAAAAAGCCATTCGTTTCAGACTTTAAATTGCTTTTGTGCGTTTTTGTTTTTTTCTCTCTGACAATAAACTTCCTAAACTGTGTCTTGCAGGATGAGAGGCTGAAAACATTTCTCTTTTGTGGGAGCTCTCAGAACTGCAGAGAGGCATCAAGCTGCTGCTCCGTTTCGGCGTGACCGCAAGGACCTTGAGCGTGAGCGCCTATTAGAGCAAAAGTCTGACTGGAACCAAAATGAATTTGTACATGACGACTCTGTCAAACAGCCACGCGTGTCCTGCTACCCCCCCCCCCCATTTCCCCCCCAGCAGCACACCTAAACCTCCCATACGGGTAGGGAGGAGGACGGCACGCGCAGGGGCAGAATGGTTCTGGGGGGTGGGTGGGCAATATTGATTCCATGTCTACTGTACTTGGAGAGGGAAAGGAGAGGGGGCCAACGGCGCTTTTCTTACAAGGCTAACTCTAGACCAATCTCATCACACCTTCTCTCAGGGGACGTTGGCAGCTTTTTTTTTAAGCCTTTTTTTTCACTCCCACTCTTTGCATCACATTCTCTCTTTTATTTTTACTCCGTAAAAGCAAAAAAAAAAAAAAAACAAGGTCGACAAAGGTTGTCCTCCCAGCAGTCAACAGAGAGAGGAGGGGGTACAGATAGCTCTCCAAAAGACAGGCCTGAGAGCAGAGATATCCCACAATGCAGCTGATAAGAAAGTGGGCCATATAACCTTTGGTTGGCACGTGACAGGAATGCAGACGGTGGACAGCGTTGTGGAAAGAATGAGGATGGGGAGGGAAGATGCTGCTGCTGCACTTGAAAGATGAAGTCAAAGCTGGGGAGGGAGGGAGGATGAGGAGGGGAAACCATGATAAGCAGAAGAAGATGTTAGCTGCCAAAAAGAAAAGGAGGATAAAAGAGGAGGAAAACGGCTAAAGGTATGAAAGTGAGCATTAAATAACAATTTGTTTATAGAGCTAGATTTATATAGGGAAAGTGTTTTTATTTATCACTTTTTCTTTATTGATTTTTTTGAACGAAACAGAGAATTTGAATCCCGTGTTCACAAATAAGCTGGCAGAGAGCGATCAGTTCACACGGTTTCCTTTTGCCCAGGCATCACGGTGGATCATATCCATGCAGCACTACAGCAGCTCTCCTCCCGGTTGTGTGCTAACACATATCAGCCTGATTTGCTCCACCGTGGGAATAATTGACCCTGAACAATTATTACACTGAGTGCTCTCATTTTTCTTCTACTCAGTTTCTCGCGGCTGTGCAGAGGTGGCCCCTCCACCACCACCACCACCCTGTCTCTCGAAGCCCAGGACTTGCAGCAGTAGAGTGGCACAGCTGAATCCCGGCGAAGACGATTCACAAATGAAGTTCTCCTCTCCATCTCTGGAGACTCCATCGCCATTTGTTTTCATTATTTTGACAAGCCATTTTAAGGAGCTCTCCTCTTCTGCCTCCTTTTGCCTCTTCCTTCTCCAATACTCGTTCTGTAGATCTCCCCCCCCCCTCCCCCTCCCATACCCCCATTTATTTGGAGCTCATCCCGAGTGAGGTGCAACGATGTGTTTCAGTCACAGCTCTCTGCCTCAGAAGACATAGGAAAGCGTGGGAGTGGGGGGTGGGGTGGGGTTGCAGCAGAGAGGCACTTCCTCACCTAGATAAATAGACACCTCCGATCTTTCTCTCCAGCATCACTTCATCACTTTGCAGCGAGTCCTGAGAGATTCTGAATCAGTCCGGATTTGGACCACGTTTTCTCAAATGTCTGCATCTTAGACTTTAGGGAGAAAATTAAAAAAAGAAACACAATCTAAAAGCATAAAAATTAGGAAAAAACACCTTTTTGCTATAATGTATTCATCTTGTTGTATGCTTAAATCAATATGCAAATAAATGAAGGGTACGTTAATCATCCTTTACTTCTGATATTCAGCACAGGTCACATTATTCTAGATAACAATTATATTAATTGTGCTGTAATCAATCTGGGATTCTGTTGTTTCTGTTACACAAAAAAGGAAAGCACTTTTAGAAAGTGGGCAATGGAGGGGAGTGAATCTGTGACTGAAACAAATCAAGTCTCTCCTCCACGTTCGGCAGCATGTTCATGTTCGACCTCGTGTTTTCTTTGTCCGTCTCTAAAATGAGGCACCACAGTATCTTAAACAGACTGATTTGTATATTCCTGAATCAAAGACCTCCAACATCAACACTTCATTGAGGATAAACAAATCGCCCTTTCTCTCATCTGATTTCACCTCCACCGCATTATGCATCCTGTTTCAAAGCTGGTCTTGATTTGTCTTTGGTTCCACTTCTGCTTCACGATCACGAACTGGAAAGGAAAAGTTTAAATTTTGTGTGGGGAACACGCTGTTCACACATCTGGCTGAATGCTACACAATCCAGCAAACACTTTTTCTAGCGTGCCTACAGAAGGAGTTTTGTTCAGACAAAAAAAGAGCATTTATAACTTCTTTTAAATGTTTTACATTAGCTGTATTTTGTGAATCACCATGACTGCACATGAGAAAGACATCACTGTGTGTCTTTGAGCTGTACTTTTGTTCACTTTAGATTTATAGTTAATGAAACATTGGTTTAATCGGCAGTGCACAGTGTTGTCCTTTAAGATGTTGTTTTGATGAAGACATCATATTATGGATTTGGACGCAGTTAGAAAACTGATGTCATCCTATGTGGAAACACAACTTTTCTCTTGATTTTTGTTTTTCTTGCTTTGTTTCATGACCACACAGCAGCAACACTCCTCCTTACAGGCCCAGCCCATCACAACTTGTCTGGGTGAGATAAGTTTTGGTCTAATCACTAATGTATGTGTTGTCATCAAGTCTGATCAAGACATGCTAGTAAGTATAAGATTTATGTTTTATCAACAGAAACCGAAAAGTGATAAAATAGTATCAGCTGCGTTTCTGTGCAGCACCCTGAAGACTGCTGAACATGAAGATGATGGACCAGAGAGATGCAAACAATAAACAGAACATTTACTGTATCAAACTAATCAGGGCCCTTCCATTAGTTTACAGGTGACCTCTGGTCTCACATGGTTAGATAAATCACCCATCTTTGCATCATCTAGATCATCATTCTGCTGCCAGCTTCAGCATCATCTTCTCCTGGATTCAGACATCAGATATTTGTTCTAGTCATATTTCTTTCAGTCCTCCTGCAGCCAGGAGTGACACTCTATATAACTGGTTGAAGGGTTAAATTCTGCTTTAAATAAATTTCCATTGTTGTTATTAAATTTGTTTATAGTGACATTACAACCCTCCCAAAATACAAAGTTTTGAACAACCCAATCTGAACTATGAACAAAACATGTGCACTTAATTCACCACAGCTGAACGAGTTGCTCATTAACCAGAAATCATGTAGCAAACATTTTGTTTAAATGATGACTTATATGAACAAAAAAGCTGGGTTGATGCAACAACACCAAATCTTCCAGTTTTTATGTTAGGAGTAAGAGGAGCTTTAATAACAGTTTAAAATTATTAATAAGAATAAAAACATTTAAACTAACCACTTTAAATCACATAAAGATAGACAGTCTGAAAAGTAAAAAAAAAACTAAGAAAACTACGATTCTTACTGACTCAGAATTTTACACAATTGTATACTATCTGAATGAACACAAGTTGTTTTATGATTTGTCTCATTAGTTCACTTTCATTTGTGAAGAAACAGCCATATTTTACAATTTAAGCAAACGGTGTACTCCAAAACCATATTAAGGGAAACATACAGCTGGTCATTCTGTCAACAAATAAACAGATTATGTTAACAGGGGATTGTAATCATTTTAACAAACAAACATTGGACTAGTAAGAGTTGAGTAATGAGAAGCATCGATGGCCAGAAGGACTGCAGTTATTATAATCAACAAAAACATGTGAAAGAGCTGGAACTGCTTTAAAACATTGTTCCTCGAGGAAAGAATGGAAATGTTTTATCACATTTTTCTCTCTTTGGTGGACACGTAATCTGGAGGAATTTCAGAACAACGGTTTTTTTATTACAATAGAACTTAGTTTTAAAATGCCACTTAAAATTTACAGTGCAAACAAGAAGAGAAGTCTTTGAGGAGTTGTAATAATTCCCTCGGAAAAGGTGATTTAGTGTAGAAAAGTACATTAAGATTTTAAAGAAGCATACGGTGTCTTTCTTTCTAGAAACACCACAAATCTGCACACATTACAAAGACACACCTATGAAAGAAGAAATCATTAATATTGTTATACTGAACCAGGACGCCTGCAGTCCTGACTTGGGAGAATAATTGCATATTTAAAAAAAAATTAGATTGATAAGACAACATTAAAAAATTTCTTTTTTAACTTGCCCATACTGTTCAAAGTTTGCACTGCACTTTTCCAGGAAAGAAAAACAAAACACAAAATTTTATCCACATTTACAAAAAGCAGACCAACCACAATATTATTACACCTCCCATTTGGACATTTGTAGTCGAGTCTATTCAGCACAAGAAAATGACGGCCATCACTTCAGCCCACACTGATCATACCCCTGCAGTGCTGCTTCAATCTACATCTAAGAAGTGCTTCTCAGATTAGAAATGACTTCTTATAGAAAGCTGTTGCTTGCACTGGGACTGCTGACACCTGTGAGAGTGAAGGGGATCCGGCTACATTATGTTATGCTAGTGTGAATACCAAAAAAAAGTGTAATCAGAATTATGTTTTATCACCCACACATGACTTGTCAAAACTGCAGACAACTAAGCTGTTTTTGTGAAAGTGAGAAGGGAAAAATATTGAGTAGATTTCAGCAAAAATACTGTAGATCAGCTGTCACTTTTTACAGCCCTAGGAGCAGATAAAGATATCTTTCTTGTTTTATAATTGGTGAATTTTGTGCATGGAGAAATTTTTATGAGACGAATAAATCCTACAAGTTAAGTCAGGCTGAAGAGTATAAAAACCGTATTCTACACAGACATAAGACACACACAAAAAAAGAAAATGCTGTCATCAGATAAAAAGTTTCTAATCTTTCTTCCATTTAAAACACAGTTTATTACTTTATCCATCAGAGCTAGGTTAAACAGCCCATACAGAGGTTAGGAGAGACAAAACAGACTTATTGACCCATCAGGTTAAGAAAACTTGCAAGGTTTTTTTCTTGATGGTAAATTCTATTATAGAAATTGTATCTATTTGTATGATAAAACAATTTAATCAGAAATTATGTAAAATAATTTTCAATATTTGCTTGAAAAAGCAACAAGAATTTATAGAAGTATAATAAAGTTCTTTTTTTCTTTGAGTGATTTTTTTTATTGATAACAATTCAGAGAACAAGACAGCATGTGGCTGACAGTAAGAAACATGTGACTTTTGTATTTGAGGAGAAGGAAAGGGGGAAAGACAGAAGCGGGGGGAAGGAACAGGCCGGTGGCGACAACAGGAATAGTTTACCACCAGCGTTCTTTAGCTTGGCAATGATAGCCAGTGAAGCAGAAAAGTGAATTACCCTTCTACTCCAGCACTTCTTAATCTAATATCTCCGATGAGCGGCTTTAGCTTTGGATTGGACTGGGAGGGAGCACGTTCGTGCTGTGTCACAAAACATTAGACACTGTCGCTGCTATTCATTTCTGTATGGTAATTCGGAGGCACACCTCTTACTCTGGGCGCCAAGAGACGTCTCTCTTCAGTTTTTCTATTTTCAATACTTTATTGGGAGAATTATCATCCACTGATGTACATTTAGTTTCCTTTTGTCAAACCTTGGAGGAATATATATATTTGTATTTATACGGGGCCTGATTGAATAACAGGGCACACGTTTTCATTTCTCATCTGTTTTGCCCTCATTTTTGTTTCCCTGTTGCAGGAGCTAAGGCTCATGGGTAATAAAACTGTACAAGTGTGAATGAAACCAAATGGACTGGATTGTTACTTACCACCTTTCTTTCCTTAAACAAGCCAGTTTTCCACACAGACTCAGCAAGTCAAAACAGTGGCAACCTACCAGATATGTAAATGGTCTAATGATCGTGTGAAAGAGAAATACTTAATTGGCCTTTATCCATCAGAGTTATGATAAAACAAGTTTTATGAGTTTCGACGATTATCGGCAGCTGATGTAACGAGGAGATGCTTCTTTGTGACTTTAAGGAGTGTCTGCGTGGGAATACTGTAGGTGGTGACTTTCTTACCACACGGTGTTAAGTTTTGCTGTATATGCACTGAATGATAGTACTTCATAATCTGACCCCCCTCCCCCTCCCGCCATCACCCCTTTCCTCATAGCAAGGCAATTGGCAGGCAAACAGCTGCTTGGTCTAAGCGGGCTGCATATCAATGGCTCTAATTAATTGGATTAATGGAGAGGGTTCTGGGATTTGGGGAGAGGCTGGAGGAAGCGTTTCAGCGGAAACAGAATTGCCATCCCCGAGGGCAGGAGGGGGGGTCGTGAGGGAGCCGGGAGGGGGCACACGACTGAATATGGATGAGGAAAAATTGAGTTAAAACAGAGGAGACTGCGGCATTCATTAGACCGCCCACCCTCTGAAGTAGCTGCTTAATATGCACGCTATTACTATGCAAATCAGCGATAATGAAACGCGGAGGATTTTTTTAATCAGAGGAAGAACAAGCAGATGTTGGGAGGGCTTGAAAAGAAGTGCCACGAGTTGTAATGCGTGTGTGTGAGAGAAAGAGAGGGAAACTGTGTGTGAAAATGTGAGGATGTATATACCAGACCTGCGAGGTGTTGAGTCTTCCCCCTGAAAGGATGGGAAATAATGCAATCAGGTCTTCAGAAAAGCTGGAGCTTCTGTTTAAACTACTCATGAACAAATTATCTGGCGGCCTTCTGGAAACTGATTAGTCGTCTCTGCAGGAGTTGCATTAAGAAATCAGAATTAAGAATAGGTTATTTATTGGAGAGATTTGTGTGTGCACCTTGGGGAGAGATAAAGCTTGATGGACTCATACTGAATCAATCTCTGCACTGCCTACAGTGATATGGTAAATCCCTGAAGCAATCCTCCCCAACTGGAGAGTCAACATTGGGATACACCAGCTGTGCTGAATGATCTGGCCCTGCTGGCAACAGAGTAGAGTAGGATGTGTGTGTGTGTGTGTGTACATGCTTACTGAGCTGCACAATGAGCTGAGAATGATGCTGTGTGTTTGTGGCATCACATATACGTCAGTGAGTGTATGTATGGCAGGGTAAAGACTCCTGCTCAGAGAGCTTCTCCCGGTAAGTGGCTCCCCGTGGCTCTCTGCTCTCACAATTTAATCAAGGCGTTTCTCTGTGGGACCGTTACATTAAGTGTTCTCTCAGCACAAGTGGAGGAATCAGGCAGACTAGATGAAGTCATCGATCATCGGGCAGCTGCCTTTTTAGCAGTAGCTGCCCTGAAGCGCCGAGCGGGAAGCAAGGTGTTGGGGGCTGGCAGAGTCTGCCTGGACGAGCCTCGCTGCCGCTCACATACGTCACTCAGGGGTTTCATTTCCTTTCACTTGGGTAATGGATCCAACAGTGTTAATTAAGACAAATTAAACAGCCTACAAGTTGATTTTATCTTAGTGGAGATTGATTGTCTGAGCTATGTGGTTCACAGCAGACAAGAATGCAAACATTTGGACTTTGCTGAGATGGACGTAAGTGTTGCAGTAACACAGCTGGTTGGGTCTGTTCACATGTCGCTGATGAGAGGAAAAAAGGAAGAAAAAGATGGGAGAGTAAACAAATTATTGTGTCAGCCCTTTGCTTTAATATATTGTTATCATTTGGTGGAGAATGTCAAGTGGGTCCTCCCTGGTAGGCTGAACAGAATATTACAGGAGTGAATCTCCATCCTGTTTGACTCCCCATGGCACAGTAATAACAACAATCTAATGACACACAATACATCAGGTGCACTGAAGTCCCACTATACCGCAGCCAGGAATTTGATCTTAGGCTTGATAATGAGAATGGTGATGATGATGAGGTGTCTGAGTGATGATGATGGTAGTCTCTCTTGTTAGTGTGTCTCAGTCCTAATTACAGAGGGTTATTACAAAGCTGGATTTAAAAGCTACTGTAGGTAGACCAGGCAGACTTGGATGGCTCTCGCTGATTAACAGCTCTGAAATAAAATCCATTTCTGATGCGCAGGCTCACAGCGATGATGCAGAATTATTTTGCATGCTTAAAAAAAACAACACTTCAAGATCCTAAAACATAATAAAACTGATCCAAGAAAAAAAAGTAAACCAAAAATAATGAAATTAACACATACTTTGAGCACAAATAGATTGCACAAGATCTCAATATCATGGAAGATCACGTGTTATTTTTAAGATTTGACCAAAATGGGTATAACTCCATCTTTTCTCAAAATTAGATCATCTTAGTTTAAAACTCTGGCATGAAAGGCGGTATGCAATTTGCATTTCTTTAAGGAATGTAAGACTTTTAATTTTAAATGTTATTAAGACACAAACCTCATCAAATAAGAAATGTTTGTTGGAACTAAATACTAGTGAATGAACAGACTGATCTTTACACAGTGTGGGGTGAATAGATAAATACTTTTTCCTTTTGCTAGCAATAGATGATACTGGCTTTCACAGCTGAACTGAACAATTCTTTACCACACTGACTCCAAATTCATGTCTGACCTTTCAAAGTTTGTTTGTTTATACATAAAAGTGTTTAGCATTAACTCATCCCCCACAAAATGGCATTTAAAGTGCTCATTAAAATGCTCATTCCCAGGCAGTCAAGGTGACTTAAAGTCCAAACAGTTAAGCCCTGCACTTATTTAGTTAAAAACAGAAATGTTGATGGACGTTCGGGTGGCCCTCATGACACTGAAACTACCTCTTCTAGACAATCACAACAACAAACTCAAACATTTATTTGTTTGTCTATCCAACAGTGAAGGTCAAAGACCAAACCCCTAATGAGCTCTGTCGCTCCATAAGGACACCTCAGCATGTACATGATTGTGTACTTTATGTGTGAAAGTTGTGTTGGACATAGGAGGGAACACAAACACACACACACACAAAAAAAACTTGTCACGCAATTTAGCACTCAGGTGTGATATCAAGATGCTCTTACTCACATTTTCTTGCTGTCACAGCCTCTAACAGTCACAAGCTGACTGCTGAGAGAAATAATGCCCCTTCCCAAAGGGCCGACTTTGTGTCATCAGTTGAGCTAAATGCCACTTCTCTGTCTTTTGCTCTGTCCTCTTGTTTGACCTCAGGGCAGCTGAAACGACATGAAGAGTTCATACAGAAAAGAAATTATGAAAAAGATTGCTTTAAACGTTATGAAAGTGTCTCTGCAGTCACACAAAGCTATTATACTACTTTAGTATTCACAATGTTTTGTGGCCTATTCTTATATTATAATATATTTTAATATTTGTACTTAAAATATTAATAGTAACATAAAGCAAAAATCACTGGGTGAAATTGGCACAACAGAAGACAAGTTGAATCCTGTTTTCCATTCTGCAGTTTGTGTTTTTTAGGGTGTTGTCTTGAACACAAAATCTGTTTGGATGTATGTCTGTGTATGCTCGCCTTGCTTTCCTTTGTCTGCATCTGGCCTTGGCATGAAGGGGCCGGGAGCTTTGGTCAGTGAGGCGCTGGCTGATGTCAACTAGCCAGTGGGCGCACAGCTCAGTCGCATCAGATTGTTATCACGGGCGTCCTTTGGCTCTGCTCTGACGTGCTCAGTCTCTTGTCTCTACACCCCATCCCCCTTCTTTCCTCCATAACTCAGGTCTCTTTGTCCAGCACGGCATGCCTAGATGTGGATTTGTGTTCTTGAAACACTTTAAAACCAATTCCTCACTCATTTAAAAATTAGTTTACCAATTATTGTTGGTGCAATACCCAACAAATTCTAAACAGCTACACAAAGCCTTTGATTGAGAGAATCGTTTTGGACGAAGT
The DNA here is from genome assembly GCF_001649575.2 of Kryptolebias marmoratus. NCBI lineage: Eukaryota > Metazoa > Chordata > Actinopteri > Cyprinodontiformes > Rivulidae > Kryptolebias > Kryptolebias marmoratus. Next base: position 13,889,089 of record NC_051430.1, on the reverse strand, counting down.
GCAGGTGGCTCCCAGTTCTAATTTCACACTAGCCAAAATCTATTTACTTCCAGTTGAGCTTCATTTTTTTTCTGCATGAGGAAAGCATGGACCTCCTCGATATCTATTCTGCTTCAATTAGCAACAGATGCCTCCTTGCAGAGCACTAACCCTAATTGTACGTGATGAGCAACGCTAATCGCCCTGGTGCTGCCTGACCTTGCTACAGCTGTGAGGGAGAACTTTTCCCAGAGCCTCTTCTCAAACACCAGCCAAAAAGTCACACACACAAATGCACACACACACACTACGCTTCTCAATATTTAAAATAGAGGGTGGCTGGGGGCACTGGGACTGGAGCTAGTTTGGTGACCGCAAATTAGTTGTTGTAATTGCATATCCCTCCCTGTGCCCATAATTTTTCAAGCCTGTTTGGTGCAGTGAGGAGAGTTTGTTTGTTTTGGTGTCAAGGCAGTTTAGAATCAAAATGAGGACCTCCGGTGCACATGTGGACCCTCGAGCCAAACAGCAGTGTGGTAGCCTTAAATAGTCCCACCTCTCCCACCGCGCATTGTGGCCGAAAGGGAGACAGCGCAAAACAGTGGAAGCACAAGCTGAATGAAGTAATACAAACATCAGGCATTTTCCTAAAATTCATGGGCTCTGCTACTGACTGATACAAACACACAGGAGAGCTGCAGGAACTGCTGCGGCCTCTGACAGCATTTCAACAACAGCTGTGACACTATAAACATCTTAAACTCCCTGACATTTTCTCTGTTCGGCTTTCAGGACTCTAAAGAATTATTAGTAATCCCCTACTGTATATGAACATGACTTTAATAGTTGCAGAACATGCAGAACACAAGATATGTGTAATAATTTTGTCCTTGTCACAGTAGAACGTCACAAGTTATGAAACCTCTTGTTTGAGACTGAGGGTGGTAACTCAAGTTTTGAAAATGCATAATGCACAGGCTTAAGCAGAGCATGCATGTGTGTCAGACAGAATAAGCAAGCTTTGTGTGCCTGTAGACCACCAAGCAAAGGAGTACGCTAGCGTTGGGCTTACTGAAAAGTCTAATTTTTCTTATTTACCAAAGACAATGACTTGCAGATGATGCTGCTCTCCTCAAAAATGTGCAAGCTAGCGAGCAACCAAACAAGCATAAATCACATTAATTAACTTTGCAGCTGTAGTGCGGTCCTGTTGATGCCTCAGTGGCTTCAGCAAGATAAGAAATCCTTTTGCCTTAGTGTAAACACTAACAGCATATCAAGATTGCACAACAAAGACCTATTAGAGTTTCGGGTTAATAATTTAGATTAATTATACTCATGAGTAACTTTAAGTAAACATTTGGTTCAACATTTGATTCCTATCTGAATCAAAAATGCTAAATAGTCCAAGTAAATCCTATTTGTACTGGGCTTTAACTGAGATTTAATCTTTCTTTTCTCTAAACTGTGAACTAAGACTTGACTGCAAAAGATTTAGAGGTGGCAATACTGAGCAGCATTTAAATTTTGTAAAATAAATGTCTTCTGCCTGCACTTTCTTCGGATTTGTTCATGTTTAATAGAAATATAAGCTATGCTGTGTTTCATTTCAAAGTGATTTCTGTCTTTTCCATTTAAATTAATTTATTTTCAGACATGTTTACTGATATTTACATAGATTTAAACTGAAGCAAATAACTTCACATAAAAATAAAGACTCTGTAACTAATGTAGAAATTATTTCTAATAGATAATTGGAATAACATAGAATGTCTACATAATGTGAGAGGAGTCTTCAAACACACAATTTTACAATTTTCACATTTTATTTTATTTTATTTTTTTGTAAATGCCGCAAGTATTCAAACTGAATTTTATTAGAAGTTACTTTAAAAACTAAAATTATTGTAATCATTTTTGCCATAACCAAAGAACAGTGATTTTCTTGTCAACTTGTAACACTCTTGTGCATTTAGGTAGATTTTCATTTCAGCATATGAATGTGCGCTTAAAGCAGAGTTTTCTGAAAATAATGTATATATGTAATTTTAAAAAAAATGGCATTTACATTTAGGTCTAACAGACGAACCTTGACCATGGCTGTCATGGTTGTATCTTTATTGTTTTGTGAAATGAGTGCAAATAAATAATAACATCAGGAGGGCATCCTTCCTACAGCTGAGAAAAGTGTGCACAGAGAAATATTAAAACTACTAATGAATTTTGGACTCAGACATGTCATTGAAGCATATAAACAAACAACAATCACTGTGCATTTATAACAACCAACAGTTAGCACAGCTTACTCATATTGCAAAAATGTATATATTTTTTTTATAAAAAATTTTGAATAGTAGTCTGACTTGAGTTTTTGTCTTCGTCTTACAACATTTAAATCTATTGCAGCCATGTCGAGATCAAAACTGAAGGACCTCTGTCTTTCAGTAGTAAATAACAGTGCAGACACAGTGAATAGCATAGAGCAAAACCTTGTGAATTCTTCTGTGCAAATCACCTAAATATTCCACTTTGCAAACTGAGCACTCAAGAAGGAAACTCATAATGTGTCAGGGCTGTGAAAAACAAACAAACAACAACAAAAACACTTTCATGTAACTTCCACCGTGCATCATTATTAAATAGACAATAAAAAACATTGTAATGGTAAGTTTAAGTTAATGCATCACTGATACTGTTAACTTTGACAGTCCTGACTGCTTATTCCTGTAAAAGCTGTTGCAGCATCAAGTAAAATCTACATATTTTTAGATTTTGCTGAAAAGCAGTAAAATTAGCTCATCTGATGTTTGCAAGTTGTTTGGCGCAAAAATGCCATTAAAGACTGACAGTAAAGATGCAAGAGGAATTCTGGTAAAGACAGTGCAAAACAACAAAGTAATTATTGTTTTTTTCGTTGACGTTATTGGCAAAAAGCACAAAAAAATTGACATAAAATGAAGAAAATATGGAGTTCATTTCCGTCTTTAAACATATGAGTACCACCCTTATGACAGAATGTTTTCCTTCTGTAATGTTTTTCCTTGTGTCCTGAGAAGAGCCGAGTGCATTTTGTTTTGGAGAAAACAGTGATTGAGATTTAAACCAAAGCAAAATTTAAACATGCAAAATACAAGGTTGAATTCCTCCTGATTTGAAGTAGTATCTGTTGCAGCCCTCTGGGCTTGACTGCTTACATTACAGTAACATTTCACCCGGCTCAGAAGGAGGCTCCAGCTAAACGCTCCCATGCAGATGCCTGTCTCTGGAGCTCAGCGACGCCTGGGCACACACTGTTTATGACCACATCCTTTGTCCACCACAGTTAGAGACCACTCTGACCGCTGCTGGTCAGAACTCTAACCAGCATCGCCGCGGAAAATTCTCAGTGGTCAAAGTCCTTTTACTTTCCATTGCAATATGCAGAAAAAACATATTTTTCTCTTCAGAAAAGATAGCTTTGTGAATAACATTAGATTCCAGTAAAAGCAGTATAGCACATGTTAAACTAAGATTTCTACTTTTTTATTTAAAGATTTACAGAACAAGGCTGGGTGGTAACACTGTGAAGCTGACACCAAATGACGGTAATATGATTATGTAGTTATCTCCCTGATCAGCTCCATGTGTTTTCAGGAATGCTGTATCACCCAATCAGAAAGGGTTCAACTTTGGGACACTGGAGCTGTTTTCTAAAACTGTTATCTTCTCTTTTGTGGTGTCTGATCCTGGGCAGAGCTGTCCAGCTCAGCAGTGCTGAGCAGACCGAATGACTGAGGAAGTGTACACCTAGACTAATTTGAAATGTTAAATTTGCACTGAACAGCTTTAAAGCTTTGACCGAGAGTTCACAGCATGTTTGTTATTTTTTTTTAAATTTTCTTCCGTGTGTAAAAGCAGTCAATGCACGGCACAGAGTTTACATCAGCACAATGACAAAAACTGAGTGAGAAAGTGAGACTCACAACGCGCGCTAGTTATTTTAGCGCTGATGGACTAAGTCGCTGATCTTTCTTGGTTTGCTGATAGTCCCATGCTGAGTTTGGCTCATTGTCTTCACAAATCTTCAAGCAGGTGGGAAATTTGTGCTTCTCTCTAAACAGTGTTTCAGGCGTCAAGTGCTCTACAAAGGTGGTTACTTTGGGCAATAAATGAAAACAAAAAAAAAGGATACAATTTTTTTTTTTACATTGCTACTTTGGTTTTCATGGTCTCAACATAAACCCACTTTATGATGATGGTTTTAGAAAAAGGGCAACTCACTGAATTTAAACGTTTTCACATTATTGTTCGGAATAAACCAAAATATCAAACAGTTAAAATAAATAAATATACTTACATCCAGCACATATTTTAAGGAAAATGTTTTATTAGTACATTTTCATAAACATTAAAAAATTACTTGTTCTATATTTTTAAAACAAGTAAGACATTCAGACCAACATGTTAATGCAGCATTTATTTTAATGTGTTTCAAATTTTAAATTTATATATATTTTAAGAACCAACTACAGCATTTCTATCCTAAACAAAAGAACTCAGTAAAATAGAGCAATGTTTTGATGTTCTCTGCACAGTCTCTTTCTCCTCTTTGTGTCCTGTGGATTTGTAGAGTTTATGAATTAGATCCCAGTGGGTAAAGATGCACCTGAGTTGATGTTGTTTTGCTCCAGATGAACACCAAAGTCAAATTTACTTACTGACCAAGCTTGAAAATAGCCATACAGTACTTCAAAAATACTAATGTAAAGCAACGTTAGCAACTATCTAATGGTTTATTTAAGGATGTTTGCAAAAACTGCTTTGAAATGTTTTAAACTGGAGTTGGTTTAAGACAGCAGCCATTAACGTTGGTCCCCGCTCTTACGAGCATTTAGCTTGTCAATCTAGTCAGAACTAAATCTTGTTTCTTCAACTGAATAATTTACAGACGGTCGCAAAAAAAGACCTGAGCCTTGTTTAAACCATCACCCAACACATATTTTCTCAGCTTTTCTAACTTTAATATGTTGCTTTCATTTACATAAATGGTTAGAAGCATAAATGCAAAAGTACATCCTTAACTTCAGGGATAAAAGTTGCATAACTATCTTTTGGAATAAATAAATACTTAGGGTTGCCTTTTACATAATGTGGATTTTGTGCTGTACAAGGAAACTGTCAAAATGAAATGTTGCCACCTCCCAACTTGTGAGCTTTTATGGTGACTACTATACTTCTGCATTGTGAGTGAATAATGAAATAGATCTAATGTTACATGTTATGAAAATGGGCTGAAATAAGAGAAAACACTGGTTAAAACTAAATGACAAAGTGCTTTTGTATACATATGTTCAAATAATCTGATGAGGCTTAGGTTGAAAAATAAAAACTTTCAAGAAACACCTAAAAAGTACTGTGTAAATGAAGTCAGATTATCATTTATCATAAGTGAAAACCGTTCACAAGTTGAGTAACTGGTTATTTTTTGTATTGTCTATATGAGCATAAGGTGGGACTCCCAGCAGAATTTAATGTGCCAGTGTTGTAATTTATGCCAGAAAATCATAACTCATCATTCAGTTCTGAATTAAAAGGGAGGAAAAGTTGGATCATTGTCTTATGTAATGTGAGACAATCATTATGTGTTAATGTTGTTAAATGTGTGCCGCATACGGATACTGTTCTGTGCTGATGAGCGCATTGTTTCCTGACCAGCATGCCATGAGTCTATTATGAAAGGATTGCTCTGAACCATAACAAAGAGCATTATACGGATATGATTTACTATGTCACATAATAGCAATTAATAAAGACCTTAAAGATATTAAGTGTAGCAAAGCTTCTAACACTCCTTGTTTAATTCATGACCCCTGTGTTGTCGTTCCTCTCCTGGCGTAGTTCCCTCCTGTGTTAATGTTTTCTGTGTTGGGAAAGTTGCTGTTGCCACAGAGATGGAGCAGGAAAACATCTTTCTTTGGAAGCAGCAGAGAAACAGAAGAATGCTAAAGACTGCTCACTTGTGCCAGACAACTTCTTGGGTTTAAGGCTTTCACGTCTTACTTTTTTTTTTTTGAATATTAGATAATTTTTCCACTCTGTCTGCAGCAACACGTGCATCTGGCCATGTTCAAACAGACGTTGAATTAGTGGAGATTTTTAGCAAATAGTCTTCTAATTCACAGGCTTATAAAAACCACGGTGGTAATCTGGAGCTAGTTTGTTCATCCCCTGAACATTCAGTTCATGCTAATCTGGGTCTGAACCTAAAGAAACATTTTTAAGAAAATGATCTCATCATGCCAGTGATTGCTGTAATATTTTTCTAAAAATCCCTTTGAGTTCTGCCTGTGCTCTAAAAATGTCAGTCACAGTGAAGAAGTTAACCCCAGCCCTACGAGCGAGCTGATGGGACATTACACAAATAGACGGACTGTATCTGATCCCAGCTCAGCATGTTGTAAGACCATCCTATTCCAATCTCGCCTCTCTCTGTCACCTCATTAAAAATACAAAGAGGGTAAAGAAGGGCCAGTCCTGAGCAATTTCCATTAAAGCTGCCAGTGAATGCCGTACGGTTAATGTCATTTAATGCTGTTTCATCTGAAAAGCCACATTAAAGTCAAATTTAGTAATCTGGGTTTGCCCATGCTCGTCTGTATGATGTCATTATGCTAAACTGACCTTTATAGCCAGATTATGAGTGGTGGAGGGAAAAGAAGGAGGCTTTGGAAAAGGAATTAACAAGAAATGAAAAATGGTGTATTTAGCATATGGATGATGGAGGATTCAACAGCATTTTCAACTTAAGTACCATTGATTGCAAGTCAGAATGGGAGTGACAAAATGCCTTCGTCTGGTTTCATCAGCCCATTCCATATTTTTAAATGCATTTTAAGCTATTTTAGGGCTTTTCATTGTCAATTTTCTTTTGCACTTTAATGATCTTTAGAAAAATAAAATCTGTTATTGGTCATTGTTTGAAGTTTATTGTGCTTTGTAAAAAATTTTATTTCTTCCTTTCAGATTGTTTTAAGCCTGTTTGTAGTCATGACAGAATATTTCCTGCTTTGAAGCTGGACATCTGTTTGATTAATGTCATATGAGCTGGTTGATTTGCTGCAAACACAGCAAATCGGCAGTCTCTCCTCCAAACGTATGAAGAATTAGCTCTTAGATACACTTCTGTTTACTTTTTACACTAAATCCCAACAGACAGATAAAATGACCAAAAGTGACCAAAAGATTTTTGCAAAATAATTCATAAGCCAAAGTTTGATCTTCAGGTTGAGCTTATATATTGACCATCTCATCTTATTCAGGGAATTCAAATGCTCCTTGAGAAAGTTTGAGAAGATGAATAGAGCTTGCAGCTGCTGCGCCAGCTTGGACCCTAAATCTGTCAATGCTAGTTTTAAACTGGACTTCACAGTTTCTGGCCTCCAAGCACGAGTCTGTAGTCCCACATGTGGGAATTAAAATGAGACATGGCTGGAGACGGTGCCAACAGGAAAATGTTTTACTGTGTTAGGTTGAACAACAGTGTTTCCATGTGATTAAGGTTTCCAGTTTCATAGTCAAAAAGCAGAGAAAATATGAGGTGCTAGCTGAGTGGTGACACCAGCAGCACTGAAACACCGGTGAGATATTAAAGCTGTAATTAAAGCTAGAATATTAAGCTATAATTAGCATTTTCAGCACTGTTTGAGTAAAGTGAAAAGAGAAAAATGTAGCTATACTAAAACAACAAACATTTGATTAACATAAGTTGAAATACAAGAAGTTTATAAAACAAAGATATATCCCTTGTATGTTTTTGATTGTTTTTTGCTGGCTGTATGTAAATCTGACACTTGGATAATATATGTTAGGAAAAAAAAATACATTTAGTTATTTCCCAAGTAATGACTTTGATTTCTTTCAGAATTAGTTTCAATCTACTGTAGTATAAACGATAAGTAAATGTAATTTATTTAGTTTCATTCAACCTATTCATTGCTGGTACTCAGTTTATCTGAGTTAATAATTTTGAAATTTATTGTTTGATAAAAAAAAGTTTTATCAAGCCCATGTTGTTTTAGTTTCATTTGTTATAATCAATTCATCAAGAATGACAAAAATAACACAGTCCTCCTTCAAGCAGTTCGATTCATTTTTGTTTCAACGACATGTTTGACTTAAGTAGAGGGAATTCAAACAAACTGAACATTATTCATTAAAAGAAAAGCATTTATCAGGAAAAAAATACTTTGACCAACTCAATCAAAATGAATCAAACCTAGATGATGAATATGAATCAGCCCTTAAAGATTGTAGCAATATAATGACTCTTTTTTAGGAACCTTCCTGAAGCCCTTCAAAGGAGAGAGAGCGGCGTAGAGTGGTAGAGAAACCCTTCTAACTTCTGGTCAATTTTATCTGAAGGCCACGAGAGGGTTAAAGACACATAATTGGGATTATTTTTTTAAAAATGTTTATGTTCATACTACTTCCTTTTAAAAGTAGAAAAAAGAATGCAATAAATAAATAAATAAATAAATAAATGAAGAGATTTTTTTTTCTTCATTTGTGAAACTAAGAACATCTAATGATTAAATTTTAGGGTGCAAGGATTTGCTATGTATTGCGGTTTTGTTATGGGTTTGCTGCCGAAAGCAGGTCATGTACAGCATGCTCGCCTTCATAAAACAGTAAGTTCATTAGAAAAGGTAAAAATAAAAAGCTCTAGTGCACTGCTTTGTTCATGTGATCTGAACTAACAGTGTCGTACAGGCCTTGTGTCAAAAAACGTTTACTAAATTCCCAAACTGAAAGATATCTCGCATTTGTTAAGGAAATAGTGCAAAAAAGTATTTGTTTAAATTGATTTGGCCTAAACATGATACAAAATAAAAGGTAATACAAGTGAAAATCATCTCCAAAAGTGTAAATACAAATAAAATAAAAACTTAAAAACCTTAAACACTCACACCTAGTTTCTCAGTTCGGTGGGTGCTAGAGTCCAGTTCATGCTTGAGCGTTGCTTATTAAACACCTGCTGGTGTATTTAGCAGCATTTATTAGTTATCAGAGGGTCATTCAAAACATGCAAAATATGACCCTTTTGGCTTTCCATCCATCCACCTTTCACTGTCCACTGCTGCTGTAGAGCTCAGGGAACATCTTCCTCACAGTGATTTGAAACAAACAGGCAGGTCTTCAAAACCCTGAGTTTTCATCCAAACCAACAGTTCTTTATTTTGCTTTGATGCACAATGCTTTGGATAGCATCTTCCTTTGCAGTGCTGTTCTGACAATTTGCAAAAAAAAAATCCAAGAACATGTGAGACCTCTTCTTGATAAGAGGGGCTGGTCACCTGTGACTAACGTCTTTTTCTTGTGATTTTATGCACAGGACTCTGACATCTGTACTGTGACAGTTCAATACAAATATATGGACCTATGCATTGTTTCTTACATTGTTTGTTATCTTTAGATTTAGATTTACCTTATCACTGATAAAATACATTTTATGCTTTATGAACAAGTACATAAGAAAAATGTCTACAAAAATTAAATTAGCAAGAAAACCTAAATTAAACTCAAAAATTTGACACTGATCTGTATAAAAGACTTTATTTCAGTCATATGATGAAGTTTTTAGGTATGCCAGCTACACTTAACCAATTGTGCTCTTTACGTACAACCTCTAAAAGCATCTCTTGTCAAGTCTAGTTCCTCCTCCATTGACACGATAAGCACTTCTTGCACAGTAGGGAAATACATCTTACACTTCCTTATCATGTCATTATCACAATGTCATGTCATTATCATAATTATTATCATGTTATGTTCTTTCAGAGGAAAGTAATTGATGGGTCAGCTAAACTCATCTCAGAGGAGAAGGCATTCTCTTGTTAGTGATCCCTGTAAAAGTGCCAAGTGTGCATGTTTGAAATGTGTGTGTGGCCAAAGTGTGAGCGTCAAGGCTAAGCTGCCACCGCCAGGAGTAAGAGGTGATGCTTGTGGTGGCGAGGGAGGGCAACTTTGATGAGAGAGTATAACATCAAAAACATATCCAGAGCTTCAGACAAGACAGGAAAACAGAGCTATATCCCGCAGACAGGCGAAAAAAAGATTCAACCAAGTCTGTCTTCTTTCCTTTCACCCTGTGGGACTGTGCTAAAATGAGTGCAGGGTTCTTTGAGCGCTGCTAAATGGACCGCCGCTTTCCTCCTGCAGAGCCACTACGCCTCGCTATAACGGTCAATCTCCTCTTCAATTGGGCCTGTCTTGCCTTAAGCTGGACCAAGATTCAGGCAGTATTCGTTTGAGCTGAGTTTGCATCTATCACAGCGTGTTTGTGGCAAATATCTGAGGTTTATGTATTTGTGTAGGTGTAGAAAACAGACACATTAAAGAATAAAGACAGGCAGGTAAACGCTGCATCAGATTTTCAAGCGTTTGCTGCAACTGTGTGTCACAGTTCATTTTGTCTCACCATGCCTGGATGTTCTCTTTCAGTCTATCTATCTACACAAACAGCGAAAATGCTCAGGTAAAAAAAAAAAAAAAACTTGTTCTCCATTTTTTTTCCCCACCATATCCTCTTTTACCCCTTGTCAGCGACATCGTCTCTGAAGTCAACAGTGGTGTCTCAGCAAAGATCATAGTGACAGAGAAAACAGCAGCCGTGGGAGTGACAGTAACAGGGACAGAAACACTCCCATGCTCAGTGCTCATGCACTATTCCATCATTAGCCAATGAGGTCCTCATAAAAGTGAGTTATGTGCCACAAGAGGGGAGGTTCCATATGGCACAAGTGATCCAGAAAGGCAACGTGTCACAAAGGACCCCCAGAGCCCAACAAGTCAGCTTTTACAGGGGCCTCCCTCCCTGTCATTAATTGATTTTAATAACAGGCTGCGAGGGGGCAGAATGCTCTCATTCACTGGGCTGATGGGGCTTTTCCCAGGTCCCTCAGTGAACACTGCAGCACTTAGAGCTGTTTGTTTGGATTGCCTCTTGTGTGTGTGTGGATTTCAGACCAGCTCGGTTACTCAGTCAGACACATACTCAATGTCCCAGCCATTCAGTCATTCGCTCACTCACTCAAACATTTGTTCATTTACTCGCTCAATAATTTCTTCACTCAATCACTGGCCTGGTCATTTATGCACACGTTTACTCATTCCTGGCTTGCATGCTCACTAAGGACTATTGTTCTACAGAGTGAGCTGCATGTGGCCATTTTCAGTAGTTAAGATCATCAAATGGGACAGCATATATAAAGTATTTAATTTGCTATAAAAAAATAAGGAAATTTTTGTTATTCATCTGCTTTGAAAAAGATGGGAGTTTTTTTGAGCTTCATAAGCTACCTTTCTCTCAATTTTACAAACTCAAAGTAAAAAAAAAACTTCTCATTTTGCATGCTTTTACTCTTGGCTTTGATTGTTCAGCAGTCTGACTGAAGGGAAAAAATGGGGTAAGGGTGTGTGTGCTGCATGATGGGGAGGGGATAAGAAGAGAGCTAGGCCTGTCATAACTGCATAATACAGTCATTACTCCTGTGGAGCAGAATTACCAATGATGGAAATGAGATTTTGGAAGATATATGGAATGTAATCATGATATACATATATGCATAGCTTTTTCTCTTACTTTGAAATAGACCTTGGGTGGGATAGATTCAGGTGCCACATTGATGTATATTAATAAATGTGCATCTAACTTTATTTATTTGTGCACGTTTATTTCTTTGTACGTGTGACGGATAGCATTTATACATGTGCTGAAGTCAGAGTATCTGAACGATGCAGCTTTTGCTCATACCACTCTTTGAGTTATTTCTTTACTTGCATCCAACAGCAATTAGCTTGGATTAATCGTCACAAATCCTTCTTGCTTCTCTAAACTGAGAATGTGCTCATTACCATCTACTGCAGGTAAAGTGAGCACTCATTTGATCTGCACGTACATCTGACTTTAGAAACTGTGAGTGAAATAATCCTGCTGTCAGGGTTAGGCATCGTTCGCTTGTGGTAGATAGAAATAGAGGCTTTTGCCCCTGGCAGATTCCAACAAAAAGAAAAGAAATTTGTTTTTGTACGTCTATATACAGTATGAGTATGTTCTTTTTCACAGTTCCTATAACCATTTAATCCAGTTCCTGTCTGTTATTGTTTTTGTGCTGCAAGAACAGTTCTTATAACTGCATTTATGGGGTTGCAAGGGGGTGTGATTGGTCCAATCCTTATCACAAGTGTATTGGTCAGGCAAGTTGATCACTCATCCAGCATCTCTCTCTTTTAAAAATGCATTTGTAGTTTAAATAACAGCTTTCTGTGATGATAAAGAATGGCTCACATTTATCAAAATGAGTCATAATACATACATTATTAGGCATATGTGCAAATACAATATGATTTTTAAACAATGTTTGCAAAAAATAATATTACTCAAGTAGCATTACAAAAAACATCAAAGAATTTAGATATCACTCTAAACTGCTTAAAAAGAGAAAAAATATTTAACTCAATTCTGAGGCAACAACTATTTTTCTGGTGATTATTAGTGTTTTTTCCTAATTAAAAAAGGCTTCAAACTATGCCTGCTGTACTAAAATGTTTGTTAAGACATTCAGATTTTTTTATTTTATATTCATTGATCATCAAAAACACTCAAACTTTCCACCAATCTTTAACTCTTATCTGGATCCAAACAAATTGAAAAAAAAGGTGTGTGGCAGTAGGCACAGATTCCTGTAACTATGTTTTAGGGTCAGTTTAAACTTGATGCTTAACATCATTAAGTTTATGAAATAACGTAGAACTTATACATTAAGATGCTAATTGTGTATTTTATCTCATTTATCTTTCATTTGCTCAAAAGAAAACTGTAAAGCTAAAGCTGAATGAACTCATATGTCTGCTTTGCTACAATGTGCTCTTCTTTCAGCCTCTGTGGTGTGCAGTGTAATTAGTCACTGATGATTTAATCTCACAGTGCAACTTCTTACCTTTTCGATCTCATGTTCTACAAACCCACATCTTTCCAACTCTGCTGTAATCGTGACGTCTTCGACGCAGCGACTGTCATTTGAGTGAATGTTTAGAGGGAAGAGGAGAAGTTTGGACCAAAAACACCTTTTTTAAACTCTCCGTAAAGTTATTAGTCCAAGTATAGACTAAAAAATAAAACAGTATTTTTGTTGGTTTTTGTCTAGGTTAAAAAATTTAAATGTTACTTCAACACAAAAAAGACAGAGCTCTCTTTTTCTGTGTAATAGTTTCTCATAATTTCATATTCATCTGCATGAAATTAAGATTTTTTTGTTAGAGTTGTGGATCTCATATTCATTTTTTTATACATATTGTTACATTTTTCTTTCCTAAGATGGAATGTATTGAGTTTGATCTGAATGTCCTTGAAAACCCAACCCCCTCGTGTCTCGCAAACAGGCAGGTGTGTGCTACATAAAAGATGGCAAACTGTTTGCCTGCCTTTGTATTTCTGTGCCAGCTGGAGAAGGCTCCATCCTCTGCACCTCTACAGCAACCGTCGTTTGACGTTGACCCTGTAGTGAACATCTTTCTGTCTTTTGAAGTCTAAGGTCTGACACTCCTGAAACAGGGAAGAGGGGTCATGCTGACTCATCCGAGAAGTGAAGCTGTCTGAAGGGTTATCATCCTGTAGAATACAAATTTCTCAAACTCTCTCAACCAAAAGACACACACAGAGCAGACAAATTGCCTCACCGTGAAACAAGCCGTGATAAGATATAGAGAATATTAGCTATTATACCTACACTATTCGTGTGTGCAGTAAAACATATATATATATATATATATATATGACTTTTAGGTCCTGTGTAAATACAATGCACTGTTTTTTCCATTATGTCCTGCGCTTGATTCTGTGTTATTATAATAAGTGTGCAGCTGAAGCATGTAACACGACAGCAGGAACTCTGAGGCAGCGGGTTTAGTTTTCAGTGTGTCGTACCTTAGGCAAGGGGCCTCTGCAGGAGGTTTTCTTTGGAAAGCACCTGGGTGTGAAAATAGGGCCTCCCAGTCTGGGCTGAGAGGCTGTGTAAACAGAGGTTCCAGGCGGGCCGGTCTGCTCTGAATTGGACCTCTCCAAACAGAAACCATGAGTCAGCCTCAGGAACCCATCCACGTTCCTCCTTCAGGGATCATCAGCCAAATGCAGCCTGGAAAATGTGCACGCTATAGGAGTGATGAAGGTACGCCATAATGTGGGAACCTATAGAATTTCTCTGATTAAAGGCATTTTGTCAAGTGTCTGAGGAAGACTGAAATAGCACGCCAGGTTTTATCCTGATTTCCAATTTTATCTCAGTTTTTTTTTTTACCAAGAAGCAACAGCTTTTATCCTAAAAAAAACAACAAAAACATTAATGCCATGTATAAATTGTGTTGTATTTTAACAACAACAAAAATAACTTTTTCAAAAGAGTATGCAGAAAAAAGCTTCAGAGTCATCTTTGCATTGACATCTGTTTCAGTAGAGGACTTTATAAAGGCATTTGAGCGTCTGCAGAGAGGGAGACTTTCTCCTCATCTCCGGTCTGCGTGAGTGGAGAAGCAGGGGCCTCACACTCCACTAAGGAATATTTATCTTTCCAGCTGGTTAGATGGATTAAATGACCATCCCACAGAGAAGGAAGAGGGTGAGAAGGAGGAGGGGAAAAAAAGTTTGAGAGGGAAAGGTGAAGCGATAGAGAAAATTCTCTGGTTCAAATGGGCCACAAAGAAGGAGACGACTAGAGAAATGCTGTAGTCTTCATCTAGAAGAAAACAAAACAACAAGAATGACTTAGCAAGTCACATTTACCACAAGCTGTGAAAAATATGATTGTGACATTGTCTTCTCTTACCGGTGGGGGGGCTGAAACATGCAAAAGCACACTTGTGCGCACATGCAATTACAAATGCACGTGCACACTCAATGACATTGAAAAACACAGAGCTAATTAACTTCCTGACACATTCACAGAAATTCATTTCTAAGACAGAACGCATATGTTCATGCAAATGTGATGAGAAACTGTTAAACGCTGAACTATCTGAAGCAAGGAGAGAAATACTTTCCACCGACTCTCCCCTTTATTGTTGTGATTTTAACTTGACGTTATTTCTGATTTTGATTATTTATATTTTACACCAGCAAGTCAGCTGCTGCATTGTTCTTTCTGGTAAACTCAAAATGTCACCCTCAATGTCATTAGTTCTTAATAAAAAACATGACTTGCTCCGCCAGAATTGGCTGTCTTTTTTTCTCGTGAACAAACAAGAAATGAAGGCTTGTAACAAAGATATTTCATTTTTTCCTTTCATTGACTCACAACTGTGCGCGGTGCGCTGGGAATTGGATATAATCAGCCCACTGATATGAGCATAAAGTGGCAAATAAAGAAGAGTAATAACATCAAAGACTTGTCCGGCGAAATGTGATGCCAGGGTATTCAGGCAGGAATGTTGAATGGGCAGCAGCAACGTGTGTGTGTGTGTGTGTGTGTGTGTGTGAGATTGTGGTTGTGCAAAGTGCAATCTAAGTGGTGGGCTGAAGTCATGGAAATTTCCCTCTATAAAAGTGTAGCATGACACTGGATTTGGAGCATCAAAGCCTACAGGATTATATGGATCACATAAATTCCCCCCAACCCCACACACACGCACGCACGCACACACGCCACACACACCACAGTTTCAGCAAGCCATGTGAAGATCAATGTTAAGGGTTAATAATCCAGTTCCACACCTTTTTCTGCTCCTCAAATCCCGTAAGAATAACATCTGCATCCAGTTGTGCTGAATGGCATTTGAACACACGCATGCTTCACACAACCGCAGACAAAAACTATGCAGGAATATGTGACTGCACACATGAGCAAGGCTATATCACACACACACACACACCCACAGATCCATACAGTGAAAGGGTGTGTTCCCAGGTCGGTCATGCCCCTGTGCATCTGACATTATTATGGGGTTATAACTGTTGGCAGGGTGTCACAAAACCAAAGTAACAACTCCGACTCCCAGCCTCTCCAATTCATCCCACTCCCAACACTGCATCATCTGGAGCTCTGAGGTATAAGAGCAGGGGATCTTGTTGTAGGAGCCTGAAATCGATTGGTGTGCTACAGCAAGTTCAGGGTCTTTCCACCCCCCCTAACACCCGATCCTGCAGTTAACCAGGTTTGTGCGCGCGTGTCTGTGTGTGTGTTTGACTCTGCCTCTCAGTTTGTGTCCACTTCAACATCTGTAGCAACCGTAATCAACAGTTTACACACACACACACGCAGCAATTTTTTGTATTTGCTTGGAGAGAGGCACGTGCCATGAGGAGAGCTCCCGCTCCTCTTCCTCCATTAGCCTGCTGTCTGAGGGAAGGCAGGGATCACATATAAGCCAGAGGGATTATGGGGCAACAAAGCATCAGACTGAAGAAATCCCTGCAAGCCTTCGGGTCCAACAAAGGCCTTCGGTGCTCTTTGGCTGCATGGAAGCCAAAAGAGCCTCCACAATAAACAAGCTGTGTTCCTTTCATGCCGTGTTGTGATCCAGTTTATGACTTTTACTCTGCCACTGTCATCATTCAGCTTCACTCCTCCTGCCTTAATTAAATTGACTGAATACTGCCTGCACCTAAGATGTCAAATCCAGCAATGAGCTCTATTTTTGCTTATTTGTCATTATTATAGTTTTTTTTTTAAATTCTAACCACCTTTAACCACATAGAGCAATCGTCTAGCATTTGCATTCTAAAGTAGGTGTAAGCAGCTGCATCATGAGCTTGATGGCTGCCTAACAGCAGCATGACTCCCTATATAACGTGTTGAGCTGGAAGTAAATCTATGTGATTAATCAGGTCTGAAGCTAAAACATAATAATAACCCCCTTTATATTAATGCGAGGCTCATGGCTCGAACAGCTCCATGGAAAGGCCATTAGTCACCAGCTCCCTGCAAAGCTACAATTAAGCAGTCACATATTACTCTCTCTTTCTCCCCCCTCTGTTTCCAACTTTAATCACATCGCTGTCTCCTTTGTTATGTATTCTGTTCCTGGGTGATCGCGACTTGGACAGAAAAATCATTTTACTTCTCTATTTGTTAAGCCATGTATTAACTGTGTGTTTTTCTTTTAGCGCTATGGCGGAGGGAGAGAATATTAGCTTTTCTAGAGTGAGTTAATGCACCACTTCCAAGTTTTGTGCAAATAAAGACTACAATATGAAGCTTTTTTGGAACTAGTTGAAAATACATCAATACTGATACAGATGCTATTTTGGAACATTTTAGACGTACATTTTGCACTTCATCACCCACTGTTCTTTCAACTGAGAAAGTGGGAGTCTGAAAAGGGGGGACTGACAGATTTTATAATTGTTATAGAAATCTTATTTTGAATTCAGAAGCCTTTTTTGTTTCTTGTGAGGGACACTTTAAAAAAGCTGTTAAGAACACCAACCAGGCATTTACTCCCCCCTCCCCCCCCATTCTCCACCGCCCCTTTCTTCCTCGCTCTCCTTTTTTGTGAAATCCTCAAATTTTGCCCATGCCTCTGCAAATTTGTCGGGGAGCGTGGGCCCGTTTGATTTCATTAAACAGAATACTTAAGCATAAAAATTGTTTAATCGTCTCATGTCATTAGGAGATGGATTTCATTTTGCATATATTTGCATACTTCCCCCTCAAATTAAACCCGGCGAATATGCAAATGCAGAGGCCCAGGTTATGGCGGAGGTGTTTATTGTCATCACTTCAGGCAGTTCCACACTGCAGCGCCTCCGCAGAACAGGGGTGACAGCAACATCTGGAGGCCTGGGGGCAGGGAGGGAGGTAAGGGTGGCAGCAAAAGGTGTAGGTGTGGGGAAAGCAAGTGTGTAATACACTGCTGCTCAGTTTTGGCATTTGCACAGAGATTCACTGCTACAACAGAATCTAGAGCACCAAAAACCTAAATATCCATCATCACACCCTGCTTACTGCTTTAATTACCAACTTCCTCCCCAGTGCTTTGGATGTCCCCACGCTAAAATGTATAGTGAGCCGATAAAGACATAAAACACAGCAATGTTCTTTCAACTGTAGCCTCTGCATGTGTTTTTATCAGCTGTTCGGCTGCTATTGTCCACATGGCTAAGCACTGTTGCTAATGAGGCAGTAATTAGCAACAGCGTAACGCTTCTTCACCCGTGCTTAAGTCCTCGCTCATTTTTTCTCTCCTGCTCTGTAATTTTCTCATGCTGCAATTTCAGGCATCACAGCAGAATTTGTTCCAGCACAGTGAAAGTTTGAACCTCAGAGATGAGCGGGGCAACGCATACTGTAAGCCCAAGTCACTGATGCTGTTGAGAAATTGAAATGTGTGCTGTGGTAGGAATCTACTTCACATGACAGCATTTTAAGTTTACTCAGGTTCGTGAACTATGTCTTTATTTCATTTTAGAAGCAATTCTCACAGCTCATCATCCAACTGTTTCCATTTTTGGGGGGACTTAAACAAAAGACTTGCTATATTCAGTGTCTAATGCTTGCAAAGCCACAAAAAGTTTAAGTTAAACTAAAAAATTTAGCATTATGAAACACGAAAGCTTCAAGATAGAAGTTGTCTAAAGATAACTTTTTTCTGTGGTTTGCTGTAATCCTCTGTAAAGATGTGGGGACAGAAAAGAGACTGACCATTTAAAGAGCAGAGTCCTTGCATGTTACTGAACAAGCCTGCTACAGTCAGAGGAAAGTGACACTAAAGCTTTGTGACAATTCATTACAAAACATGATGTGTGTCTGACCAGCACCTGCTGCACAGCCAAACAAGAGGTCTTGAGGAGAAACCCGGGCCTTGTAGTGACTTTGCAGAAAGGCAGAGGCCTGATGACAGTGGCAGGGACTGGGGTAATAAATCATGGCCAGTGGCAGTCAGATAAACGGTGTTGTAAAGCTGATTGGGAGGAGAAACTATTGTGATGAGTGTGCAGTGGTGAGGAGGCTCTGACGACCTGCGTGAAAAAGGGTCACCACTGCTCAGAGGCAGGCCCAAACAGCTCCTGGCGTCTTAATTTACCTTGAAAAGTCATTACGGCCACTCGGCTTGCTTCTTCATGACCCCCGCACCTCACTCCCCTGCCTCTCCTCCTGCTTGCAGAGGAACAGTGTTTCTGCAGGACTTTGATGGCTCTCGAGCACACGCTCTGAAACATCGGTAAGCAGGAGTTGTTACAGAATGTGGAGCTGCGTTCTTGTCGAGTTTTGAGCACAATTTGCATTGACCCAAAATAAGGAGTTCTGCTTTGTTTATTTGTTTGTTTTCTCCTGGTCCATGTTTGAAACTAATTGGGTTGCTTGGCCCCAAACAGTTGCACAATAGGAAAGTTGTGACAGAATCACAACATCCATGCATAACTGGGAGATCTACTGATAAAAGTTTGATTAATTTTGGCACTTTTCAAAAATAAACCTTAAATTCAATTTGGGAATCTAAAACAAACTCCAAAATTACTTACTTTACTTTATGCCTTGCATTCTTTGAAGGAACTTGTATCACCCACCACCTTTCATGCCAGTGTTTTAGACTAAGATCTTATGCAACATTGCAAGATATCATGCTCAGAGCATGCAGTGTGAATGACCACATTATTACCACATGAAAATTTATCTCATTCAATTTGTCTCTTCAACCACTCTGTAGTCTTTTGTAAAGTTTTTAAATACATTTTAGCATTATCTGTTTTTTTCACATAATTACAATTAAATCTTAGATACTGTGATGTCAGATAGATTATTTCATCTGTATGTAATAGTAACAGTGCTGATGGAAGATACAGTTTGCTCAAGTAAGCACACAAAATACTTGCATGAACACTTAATAAACAAGGACTTGTTTAATGATCCAAAATTTATCACAGTCGAATTTAAAAAAGCTAACATAAAATTTTATTAATTTTACACATTCTAACTAAATAATTCAGATTCATTCATGGGTCAGCACAGCAATTATATAGTATTTAGTTGTTGTTGTTTTTTGTTGTAGTTGTTTTTTTCAGTTTCTCTGAAAGTTTTACTGATAGTTTACACTTGTGTAATGCCTGCACCAGACATGCAGCCATTTTACTTTCAGTCACACAGTGATGAGCCAATCAGGGTCAATGAATAGTTATCAAGTTTTGGCCAAGGACACTTAGACACTCTGCATGGCTGGGGAGGGAACGACACTCCAACAGAGCCACAGCTGCCCCCACTACATAAACTTTAAAACACACCTCGCAGTTTCTCTGATTGTTGTATTAATAGCAATGATGCAATAATAAAATGCGCTACTGTAGAACATGTCCTGCAATTTGCCATCAACTGACAGCTAATGTAACATTTGCTTATAAATATTTTATTTTGAAGTGTATGTCTTTTTGAGTGTCAAATAAAGATTGCATATGCTTCAAGTTAATTGTCACAATAAACCACACTTTTTCTGCAAATATTTTCAAATGTTTTATTATTTCCTATTATTACCACACAATCATGAAGCTGTATAAACAAGTTGTTGCCAACTTCACAAAACAAAACAAAGAAAGAGAATTAGGATGTCACTGATTTCACCAAAGTGTCAATAATTTTGACTTCACTCCTCCACCAGCACTCTGCACCACAATACTCATCCCAGATTAGTGAATTAATTTGTTCAAGAGAATTAATTTATTCAAGAGTTTTTTAAATGCTTGTTTTTTTTATTTGAAACGTACAATTTAAAGCCTTAAGGACAGTACCGCTAGGTAGGAAAATGAATCAGCTTTTTAAAGGGCAGAATGTGTTGCTTTTAGAAAATATTGGACTTCTTGCTGTTAAATAATTAGTTTAGCTGTGACTAAAGTAAGGCTCCGCTGCCAGGGTAGGAATTATAAAGCAACCTTTATGAGTCAGAACTTTCACAGGAGCCAGCACAAACACTGGTGTTGTGCTACTTGGCAGAGTTGACTGCTCTTTCTAAGAGGAAAAACAGTAATACCTCTTGAACTTGAAAAATAAAAGTTTTTCAAAACTGTTAAATTGTTTTTAAACCTTACTTCGACAGTAAATCATCAAAGCCACCTATTTTCTTTGGAAATATACTTGTTGAACTTGATGAAAACATCTATTGGTTTCATGTTCAGCACCTGACATAAAATGCACTGAGCGGGGGGTAAGGAGAGAAGCTGATTTTAAGTATAAGGCATGCAGAGGAGGGTGTTTGCTTTCAAAGCCTTTTGTGTTTCAGTGTAATAATTCATGCTAATATGGCCATATGATCCTTTTGGTATTGACAAAAGTTGGAGAACGCTGATGGTTTCATTAGAAAACTGTAGCACACAAATATATCCATTTGAACTTACAGTCAAGAAGAAGGAACAAAGTTTAGAAAAACACATTATGTGACCATTTAAAGTTTCTGAAGACTGACAACAGGTTAATGCAGTAAATCTGAACTATTTTTATCTTTGTGTTTGTAAATGACAGAAGGAACATAAAGAACCATTAATAGGTTTCTGGGTACATGGATCACACTCTGTTAAGAAGGAGCTTCCACATTACAGATTTTGGTGTGTTCGGTCCATTTTTGTTTTAAACAATATAGTAACTGAACCCTGTGAGCAGCAATGCCAAGACAAGAAGCTAAATTGTTTGCAGTGGCTCATCCAGCCAGCACCCTTGTGACTCTCTCCCCTGAGTGATGGCTGTCAGTGGCACTCTATCAGCTGCCTACATGCCACCAACACCCCCTTTGCTTCACCCCTTTTTGTGTGCTTTCTCCCTGCTCCTGCATGCTATCTTTCCAACTCCTCTCTCGTTGAATTGTTTCTGTCTTTCTGCCCTTCTCTGTCCTTTTTCTGCTGTCTTCTTCTCCTGGCCTCTTGTCCCCCCNCCCCCCATGTCAACAGTCCTCCCTTCTGTCTTTTTAGCAACTTGTCCTCTTCGAAATGTCCCTTGGCCTACTATCACATCCTCTACTTTTGTTTCTGCTTTTTCTACTTTGTGCCCATTTTATAATTGGAAAGACTGACTGGGCATCTATGGATAGTCAGAATGCAAAGATGGATAATCATGTTGTGTGTATGAGGATTCCAGTTTTTGTAAGAACAAAATGTGCCTTTAGGGGTCAGTGAGCACCAAGTAAAAATGCAGTCCCATGGGATTCTGTCTTGACACCTCAAGTGAGGTAAAACTGTGATGTGAAAGAGCGAATGATGCTGTTGTGTGGTGAGATCCCAGGCTCAACAAGGCATCTTCTGAACTCAGAGAACCCTCTTAGTAGCTTACTCCTTTATCACACAGCAGCCACTTGCATTCATTAAATATGTTTAAGAACACCAATTTCTAAAGTTCTCCATCCCAAATACCAGAAGATAAGTGAGTGTAGAGTATGGGAAGAGTACGGGGAAGGGCAGAGGAAGGGAACATATAGGTGGTTGGTCTCTGCATGGCTAGTGTGAATGCAGATTGGGAGTTCCTGGACATGCATAATTCACCACAGGGGAGATAGAAGAGGAGGTTGGGTACAAAGGAGGGGAATAGAAGGGTGGGTGAGCAAGAGTGGAGGCAGGGAAGGAAAGATGGAGGAAGGAAAAAGAGGAAAATGAGCAGTGCGTCGAAGGCAGCGTCAGCGTCTACAGTGAGGAGGTAATTAGGGAGCTGTCACTTGTTCCTGTCAGGCACCACTCCCGCTGAAACATCGAGTGTGTGTATGAGTGTGTGTGTTTGGTTGTTCTTGTGGGGGAGGGCTGAGATTTGTGTATAGCTGGATGTGTGTGTCTGTGTGTGTGCATGTGCGTGTGTTTGTGAATGCATGCAGGGTTGCATGTGTATATAAATTGTGTGGAAGTGAGTGGGGAGGGTGTAGTGCAAGTTGAATTCAAATGAGACAGAAAAACCAGAGGAAAAACAGGATAAAGTAACAGACTCACTGAAAAGGAATTGTAATAATGGTAGATGAATATAACTTGGAAGCGCACAGCTCAAAGTATTATAAGAGGAGACATAAGAAAGAGAAAACTATCACTCAGGGCATTTAGACAGGGAGAACGATTGAAGAGATAACGATAAATTACATTTGATAAATTTTATTTACAATGTCTGGGGACTTTTAAAGCACTCACAAACACACACACACACACACACACACTTAAGTCAGGGTGAACCTGTCGCAACAGCAAAGTGATTTGCAGTGGTAAACATATTTGTATGCATGCATTATTGACACAAGACTCACACATTGCAGCCAGAGTGTCGACTGTCAGCCCGCTGCATGCTGATTGTAATCTCAAGTCAAAATAACAATACACTCGTGTTTAAACAGTCTACTTGTCATATCAATATAAGCTATGGGAATTTATTTGACAGACCCCTAATGTGGCAAAGCACATTGAGAGGTATGAACGCAAACAAAGGCATATGTAAGCCACACATGCAGGCTCAGTCAGGGAATGTGATGCATGGGTATTTAAAGTTGTAAACGTCTTTCTAATCTGTAGCCCCTTAGGAGACAGTAGCTGCACCATATGAGTGAATCAGTGTGGGCCTGTCTTTAGAGTTTTCATTGTGACACCGGCACTCATACCACACACTGGGTGTTCCAATTAAAACCCACCCCTGCCAGGAGAGCAAGAGCTCTCCAACAATACTCTGCTCTCCCACACACACACATATATGTGCACCATACATGTGCACACACACACAAGTCGCTGACAGACCACAAATACAGTCAGGCTGACGATGATGGATGGTGTGCATAACCTGGCTGGTGGTATAGACTTTGGCTAAACAGCTCAGGCCTTCACCAGGGGTTTGTCCTCAGGCAGGTGGTGCACTTCCACACAGGTGGTTTACCAATGAGGTGGAAGATAATTATTACACTGGAAAATTGCCATAGTGTTGGGAACTTGGAAAGCACAACGATACTGGGCTCTGTCAAAAATGTAGCTGAACTGTTTTATACTGATTGCTGTTTTACTTAGCACTTGTAGATAATGGTGATTATTGCACCTCTCTAATTGGCACGTAGTTGGAAGTTATACAGACTATCAGCACGGTGAAAACAAATTAAAAAGGCAAGCCAAAAACATCAACGCAAGCTCTTTCCATCAGGTGCAAAAAGATGGGCGTAATAATCATGATAATAATTTGTAAGAATGTTTGTGCATTGGTTGTCTTACTTGCCAATTTAGTGTAAACAAGCACTATTGTGCAGTAATGCCAGAGTGATATGTGCCATTTTCCCTGAGCTGGCCCATAAAAGACTCATTAGGGCACTTCAGACGTATTTGCACTGCAAGAGGCTGCCATTAAACACATCGCAAGGCCTAATAAATGCATTATTTAAAAGCTGTGCTCCAATTACTAATTGATTAGAGTCGAGCGCCTCATCAATAACACAGAAGCGGCCCCTTCAAATCAAAATACACATGATTTATACATGAAAGACTTTAAAAGGGATAAGTTCTCTGCTAATGAGTCATAAATGTTTTAAACACCCAAACTTTTGCTCATGATGTGAAAATTTTGAGGGGCTGTCAGAAAGCCGCGTTCATGTGTGTATGTGTATGTATGAGTGGGTGGGTTGGTGGAGAGGTTCAGTTTGAAATGTGCTCTATAGACGCATAAACACACATCTCTCCCACTGGGAAATCAGTATCAATGAGGGAGAAACATGGCATGAAGCAGCCCTTCAGTCAAACATGACAAGTTTATTGACAGAGGATTTTTATACCCACAAAATTGTGAAATTACTCTGAAGCACTTTGCATTTAGTACTGAAACAATTGTCCCTATAGGCAGAGCACATTTGACACTAAATGCAATGAGTCCATTAGCAGACTGATGCAAAATTTATTAAACAATAATTTAACTAGAATATATACTTAAATGTGTCATGTACAATTGAGTTGAATAATTTAAAAATGGCCTCAACAAATTTCAAAGTGACATGTACATAATTTTAACTGCAGCAGACAATGCTATATTGTTGTAAATTACATATATCTAATATATTGTTTAGAAATTTATGTTAAATGTAGGTTTTGGCAGATTTTTTTTTATGTATTTGAGTTTGCCAACACAATAGCATTTACTAAATCACCTTAAAGACATTCAAATGAGAGGTCTAAATGTGTTCTCTTGCCAAAGAGACATTGCAGTATACTCTTCCAGACATTTCCACCCTCGTGCATATTTGTCATTGCACCTGTGATCATAGTGTGGTATCATACCTGGCAGAAAACAAAGAGTATCAAAAGCAGCACAATGAAAAACAAAGAAATAATCAAAGGCCTGCATCCCATATGAGCAGGAGGCCCTGAGGATGGCTCAGAAAACAAGCAATAAAAGGCCTCACTGCAGATATCAAACCGAATAAAATATAGAGAGTTAAACATTGTCATCCATGCAATTCTTGCATCCTACTGCAACAGTATTTTCAGCACTCTCAATCATTTATGACATCAATTTCAAATTGTTAGATTTTTATACTGGGTAAATTGGGCAGAAAACCAAGTCAACTTTAATTGTATGGACTGTTATTCATATACAAAGGTTAAATAGGAACATAACGTCTCCAAAAGCTTTGCAAATATAAAACAATAAATGGCAGCTAAATCTAAAACATCTTTACTACAAAGATGTGGACACTGTTGTTGAATGGACACTTATTTCCCCTATGAATGGATGTTGTCTTTGCTAAATTGTTTAGATTTATTTTTCTGACAGTTTTGATGGTGAAAGACAAACTTCTTTAGTAGCCTCGGATTAGGAATTTGTAATGTCATTATAGAAAACATGAATGGTGTTAGCAGGTCTGTGTACTCTCTGAACAGGAACATGGCTAGTAGCAGCTCAAGTAATAATCTCTGTAATAATCTCAAGTAATAATCTCTATTCTCAAAGTAACAGCCTGGCAGTGTT
Organism: Kryptolebias marmoratus; assembly: GCF_001649575.2. NCBI lineage: Eukaryota > Metazoa > Chordata > Actinopteri > Cyprinodontiformes > Rivulidae > Kryptolebias > Kryptolebias marmoratus. The sequence goes on along the minus strand of NC_051430.1, from coordinate 13,863,197 downwards.
TGCTTTATTCTAACAAAACGTTTTTAAGAAATGACAGCATATTTTGAGACTTCAAATGTATATCAATTGACGTGACCACCATTCTGAAGGTACTAAATGTGTTTGTGTATTTTCTACAGTACTTTGTTAAGCTAATTTCAGTAACAAACACAGCTGTACACAGTATATCTCTGTAAATCTGGTGGGTTCTGCTGGTACACAGGAATCTTTAAGGCATGACTCTGATTCTCAATCAGATCAAGGCCTGAGCTTTCACCAGCCTCCTCACAGACATTCAAATGTTTCCACTTAAACCACTCAAGCGTTCCTTCAGTATGCTCAGGGTCATTGTCATTCTGAAAGGTGAACCTCCATTCCAGTCTCAATTTTCTGGAAGACTGAAACAAGTTTCTTGTGAACTTGCCTGTCTCTATGATTTCTTCATTTCTGGACTCTAAAGCCTAATTTTGTTGAGTGTACAATGTGAAGTGGGCCTGTGGACACAAAATCTCTGATTTGGCCTCTTTATAAGCTCTGAAGTTAATGGCCTTAATGGTGCACTAAACAATTTTTACAGCTCTAATCTGGACATCTATGGAACCTTGTGATTATAAAGAGCTTCTTGGCCTCATTGGTGCTGCTTTTTTGATGGTGGCCTCTCTGTGTTGGTGCTGCATAATTCATGTTTGTATGACACCTTTTTTTTTTTACAACAATTGCAACATAGTACAACATAGCTTTGTAAAATGTTTCTGAAAAAAAATCCTAAAACACATTGATTTCAATTACAAATTATTTTGCAACAATACCAACAACAAACAAACACAAATTAATTTTAAACATTTGCAAACTACTGTAAAGCATGAGATTGACCCAAGACATGGTCTGAACGATAATAGACTTTTTTAGCTACAACTTTCTTGAGATTCTTCAACATTTTGATAGGGTTGTGGTCAACATTTTGATTACATCATTTTATCATTTAAAATTTATTTTCAGTCATTTTGTTGTAGCTTTGTTGCTGAACTATGAATATAGTTGTGTCACATGACCCAATTTCGGTCAAGCTTTAGCTGTAACACAATCAGCCTTATATTTGGCTCAATTATTTTATTTTAAAAAACAGTTCAATTCCATTGTGAAGATCACAAGGTACCTTAAGTTTTTTTGCTGCAAAACAAGCCCAAATCATCAATCTTCCACCAAAGTGTTTGAAAGCTGATACAAGTTTGTGCTAATCTGCTGTTTGTTTTAATTAATTTTGCTTTATTTCTTTTTAAGACCTAAAAAAGACCAATTTTTTTACTATCATTATTGGAGAAGAAATAAAGAAAATGGATGAATATTATTATTATTATTATTATTAGTAGTAGTAGTAGTAGTAGTAGTAGTAGTAGTAGTAGTAGTAGTAGTAGTAGTAGTATGAGTGATTGTAATTGTATATTTTGGACAAACATAACTGTATAAATAAAGAGCTGTTGACGTTAAACAACACATCCTATGGAAATGGCCTACGTCAGGCTGTTCTATTCTCTGAGTTGACAGACTGGAAGGAGGATGAGACACAAAGTGGAGATGGGAAAGAGGAGACAGGTGTTGCACAATGCTGGAACCTTTGGGGGCCATCATGCTGTGTACTCTAGTGGTCAGAGCATTCAGACGTGAATGTCTCTGTATCAGCCAACCCAAATACATGCGAACAGTCAAAACTGAACAAGCTTTACATCAAGGTGCACCTGTCAGTCATGAGTGCATTGAGATAGGTAAGACAGCCAAGCTCCTCGGGGAAGGTGTCATCACTGATCAAAAAAACTGCTTATGAGTACAAGCACTGCTTTTACTGAACCATAACAGCAGCTGGAGCACAGAAGGACAATTTGGGATTTACTCTTGATAACTAACTTTTGTGCTTTATGTGAATAGATATTAACTCTATTGTGTGTTTAAGCAATATCAGCACTGGTTGTAGAGTCACTGCAAAAATGCATGTACCTGCATCTGAAGCAATAAAAAAGTGAGGAAGACAAATAATGGTTAGAATAAAAAAAAGAAAAAAAAAAGCAAACAAAAAGAGGATGTAAGTGATTTTGCCAATAGTGATGAAAGTAGGAGACTAAATCCTTGCCACTCTAGAGATTTAGATGCAGCTGGCTCTCAGAATCAACTAAGTGCATCACGCCATGGGGAGGTTGTCATTTTCTGATGAAGAGACAGGTCCAAGGCAACGATGAAACCTCCCAGCAACCACCGCGGCACCCCATGGAAGCTCGGAAGCTCATGCTAATCGTTGGTGCTGGTGTTGCATCTTAGACCCCCCACCCCCTCACTGTCAACTCACTGAGCTAGCTCCACATCACCAGGGAGCTTGATATACACGCACGTCCCCCCCATGCAGATGCTTACGCACCCACACATGCACCCACATGTCATGATGACACTAATGTGTTATAGTTCTTTAAATATAGGCATATCATTTATCTGCTTGTGAGTAGAACAGGATGAGCCTGTTGAATATGCTAATTTGCTGCCGTATTAGCTTTCATGGGATAGCTTATAAGGTGAAAGTATGTGTGAATGTGCACGTGTGAATACTGTACGTGTTTACTCTAGGCCTTGTTGCTCTTTAAGTCTTGGTGATTGGGCAGCAACCCTTCTCTTGCTGTGGTGCAGGAGCTGTTGGCACACCAGTTATCTACCTCTCCTTGTGTTTGCTTATTTAGGTAGGGATGCTTGTGCTTGTAAATTGTCCAAGGATGCCCTGGGATGTTTGCATTGTCGTGTTTATGTGTCTGCAGTGGCATATATTTATCTCTGGGTGTGCCATATTTGTCTTTTAGACTGTGTAGTTTTCGTTTGGATTATTTTTGGATCGGTCCTGACTGCATGTGTGAGCTTTAATGTGAGACTTTGGCTACTCTCCAACAAGCTTTTTATTTTCCACTTTTCTAGCCATTTCTTTGTTGTAAGCTTTTATTCAGCAAGTGACACTTTTTATGAATTGCTATTTTTGTTTGCTTGCTCATCAGCTAAGAAATGGAGAAATGCAGGGTGCTATTGAAAAAGATGAATTACAAATCTTTTGCACACCTCTATGGTGCTATTAATTCCAGCAAGCAATGTTTCACCCTGTAACTTATTTTTTTAACAACTGTGTGTGGACACTATTGCCCTAGAGGATGAATTCAGTGGATTATGTACTTGAGTACTGGTGTCCTTTTCTGAAACACAGAACCTATAGTGGTTCATATAGATGAGAAGTGACAGAGGTCAGGAACTGAGGAGGTACCTGTCATATATGACTGTGCCTTTGACCTCATGTTCTCATAATAAGGGGTAAGGACTCTGTTTTATCACTGCAAGGTCAGATGATGGCACAGCTGGTTCAGGATGTGACAAGTAAACTGCACTGACTCTAAACAGCTATTTGGAGGCACAAATAAAACCACATGGATAGTAAAGCATCGTACACAAACACATGCAACAAGGGATCGAGAGAAACATATATTTAGCAAATTGACTGCAATAATAATAATCCCTTCTTTTGAGAGTGCAAGCCCTACATACACTCTTTCTTCCCTCCTTCCTTGTGCTTTTTTTTCTTTGCAATGCCTAGGTCTTCTTAATATTCCAATCGACATGTATTAAAGCAGCGGCCGAGAAAAGGAGAGATGCCAGGCAGCCAAAAGGAGCATTACTCATCAGGGTCATGCTCCACTGCGCAAAACACAATCCCTCATACATCATCATAACTGCCACCCAATGACAATTAAAATTGAGATGGCAAGAACTAGAAGAGAGCTCTTTAATTTAACATCCAATTATTACAAGTTATCACCCCTTGATCAATGTAATATAACAGACAAGCAATGTTGCATGTGACACAAGAGATGGAGGCATTAATGGGGTGAGGTGGAGGGTGGTGGTGGTGTACATGGGCTGTTTCCTGTGACTGTCGAGTTGGGGAGGCAGTGGTTGGTTGGCTGGAAGGTGTTCAAAGGGATGAATAAGTTTCATGCGTTTTCATTTTGTGAGTTACTTCACACCTTTATCAGCGAGGAAAAAACAACTCCAGTACATATTTGACATTATCACATTTACACATTAATGCTGTGAGAAATCTTGCTAAAATAAAATGCAGCACATTATGACACAGTTTTTTTTCCCCTTGTAATTTTCTTTGTGTGATTAAAGCTTTTTCAATCATACCTGGCTGCTGAATGTTTAGAAGTGCCTTATCAAAATCAAGAAATCAAATAGTGATTTTTTTCTTGCAATATTCTTGCCTTTTGTTTTGAGCCCTGAAAAATGCTCCTCATTTTCCATAGATCAACCCTGAATACGTGTGCAAAATGGCACCCCAACAAACACAACATTGATTATTTTGTGCCACAACAATAAACAATAAACAAGTATGACCTGTAGTTAACTTACCTTGGTCATAAAAAACAGCAGCCCCTGCCAATAAACTTGAATGTTTACAACTCTGATTTATTCAACCGATGGAGATATTATTTCTTTGTTTCTAATAGGGCTCGACACAGACACATTTAGCCCCACTGGATTATCCATAAATGTTGCTAACATATTATATGAGGATGGTGGTAACACTAACTACTGTAACTAATGAAGTAAATTAGTGCAATGACGTGGATGATTCTCAGGACTGCCATAATCATAAAGATGAGGTGGATGGGCTTTTATTGTCTTGAAGGAGTGGGAAAGCTGCCAGAATTTAGCAAACTTTATCCTCTTGGATTAATTGAAGAATGCTTGCTCCTGTAAGCCTCTTTGAACATAAAGTAAAACAAATATACTTGACTCTCGGTGGAAAAGCATGGCAAAGAAGACTAAAATCCACTTAGTAATTAAATAAATCTGCATATCAGTATTAGCCACCATTAGCATAAGGTATTAATGCTGAATAAACTAAATTGCATCCACTTTCCAGCACGATCAGAGGTATAAATCATGATGGAATAATCAAAATAGGCCTTAAAGCCTTCAAATCCTAATTCAAATATATATGCTAATTAATCTGGATTAATGTATAATTTATGTAAATTATGAATATGCTTTTAGCATTGTGATTATTGTTGTGTTTACCAAATGTGGGCAGCAGGACAAACTGACAACGTTGGAATGGGGGAAGTTTTAGTCTCGTTCAGTTTTCTTTTCAGCTCCTCTAATTCTTTCCTTCACCTTTTTCTTTCCTTGTCGTCTTCTCGCTGTGATTTTATCTTCCTCACAATGATGCACTCTGAGACCGGTGGCAGATTTCTCCAGCATTTCAATCGAGTGCTAAAAATAACCATGTTTTCTTTTATTCACACTGGCTTTGCTATAATGCAGCCACTCTTGGCGGGCGGACTAGAGGTCAATCCATTATTTCACCAGTGCCGATACAAGCTGCTGTCTGCCTCCTTAGAACCGAACACAGAGAGGAACCTCACCTCTCTCACTCTGCTAGGCATTGCTCAAACATATTCTGTATTTGTGCATTAATTCTTGCTTTTCTTTTTAATTATTATTTTTTGAAAGAAATCACATATTGTGTGTTATCTTCAGAGATGGTTAATTACAACTGCTTTTGTGTCACCTCAAATACAACATGCGTTTATATTTGGGGTGTAACACTTTTTATTTGAGCATAAAACTGTTCCTTTTGTTCATTACAGACAATGTACACTGTTATGTTCCATAATGTTTCAAACCAGCTGATCTATACTTATTTTAGTAAGATGAATGCCACTAATGTTTTGACATGCATTACTTTACTGCTGCATGACATTCCTCTTTGAGCTTTAATTTCCATATGGCTCAGGCACTTTATTCTCCATTGGCAATAATGTGATTCTTCCCCTGAAAAGATGAAAGATCAATATCCTCTCAAGGCTGTGAGTTGGGGAGGGGGAGCAAGAAAAATAAGACCATCCACTTCATTCCTATTGATATATGTCACAGTAAAATGGTGTGGATGATAATGAAATTGTTGAAAATGTACAATTTATGTGTCGATGAGTTAGCTTCTGTGAGGTTTTTCCCATATCCCCCACAGGCCATTGTCAAACTAAAACCATTAGCACGTTCTGTGGGTAACATTAACCTTTCTGCACGAGCTTACCAATATCTCATCACAGCCAAAGTCTTGCTGTCCCATGATTTTAGATACGAATCATTTATGAGATTGCACGTCTCAGAGGCCTTTAAAACATATATATGCATTAGAAAAATGAACACTGATAAAGTCAATCATCTGCTGTATTTTCTGACAGTTTCTTTGAGTTACAGCCATTTATCTGCCTTTTGCCTCCTCCTTTCCAGGGGCCTGGAGGGGTCTGGGTGCTGGCTTTCTGCTAGAAGACATAAGGCTTTTTCCAAGGCCATCAGCGAGGCATCATTGTCTCTAAGAGCATGTCGCTGTTCATGTTTGGGTCAAAAGCTGAGAGGACAAGATAGCCACTCACTGGAACAATCAGGGTAAAAGTATTGATCTATGAAGCTGCTGCCAATCAGCCATTACCACAGGCTCTACAAGGTGCAGATAAAATATTAAAAATAAAATTCCTGAAAAAAGGTTTTCAAATAAAGACTGGTACATTAAAGGCTTTCCCATCATTGATTTCAATAAATGAGTTTTGCAATTTAAAGCAATAGATCAGATCTTTTGAAGTGGGGTTCTCTTGAAAGTATATGAACAGTTAATATCTTACTTGTTGCAGCTAGCCCTTTGAATGACATCATGAATCACTATGAACTTTCTTGAAATTGGAGTTTTAAGATGGCAGCAATCCACTTTGATTTTAACCCCGCTCAGACTAGCTGTTACTTAGATCATAGATATGGTCAGAATTAATCCCTGTTTCTCCAAAGTGAGGCCCCTCAAAGAGCGATCAACAACAGGTAAGATATTATTGTTCATAACCTTTGCACATTTCCACAGAACCCCATGTGATCTGAACCATCACTTTAACATTGTCAGATTTTGCAACTGATAAAAATGTGTTTTTAAACATATAAGTGACCAATACATTAGAGCTTATGGCAGACCTAGGGACATTTTGCATTAGCAGTCACTTGGGGTGTGTGTGTGTGTGTGTTTGTGTGAGCTCATGTCAGGAGGTTGATTGTTGTGGAGGTGGTGATCGCGGCTGCAGGGCTCCTAATGAAGGTGTGCGTAATAAAATCAGTGCACTTGGGTCTGCGTCTGCGCCCCTCCTCCCTCAAACTCCATCTGATTGAAAATGGAACAGCTGTGATGATTTAATTTACATGTTAATAACCAACGGGCCTCCAGAAAATCGTCCAATAAACGTCTTTTTATTACCGCCTGTATCTCCCACGACACAAGGGAATGAGAAAGAGAGAGGGAGAGAATGTGAGAGTGAGGGATGGGTGTGTGTGTGTGTGGGTGTGTGTGTGTGTGTGTGTGTGTGTGTGTGTGTGTGTGTGTGTGTGTGTGTGTGTGTGTGAAGGGAGGGGGGTAGACAGGGAGAAAAGGCGGCAGTAATTAATTGTTTAAGTGATTTTATTAAAACAAAAATTATCTGGTGGAGGTGTATGGAATGAACACAGACTAGTGGGCAGTAAATAGCATCAGTGGTTGAGAGTAGGGATGGAATGATGATGGAGATAATCTCTGTGTGTGTATGTTGTGGGGGGTTAAGACTGTGTTTTCTAATCAAGCTCTAAAGTGAATTATTTTGTTCTACAGATTTTACGGAGATCAATATCTGTCTGGAATTTTACGATATCCTGCCAGTCTGATTTGATCTAAGTTGAGGCAGCGTTAAGATGCCAGCTTGAAGGGAATATAAACTTAGAAATGTGTGTATACATAATAAAGCTTGGAGGGTAAAATGCTTTAAACTGCTTAGCTTGATTTTAGAACAAGCTGGCATAGTTCATGCCATCCTAGCAACATCCTGATCTTTTCCTGTCTTCAGAAGCCACAGTAACACCAGTCAGTGGATGCCATACTGCTTTTTATGGATTAGCAGTGCTTGTTGGGAATAAATTCTTGAGCACCATGAGTACTGATTCAAAGTCTTCAGTGCAGCTTTACTGGGGGCTAAATAATTCTCTGTCATTAACTTTTACTGGCCTCCTGGGCACCGCTATTACATCAAGCCTAACATGGCGATAGAAATTCAAGATTTGTTGAAGTTTTGCTTCTTGTTTGCTTGTTGTCCTCCATGATTTAAGCCACTAACCCTCCCCGCCCTCTCCTCATTCCACCTTTCTGTCTCAAACCACCCAGGGAACTGAGAATTCTTTCCCATCCACGGAGAATAGAGGGAGAGAAATAAGGGTTGAATCAGTGCTCCTTGTGCTCATCTTTCCCACCCCTTTTCATTCTTGCCATCTTCTCCCCACCTCTCCATCACCCCTCCCTCACCCCATTGCATGTCCCAGTCCTCTGAGAGGTGGCCTGCCACCGTGGCCATTCATGTCATTGTCAGTGAAGCCACATGGTCGCGTCGCCCTGCTTCTCCTGGGATGTGAAGGGGGGGGGTGTCCACAGAGACAGAGCTCTCACTGGGTGGGAACAGTAATTAAAGAATAGAGAAGAAATACAAGCAAAAAATATAAAGCGAAAGAACAAAAGGCAAATGAACAAAAGGAATGAGAGATTAAGCTAGGAGGAGGGTGGTGGGGCCTTAAGGTCCATGCAAATCATTAGGGAATATTCCCTCACAGTGTACAGCCCCACACAACAGCTTAGAAGTGGGATCTATTAATGATCCAAACACCTCCAAGGCTCTCTACAACCATTCACTTGGAGTACTGCAGGGTGGGTTGTGGTTGGGGGTGGGGGATATGGATGCAAAGGGTTTGCATCATGTGTTGTGTTGTAGGGAAACCAGGAATTTCATCCCTCTGTCATGAGCATCTTTGTTAGCTCTTTGATCACTGGGTGTTCATTTTATTGACTTGGCTCACTGCTGGTGTGTGACATTAGAGAACAAGGGTTGGCTGGGGTTCGCCCTACCCTCTGAGATTTGACGCAGTCAGAGCTGTAATGCATTTGGTGCCCTGAGGCCTTGTCATGCCAAGATGGAAAGCCAACCCACAAACAACACCTAAAGCTGTTTACCTTGCAATCCTTAAAGCAAAGAAATCTGACTGTGACACTGCAGAAAAGCACAGAAACGAAGCCAAATTTATGCTAATAGAATATTGTTTAGTGGGCTTTAAAAAACATTCCCCCCGCTATGCCGTGTTCACAGCTGAGACTGCCAGGGGGAGAGGGATACAGACAGAGATAGAGAAGGGAAAAAAATGCAAAGATAGCAACGGAGCAGGGAGGTAAACAGAGAGATAATGTGTACGTGTTATACATTCCAATATGGATTGGAGAAAAGTTCGGGGGTGGTTCCCAGGAAGCACCAACTTTGGAGAGGTAAAAGGTCACTGTATCTGGACAATGACGCCAGCTCAGCGTCTATTGATGGGGAGGGGCCAGGGGCATTGTGGGAAGGGCACCAAGTGGCTCTTACTGCCAGTCATGGTTGTGTAGTATTTGCATGGGCTGCCAATCACCTTAGAAAGGAATGCACTCAGGTCAGAAAGGTCAGGCAGGCGGAGCTGAACAGAGAGTGAACACAACAAGCCCTGACGCATCAGGGATGATGGGCTAGACTGTTTGCGCACGCATGTGTGTGTGTGTCTGCATCTGTTACTGCTGTAGATAGTAAGATCAAACTGCAAAGCAAATAACAGCTTTTTGAACTTTTAAAGTGTTGCTGAATTTACAACAAAATTTGTACCAAATAGTGTACTCTTGCTTGAACTTTGTTTCAGTATGACTGATAAAAATTTGTCATATAACACCGTAAGTTTCTAAAATAAAACTCCTTGGCCTTCCAGCTTTATTCCCCCTGACTTTTTAAAGTTTGTGTGACAATTCCAGCAGGACCTGCAGCTCTCCCTAACCAACCTTACCCCACTGCTTTGACTGTGAGCAGTTCTGTGAAATGGAAGGAGGAAGAAAGCAAATTGTTTGTGCCGTGGGCCTTGACAGGAGGCTACAGAACCCCAGTATTAGCGAAGGATAAAAGTAATGGGATTTGTAGTGGGGAGGCAGCAAGTGTCGCAAGGTGCTGTTGATGGGTGATAGGAGTGAATCGCAGCCTTTAAAAGCTGATAAGTATCTATGGGAGAGAGGGGACAGAGAGCAGGACAGCCAGCAACAGAAACAGATAAATACCTTTTCCTCTAACTGCATGCTGGGTCTTTATCGGTTGTTAAACATGGATTCTGAATTTATCTCCCATAAAGAATTAAATATCATGGTCAATCCATCTGTATCTGTGGACTCAAACTATACAAACACCCACAAATTACCACCCTGTTACTTAGCAATAAAACATAGTTTTTAAAGGCACCACTTCACAAAAAAGGTACCTTTAGGAAAAATTCATAAATGATTTAAAAATAGATTATTTAATAGTTTGTAAACACTTTTTAAATCATTAATAAGCATTCATAAAACAGTCATAAAGCACTGTTCATACATTGGAACAAGCTCCCTATTTGGCAATATCAAGTGCTGTACTTTTTTCATTCAGGTAAATGTATTCTTGTATTATCTAATGCACTGTTTATTAATGGTTTACAGCTTGATTAATAACTAAATCAACTATTAATGAGCACTTTATAAGGGTACCCTTTATTGTAAAGTGGTATGTATGTTGTGAATTCAGATAAACGCAAAATATAGACATACAGCTGCTAATTTAGTATTTTGTTTACTGTGAATATATTTTTTTTTCTCAGATTATTGTCAAAATAAGATGTTGCTACATCCCAATCATCCACCTTATGAGTAGCAACGCAAAAACTATCATACAATGTTTTTATTTTATGTGAAACTAAGAAAGTTTTGATAAAATTGAATCTCCTTCATCCACTCCTAAATAAAAACCTTGATATGAACAGTACGTTTTTTTCCCCCACATTTTGATTCTGAGTACGTTAAACTTCCTCTGAGGCAAGAGTGCATCTTAAAACAACACACCATAACCAAAGTTAACCCTGGAACAGAGGCTGTTTTGGCTCTGTGGAGCTGCAGGAGTCAAAGCAGCGCAGCGACTTCTCTGATCACCTCTGTGAAAGCTGGTCGCCACAGTTATGTCTGATCTGTGACTGAACAGAGTGGGAGCTGAACAGCAGGTGGAGGTAGGGCCTGCATGGCCTGCATTTGGTGCTAGCTGTGTAGCTGTCCAACTTGCAGAAGCCAGAAATTATGTCTCAGGTAAAAAAGATGAAAATTATATCAGTTTATTGCAGTTATTTATTTTTGTTGGTTTGTGAAATAAACACAAACTTATTTATGTTTCCTTTTGTCTTTTTAAATCATAGGGTTTTTTTTTTCTTAAATTGAAGGCAAAACACTCATGAGCATTACATTCAAATAAACACTTTAATTGCTTCAATTTATCATATTAACCTGCCTTCAGCTTTGATAAAACATGTTAATAAATTATTTTTAAATTTCTCCAAATACAAGTGGAGTATTTCCTTCTGCTCAGCGCAAGCCACAAACTGGAAACATTGGCTGTCTTCACTATAAAATATCATCCTTTTTAAATTAAACCTACAAAAAGGAGCCTGAACCCACACTCTTGAAAAATATACAGACATGTTATCCTTCGCATTCAAAAATACACATACTATCAGCGAGTGTTTGGAAAGAGAGGTGAGGGAAGGGGGAAAAAAGGAAAAGGAGCAGACTTTCTCATATTGACTCAGTGGGCAGTATGCCGCGCAATTAGTCCAAACTATGAAGAGAGGGGGAAAGAGAGGGTGGAGTGAGATAACCCAAAAAATAAAAAGCTGTCTGTGGAAAATTTGGAGAACTTCCCAAAATACACAAACTTTCCCGACAAGCACATTTCTTAGGTATGCTGTAATCTCATATGGCTGGCCTTTTCTAAACCCCTCCGTGAGACTTCTCTCTCCTCTCTGCTTAGCTTTCCAAGCTTCTAACCCCCCCCCCCCAGGCCTCACCAGTCTACTTCACAGTCTGGCCTAGTCTCAGCACCCCCATCAGCCCCTGCCTCCACAAACCCCCTTCCAAAACCCACTGTCCACACATGGCAGTCATTAGGCAACTCTCTTAAAGAGCAACATTATACCACCAATTGCAGTCTTGCATGAAATTTTGATCACTTAAACCCATCTTAAAGAGGCAGCAGCCACTTTCTGCTCTACAACCTCCTTTTCTCTCACTCCATGAATGGTAATGCACTTATCTCTCAATAGTAACCCCCACTCTCTCATTGTACCAGCCCAACAAAGCCAAATGAGGCTTGTAGCCACTTAGGAACGGAAAGGCAGCACCAATGAGGGGTACTCTTTAAATAAACCCCGTGAAAAAAAAATTACAATGCTTTGTGATTATACATTGGTTAGTTTAAGGCCATTTTCTGCTGCATTTGCTTCCCTTGTGGTGAAACGCAAACAAAAACAACTGCTGGCGTAAGAGATTTTTTTTCTTTTTTTCCCCCTTCAAATCTTCAAATCTCTCCAGAAAATGAATCATTACTAGCGGCACATTGTTGATGTTCACAATAGAATTGCCTCGATATGTCGCTAAATTGCAACTACTACAGAGGAGATTGAAGAGAAGAAAGCAAGACACAAAGACCCTGCTGGGCTTACTCGTAAACAATGATTAAGGCACCTCAAGTAGTGGCATGCCCACTATTTGCCACTCACCTCACACCACTGCCTAATTAGCTGGGGCTTTTGCTTTTACTGCTTGGCTTTAGTGTCATAAAATTAACACATTTCGCAAAAGAGAAGAAACAGGCTCAAACCGTGGTAAAAGTTTAACAAGCCTCTCTTGGATGAAGCTGTTTGTCTCACACAAAGGAGAGAAGATAGTCCCAACAGGCCAGCAGAGAAAGGAAAGGAAAGGAAAGGAAAGGAAAGGAAAGGAAAGGAAAGGAAAGGAAAGGAAAGGAAAGGAAAGGAAAGGAAAGGAAAGGAAAGGAAAGGAAAGGAAAGGAAAGGAAAGGAAAGGAAAGGAAAGGAAAGGAAAGGAAAGGAAAGGAAAGGAAAGGAGGGGATTAGAACTCCATGTGGAGCCGTTTATCCCGAGGAATACAAGGAGAGATAAAGGCTCTGAAGGGCCCCACATGGCCCCTCAGACAGACCCGATGCCAGGGGAACAGCTTACCCTGCCTTGTGCCCAGCAGATGAATAGGATTTAAGCAAAAGTGGATTTTGCTGAACTCTTCCCTTTCTATTCATCTTCTGTTCGGAAAAACTTTCCTTACTCTAACGAAGGGAGCCAAAACACAGGTGATGCCATGGTATAGAAAGATATTCAATCAGTTGGTCTGGTGTTGGAAAAGTTCAACAAGCTCAGCTGGAAGTAAACAAAGCAGAAATTTGATTCATAGCAAAACACTGCTGATTTAATACGGAAAGCAATTTGAATCTAATTATTCTTTTTTAGTATGAAGTACTTGATGTATTCATAGTGGTGAAGTCTGGAAACTATTTTGACCAATATTTAGAAAAAAAAGAAGAAATATATAAACATCTAAGTGTGATTATCACTGAATTTGCCTGAGGAAAGTAGGTTGGGTTACAACATCGGTTGTAGGAAAAGAGCATATTTACATATACATGTTGGTTTTAAAGACAACACGGTGAAATGGCATGGAGGGCATAAAAAACTGATTCATAATCAATTCATTTTTACATTACAGCAAAGCCTAGTGCTGTGCTTATCTCACTTGAACCTGTTTGGAGAATTTTGTAGAATGGCTCTCAGTTTTACATCAGATAGTCAAACGTTACTTGGCCTATTCTATTTCCTTTTTTTTCATGTCTGGCTGCATATTAAAAGGCACAACGTCGTTTGGAATGCTGGTTTCTATTTTTGAAATGTTCTGAAACGATGTTTGCATACATTTGCATAGCCAAGTGCAAATTGAGCCATGAATATGCAAATGCGGAGCTGATGTCTGTGGCAGCCTCCGCTCTGCCAGGTTTATAGAAGAATTCGTTTACACACACACACACATGCATGTACACGCACGCCCACACTTACACACTGACACATGCAGATTTTCTCTCACCCCTTGCATCTTTACATGCTTGGGGAGGACTGCTTGTTTAAAACGTGAGTCTAAAAATCATTAATTTGCTTGTATTGCCTTATTAAGTTGGTATTTTCTGGGTTCTGTTTTTCTGATGTGCTGGCCTGTATGCCTTTCCATTGCCTCATTAAGGCGTGAGATGGACTGCGTACGCTGCACGAAGGTCCTCTAGCTGACACCCAGACCAGACGCCAGCTCATACTCAGCGCAGCTGACCCCTCAAAATAAAGTCTGACTTAATTTGTTTACTGTATCTGTGGGCATTCGCTCTGCCACCCTCTTAGCCTCTTTCCCTCTCCCTCCCAGCTGCCCTCCCACTGTCTGTCTTTCTCCTTTCAACCTCACAGCCATTGGAAGTATTTGACAAGAGTTTTAAATAGAATTGTTGTGAGCACAGACTCTGTATTATAGACTGAAGCTGTAATGGTTGCTGCCAGAGCTTGTGATAAAAAAAAGGAATAAGGGATCATCTTTAGACACAGAGCACACCATAAGTCATCTTGGCCCAGCGGGTCCACTACAGTGGTTCATCCAGATCAAGCTACTCCACTTTATTCACTGTCAGATATAGTTTTGCTTTGGGCTTTTTCAAGTCTCTGACAAGCCATCATTCACTCACACATTAACATTCTACTGTAGTAGATAATGTCTTAATGCAGTAAACACAGTGATCTAAGACTAATCTTTATTGCCACCACCGATTAAGCCGTGATTTCTTGATGAAAAAGTTGGGTTTTTTTTCAGTAAATCTGCGTGTAAGCCTAATAGATCGTTTCGTCCCTGCTTAGGTGGATTTTTTTCAGTCCTCTTATTAGAGGTGGTCCAACATTTGTAATCCTCCATCCAGACCTTAATGGCTTAAGTTACATGTCTTAGCAGATTGGCACTCTGTATGTGCTCACTGTTATTGGATAAAGGCAAAACAATAGTTTAATTAGGGAATAAGACGGGGGAAAACACAAATCTTGCATTTAAGTTTTCAATTAACCCAATTAAGGGCAAATGGATGATACAATGGGAACTGTGTTGCTGGCAAGGCTCGCCTTTACTAGTGCACTTACACATTCGTAACATCTCAGTTTTTTTTTCTATAATTCTCTGCCTCAATTTCAGATCTCAGTGGGGATCCCAAACAAAGCCGAAGAAATCTGCACATGTACTCCAGAGAAATTATGCTAATGATGGGGAAAACAAAAAAAAAGAACCTTATCATGACACTCCATTCCCCTGAGCACCAGATTAAAAACTCATTCATTTGTTAAATATTTGACACATCTATGCTTGAGCTTTGAGATTAGGGATTTGCAAAAAGTTCTTCATATCTACTTGTGTGGGAGAAATGCCCCCCTCTGATACTGGCACAGACAAACTGGCACATTTTCAGAAGGACAGACAAATTCATCTTTGTGCATAAGAGCATAAATCCCCCTGTAATGTGTACCAAGATTCCACTATAAAGGCAGATCTTTGCTTGTATTTAGAATTTTTCAGTTGAAGCATACCAAATTACCAGAAATTTATTGAGTCAAACAAAAATTAATATTCTAACAAAGTATTTTTTTGATTCTGTTTTGGCACTTGCAGGCAGGCCTAACTGTGCACCAGTTTGTTCAGCCAAAAGGTGGTAACCTAAAGCTATATGATTTAACTTTCCTAAACCTATCAGCTAGACTTGAGGCTACTGAATACTTAGAACACATACGTTTCTTCTACCTCAGGTTACCATGTAAACTACACACAAAACTACTCAACAATGAAGGAGGGATGAGAGGAAACATGGGAAAAGTAATGCAGCAGGGCACAAAGCCATTACGCCTACATTGAAAATAATTCACAGGGGACAAAGCAGCTTTACGGCTTCATTCCTGGATAAGAATAAAAGGAGGGGGGCTAGGATTTCGTCGGGGGAATCAAGAAAAGGGGAGGGAGGGGGTGGCATAATTAGATGATCACAAACTGTACCAGCGGCTCAGTTTTCACTCTGTGGTCCAAATTACAAACCGTCATATTTTTAAAGTCATGCTGACATTCTTTCGTCCCCAGCAGCTGCCAAGAACAACCAAAGCTGGGCTTGTCTTGGCGCCTGATCAAAAAGAAGGACCAAGCTCTAGTCTCACAGCAACTGAAAACATTTACACAGCTGGGACCCTGGAACCCTGAGGCCGCTCTGCCTTACTGCCAGGACCTGTGCTGGGGCAATGGGAGAGCGGTGAGAGGGTGGAGGAGGGACCAGGTGCTTCAAGAGGGTAGGGATGGGGGGCTCAGGAGTTCCATGGATAGAGCAAAGGATAACAACCAAGCTCAGTTCCAAAAGTCACGTCACATTTACCTCTCTCTGATGAAAGGACCAAACGCACACAAGTTGTATTCAAACATATAAGCAAAGATTGGGACTTTTAGACAAATGTTCAAGTTTGTGCAAACCAGATGAAAAACAGGTACTGGGTGCATGATTTTTCTCTTCTCGACGAATGGATTTTTGTTCATGTGTGCTGTAGTGTCTATTATAAGGCTTGTTTCTGTTTGTGAAGCTGTATTTGTTTGTTTATGCTGGGATTAGCGTGGGCCCCTCCACCGGATCATGAGATGTCTGCTCCTTAGTCTACTCATTCTACCAGTAAACTAAATGCAAATACCAGATGAGCCACATCTTATGCAGACTTTCAAGCCTGGTCTTAGTCCCATTTCTTCACATATAGACTCTTAGTCAGGACAGTTTAGTTTCTCATTACAATGCAATGAACTTGGTACCTTTTAGCAGCACAGCATTTTTTTTTTTCATTTATTTCTTTCAGCTGTTCCACATAGAAGGTGGGCTGGGACATGTTTTACTATCAGAAATAATAAAAACAAAAAAACAAGTGTAAGGTAAGCTAGAAGTTTACAGAAAAGCAACAATTCGCACCTTTGTTTGATTTTATACAAATCTGATAGCTGATAACATATTTTAAGTACATTTTAAGACCATGTTCACAAAATTCTATCATAAAAGCACTGAATTGCAAACAATTGGATTAAACTTGAGATTTAATATTTACAAATTATGAATCTAAACCAGATGAAAGTTAAAGACGTGAGGGCTTCTGGAGGAAAATTGTTTAAAGATAGAAGGTAGCGTGTTTAGGACATGGTAGTGGAGGAGGGAGGAGGAGGGGGATTGAAGTGCAATGAATCCAAGGTTGTGTTGACCCCTTAAGACCTCATCCCAGTAACTCAGAAACCCCAGAGCAACAATGACATCACTCCCTCATTCCAAGACAAAGAATCAAAGCACTGCAGCACTAGACCAGCACTCTGTGTGCATGCACATTAAACTCTGCTCTTGTGCACAAGACCATTCACAAGCAAGAGACAGAGAGAACAAGTGGGTGGAAACTTTTTCATAAGTAGAACCAGATTTGATTTTGAGGCATATAGTCCCACCAGTCTTTAATGCTTGATCGCCTCTTGAAATCTACTTATTGAAAACGATGATAAATGTACTGACATTACCAGAGACTAACAGTTCAAACACCTTATAATTTTCCTTCATACCTATGTTTCCACAGTTCAGCCTATAAAACAGACATGCTGTATTATATGATTTATAATGATGAAAAACAAGAAGGCTTAAATATCTCAACACCACCAACCACAAGAAACCACAGATGTAATTTATGGTTTGTCCAAGTAATGACTCCACAACTACATACTATTGCTGTAGTAAATTAATACTACCTGATCACACTAGACCAAATGATCTGGTTCAGAAATTTGTCTAAGTGAAAAAGAGGCTAATAAAGGTGTGTGAGGAACATTTATATCTGGATCAACATTTGAAGGGTAAAGAAATAAAAAACAAGGTGTTTAATCAAAAGGTTTTGATTTGAATTTATTTGTGGACCAACAAGACCACAACTATTTGAATTTGGATTTGAGGTTATTTCTACTCTACACTTTACATGGTCTACTGCTGCTTGTTATACACTTTTAGTTTTATGGAGGAAAATGGTTTAGATTTCAAAGGAAAATTTTTAAAAGTGTCTTGTAAAAGGTACTTAAATGCTGAAAAAAGCAGCAAGTGGGCAAATTGTGAAAATCATGGTACCTTTTTTTTACAAAGCAAAACTTGGCACAATATATAGACTGAAGAAAGATAATGACTGATACATTGCAGGTGAAATGATTAGAGACCAGCTGTGTGGGTATCAAAAAGCAAAACTAACCAAGAAACCAAGAAATTCCAAAATATAAACAACTCTGCCAAAAACTCCTCATTTTTACACTTGGTTTTGTATTTATGATTTATGATACATAAATTATTATTTCAAATGTTAGTGATGAAATTGTCTGACTCTCAAACCCTAATCTAACTGTTTTCCTTTTTGTTTGTCAAACTCTGAAGGTTACATTTCCCCAGATTTATACATTGTATTTTTTCACATTTATCTTATAGCAAGAAAATAGAGTTATTTTCTTAAACCGCAACAACCACTTCTTCAACCTCTGCTAGCTTGATATGTCCGAAGTTTGTAGTGCTAAACATCATAATTATAAATGGAGAGAAACTGAGGCCCAGTATACACGTGGACACTCTCCTGGAAATGTTATAGATTTTCCGATGTTGACTGTGAAAACGTTACACATTCACACTGTAATGCTATGATCATAGATGCTGTTCAGACGAGACCGCATAAGACATTAAACCAGCTGTAGTTTTCCTGCCAGGTCACTAGCTAAAGCTTTGGTTTTTGTATTTCAACAACGTGCACATGTGTGCAGGCTCATTGATCTCAAGCATGAACACACTTTGCAAACATTCATTTGGATCAATGATGAGGTTGCATTGCCACTACAGGTTACTTGAAACTATAAATCTCAAAAGATTCAGGAATATGTAGACTAGGAGTCATGTGCAGAATAACTATTAACTGACTCGAACCAGTGCGCAAGTGTGAACACTTCCACTTTCAAGTTAATTGCATTTTCCAATGAAACAATACCTTGAATTTTTGAGAAACTTCTACTCAGAGACCTGGATTTAAAAAGTTTTGATGTCAGAGAATTCAATCGCCGCTGTCATGTAGACAAACGCAACTGGATTGTTCCGAATTTACCTCAAAACAGAAAACAAAGAACCGAACCAGCTCAAAGGACCATACATTCAATGTTATCTTCTGTGGAAATGGGTTAGCATAAAAAAAACAAAGTGCCCTTGAAAATGGCAATATGCTAATTGTGGTAAATATGTGATTGCTTTAATAGTGTTTTTCAAATTATGTGGTTGGCAATAAAGTAACAGCGTGTTTAGCTCCAAATCATGCGGAAGATGCATGCTGAGCTGTCTGAAGCTGGCAGAAAGGACCGCTCAATTAAGGAGCAGATTTAAGATAAGAGTGTTGATTCCCAAGCCCAATTAATTAGCACAAGAAGAGAGGAGAGGAAGCCAGGGAGCAGAGGAGTGATTTAGTCGGAGGGTGACCACAAGGGACTTGCACTCCTGCTCCTACCTTCTCACCTTTATTTCCATGCTCTACTTCCTTCCTTTCCCTGCTAATTCTTTTGTTCACACTGCTCTTTTGACTCCTAGTTCGCCCAATGCTCTCCTTCTGTCATTAACAGTCTTTTAAAGTCCAATACACAAGAATAATTGTGTGCTTTTCATAACAAAACTACTGCACCTTGTCCAATTTGTGGTAATGCAAAATCAATGTAAAAATGTTCTCATTAAACAGGCCTGTAGAAAAACAATCTTAACCCAAAATAGAGGTTCGGGGTAATCTTCAGAAACATATCTTTTCATTAAAATCTTTTCTGGCATCAACTGCAGGGTGGATGCCTCATAGTAAGAATGTGCAGAGACAAATATAATTTTAGCTCTGCAAATGTTTTCGTTAATACCCAAAGGAGAGATAGCACATGGATAACTCCATGGAAATGTGTAAAATAAATCTGCTAATTTTCACTTGAAACATAAATCAGTTAAGTAATTACACATTTAGTCAAATAATAAGGTTTTTTATGAACAAGTTTATGAAATAACCATTTTCTAAGTTGTGGAATGTCCTACAAAAAAGTCAAATTGTGTAAATAAGCAAGAAGACAGATTGGGACAATTCATTAGGATTAATGAAAAAACATCATCTCTATAGTAAGCATAAGCTCACACACATTTGAAGCATTGTCTAAAATCACATGGTGGTGGACTTTAAAAAAATTCAAAAATATTTTTGTCTTTTTTGATGTGGGGTTTTGTGGAAAGGCAATGAGCAATAAATAACTTACCTGCTGTTAAGTAAAAACTCATTATTGAATCTCAGCCTGGAAAAATACTGTTGCATTTTTATTGGATTGACAAGCAAACAGCTAGTTTAAGGGTATCCAGTTTTGTTATTTACATAGATGCTTGTGATAATTTACATTGAAGACAACTCAGGTACCTAATAATGGCCCATGGGAAAACATATTGCAAAATAGAACATGATAATTGTACTCAAAGTAACTCTGATGAAAAAGTGAGACAGTTTTCTTTTTTGGCTGCTCCCTTCTGCAGGGATAACCACAGCGAGCAAACTTGCATGAAAGGTTTGGCAATTGTTTCACATAGGATGCCCTTTCTGGTGCAACCTGGGCTCAAACCTGCAACCTCGGGATTACAAGACCGCGACTGACCACCAAGCTACTGTGGGAAAGAGTAAGACAGAGAAAAAGAAAACGTGTTTGCTTGCTATGATTTTTTTACACTGCACTACTTTAGGATCAAATAGTTTCTGTGCAATTTCACGGATAATCTGTTCCATTTTTCATTTTGTGTTTAATGCATATAATTATTGATGATGGACCACAAACCTACACTGTCTTCCATGTAAATGTACAAAAACTTCCTCTTAATAGCTATATAATATGGCTGCATTCTAAGGTTTATAAAACAGCATTTTGATGATTAGCTATAACATGTTTGAGATTAGAGTTGTTTTAAGACTTATAAGACTATAATTATTCAAGGCTGATAGCTTAGCACATGTACAATTTTTAATTTTAAGACAAAAGTTTAAAGCTTTTGGCTCAGTTAATTATTGTAAATAAAATGTGTGATGAGTGGTATGTTCACTAATTCATATGAACTGTTATTTGCTAATTACCCACTGATCTCAGCACGCAGTGGTGAATCAAAGCCTGCTGGCAGCGAGCTGATTCCTTTTATTACTACTACCAATATAGGAGTAGTAGTAGTACTTTTGTTGTCAATGTGGTTTCAAACTGTTCCCTTTAAAAATTTATTTTTATCCTTCCTGAAGACTCTCAGTAATAAAGTATGCTTTGTTTAGTATTTCATTTGCTCTTTAATGGTCTTTGAAATGTAATAGAATGCTTTTTAGATTAGTTTATGATAATGGCAGATCTTTCCCTTGGGCTGGTAGCCTAACAATGCACTGAAAACCAATTATTTGTACCTTAAAAATACCTCTCTGCTGCATACATATTTATTATGGGACAAGGCCAATACTTGCGATGCTTTGTCGATAAGTAAGGGCTGTGAATATATTGTGTCTGGAGCTGTGACCCCACGTGCCTGAGTGTCAGATATCTTACAGTATTACTGCCACAACCCACCGGCCATCTATCAAAACACACTGAAATGTCAATAACAGGAGCTCGTCCCAAAACTCAAACAATTACCTGGTTAGAGGGAGGAAAATAAAAACTAATCAATATGTGGCTTGAAAAGAAGGGCCAGTCCTCATTTTGCTGTATGAATTTTTGATGCGTCTGCTACTTAAGCACCAGACTATCAATTACGAGATAAACAGGGTCTAGGTGATTGTTGTCATGGTGCACAGGGCTGCCATCCAATTAGATCTTGCTCTGGCTAATGTGTTAATATCTTACATAATAGGTGTTGGGGGCCATTTTTTCCTTCCCTCTCCCAAATGCCAAGCTGATCCTTATAGAGACTAATACTATGCCATTAGCACAGTCTTATCTGGGCAAAGTAATCCAGGTGAAATATACAGAAAGACAGTGTATAATTCAAAAACCCATTTCAGTGCCTTGACAGACTATTTTTTGGATGTTTCCCAATCATCATTTTTTAGGTCACACTTTCTCACCGATTGTTAAGCTACAACTTTAAACAATAACTCGAACGTAATGTTTTTTCTCTATTCTTACATGTTTAAATGCTAATAGTTGAAACAACAGTTTTAAGGAGCGAAGAATGGATGATTAACCTTACAAAGAATCAGCCAGAGCAGAAGCAAGTAATAGGAAAGAATGAAGTAAAGACATAACAGAGAAGAGACTACATGTTAAAAGCAAAATATGAGTCAGAAAAAAGAGTGTGGAAGAAAAAGAAAGAAAGGGACCACGGGATGAGACGGCTGCCTGGAAAGACGATTAGTATTCATGCGGCGTGGTGCTCCAGAGAGGATTAATGGACTCTGATGCCTAATATCCTGGAGAACAATTAATTTGCCCACAGTTTTGTCATGGTTGAAAGTCAAATGCTGGAACAGATCGATGCGCACAGCCGCCAGTGAAATCGCGGCAGCCCCTTCTGCCAGGCGCAGAATTTTAATTTCATCATCATCATTTTCCCCGCCTGCCACCCTCGACGAAGCTGTCCATGACATGGCTGAGAGGGCCGCCACATCCCGACAGGCATGGTACACACACACAAAAAAGCTCTGTAAACACACAAACATGCCACACACTCTTATACACTGACATTTTCAGTAAAGAACTCACATGCATACTCACAAACATATACAAGTCATCAAATACACACATAAGTTAGAGGAAAAACTTCAGAACTCATACAGAGTGGTACTTTTGTACAGTTTTGTGTGATTCAATACATATTTCAAGATGCTTGGGACATAAAGCACCCTCTTTTCTAACCGCATGGCCAACTAAACACTCCCTATGGAGCCATCATGAACAAAGAAACCTTCAAATGATTTAGTTTTTCTATGTTCAAATAAAAATGAAAAGATAAAACAAGTTTTAGAAAGTAAAACAGTTTAGAATCATTAATGGGTGCATCGACAGGAGTTGTGTGATATTGTTTGATTCTATCCTTAAAAACTGTTACAATAAATAGTAATAATAATAAAAAAAAGCTCTGGGATCATATTTCAAAACACAAGACCAATCTTTTAAGTTTACATAAATTCAGGAGTAAAGCCAGAAGTGGACCTGTGCTAATAACGTCACCAACATCTTGACTTCACCGTCAGCAGCACAACCTTGATCACCACGCATCACTGAGCCATCGTCGGAGGCAGTAAATCTTTCATCAGGGATGCAGATGTGTCAATTAAAGAAACAAAGACACAGCAAGATGCCCTGTGTCTGTTTCCTCGCCTTATTTGTCTTTTAGCTTTTTTTTTTTGCCCATAGCTTCAAAGATATTCTCATTAGCACAATAATGCAACACAAATGAAAGGGACATAGAAGCTAAGTGACAAAAAAAATGAAGATGTGCCGTTAGAGGACATGTGCCTCCCCATATCGCCTGTAATCTAAATTTCTGTGTGTAGCTCAGCATTGTTTCTGGATTATAAGTAATTACTTGGATTAAAATGTAATTGTGTGTAACTGTGGGATTTAACTAACATAAACTGGTGGATATACTGTAGTAAAAGAAATAGATGTTAAATAAAGGCCTAAACATTTATAATTTATTTATTAGAATCATAACTTCTGAAAGAAGGTGTTTTTTTTATACAACAAGAGATGGCTTATTTATTTTTTGTTAATAAATGCCATTCACACTCACTGCCTTCCCTTGCTTAGTATCATCTTGTACTTGCCTTCATTATCATTTTTGTTCTTTTTGTCTTAGTTACCCTCTGTGGGGATGAAAAAAAAATGTAGACATCATATGAATTATTAAAGGTGCTGGTGCTAATTCATTTAATGAATTAAGAAGAGTCCAGTGGGGGGTATTTCAATAATGGAGCACTGTTAGTAGTGTTTTAATAAGGATGGCACACACTGATTGGGTAATTAAATCTCAGATCTCCCCATGCTGCTTCATCCCACAAGAGGAGGAAACAGTGTGATGGTGGAGAAGTCGTCTGGCCGCTGTATTTATCTTCAAACGCACACGGTGACACACAGCCCAACTCTCAGGCCTGTCATTACAGATTGAATTGGGTGGTGTCTCACTGCCATTATTGGTTACGGGAAAAATGAGAGTAAAGTGTGCAATCAGTCAACAAGCCAAAGTTTGTGTATCTAAACCTTCATATGTGTGTCCATTGTATAGGTTAGGTTTTAAAAGTGCAGAAGTTGCTTTTGTCTGCATTTCCAAATTTGTGAGTTTTGGTTATAACTAAAAAAAGCTCGGACCTACAACCAAATTATGAAAATTGTGTGATGACACTCATAGTTTTAATGTTATAGTTCTGAAACAGTCACTCATTAGATCAATTTTAAGTTTCATCAATTAAATAGTTGATATTGTCAAATCATTTTCGCAAAAAGCTTATACCAGTTAATAAATCTTTATGGTTCTATAACCACGATGCAAAAACTCACAATAAAGACACCATGATTGGGGATTTAATCTTACTTATGGCACTTCATGATTCTTACTTATACGAGCTATATTTGCAGTCCAAAAACATTAGAAGTGACTTAAAATGTGCAGACTCATGTTCAAAATCAATTTATAATCAGTTATTTTGTTGTAGGATTTTTTTAAACGTACGGGACAAACAGTTCTATCAGTGATGCAAAGTATACATGCTACAGTAAATTAATACAGTTGAATTCTTTTCATAACTCTGTTTATGTCCTTTATTGTGTTTAGCTATATTTTAATATCATGTACTCAAAGTACATGTCTAATAACCTACAAGTACAGTACTTTGTGTCATATCAGCTAAAGTTGTTTAAAACAATGAGGAGATCTTTGGTTATTTAATTCAAGTGTTAAAATGCAAATAAAGAAATGCTTCCAGCTAAATCTGTCATGATCTTTAAAGCATCACATTTGTGATAATAATCATGGTTCAAGTTTTTTCTATGTTTAAGTGCAGTTAAATGTGAAAAGCATTTTTTAGGCAGAACAAGACAGTTAAAAAACTTACTTCTATCATGTAAATACAAAACACTGCAGCTCTTTATTTAACTTGAGTATATTGTTGAACCGAACAATAATTCAACAATTTGTGTCTCACAGATTTTATTAACTTTAAGAACTGCAGCATAGAAGATTTATGAAAAAAATATTAAAAAATAATATTAAAAGATATTGTTTAATATTGTAATTAGGCATCATTGTAAAGAAACAAAAAAGGCTAAAAGAAATCTGTATATTCAAAACAAAAATCACAAAACCATTGTGGATTCTACAATTTATAAAGCATTAAACATTTGTTTTCAATTTCATGCCTAAAAAGACAACTTGTGCAAGTGTTTAAAACCACATGGAACCATAAAATTACATAAAACCTTTTCAACCACATGAGGGCCAAGAAAACATTAAAAATAACAGAAAACCCTTTAAAGTGAAATAGGTTAAAGGCAACAGAAAAATAATGTTTTTTCTAGAAAAACATCTTCTTCTGATCTAATTTTTTTTAAAGCAATAGAGCTCATAATCCCTGTCTGGAGTTTGTGTCACCATTCAGCACCTCCAGTAGTTTGAAGTGGGACACAATGAAAGAAAGATGGAGCGAGAGAGAAAGAAAGAAAAACGTGGAGCAGGGGGAAAGTAGAAAAAGAGAGAAAGCCTGTCTATAATAAGGGCTTCAATGGTCCAGACTGGGCCTGTAATAGGACTGGATCCCAATCAATAGAGATGCTCCTCAGGCCATTCGTAGGCGTAATGACTTTAGGTTTCTCAATAATTAAGATATTGTCACTGTGCTGACTGCAGGGTCAGCCAATCATTAACCTCATGTTAAATATGCCTTTGTTTTAATTGCTTTGCCTTAACTCCTCCAGATATGCAGGGATGAAAATTAAAGAGACAGGGACCCTTATTCAGTATGCATGTCTGAGAATCAGAAAGGGAGAGATGGAAAATGATACAAGCCCTGCGGCGAAGTTGTATGTGCACTTATGAGATGTCTGTTTTCAGCATCCTGGCATTCTATTTTTGACTTTTTTAACGTGCTTCTTCCTTTTAACAAAGCCATTGTGTATGCACTTATGTTTCCTTTTTAAAGACAAAAGTATGCCTTTAGAAGTAAAACAATCAAAAGACATTGAGAAAACCTTTAAATTAGCACTGTAATAAGTCCAGTTACATTTTTGTGTAAACTGTCACATGCCCCACAGTAATTTTATAATAAAATCAGTAGAAAAGTGCCAATGTTTGGGAATTATAAGAGTTATATTTTTTAAAAGTTCCTACTGGAGAGTTCAGATGTTCAGTGCAACATAAAAAAGACAAAAATTAAAACTGAAGTCATTTTAATTTTAGCTTCAACAAAAGCAGCAAGGATACTTTTATTGGTTTCCCAAATTCAGTATTAGAGTAACTTCATTCATGAAATAAAAAGTTTAATAAGTGTTTAATTGAAAAGAATCCTAAACAATTCACATTGTAGGAGTGTGTGTCCGTGAACAGTAGTGTAAGGTGTGCTTGTGTCTCCATCCAAATGATAAAAACATAGTTTAACCAAAACTAATTTTACATGTCAACAAGGTTTGTAGCAAGTGTGTGAGATCAACACAATGTGATTAGGTCTAAAATAGACAGAGAGAGAAAGATATACTATAATGCTCCGACTTTATTAGTCCCATTTTACCTGAAGGCCTATTTTAGTTGAATTCACTATTCTGTTTAATAAAACCTCATGAAGGCCACAAAAGTTGGTTTACTTTTTAAGTTTTCAAAGGTATTGTAAGTTTTACGTAAATGCAGTGCCACCGGTGATAAAAAGGACTTCTCATCTCTTCTGTCACACACGCACAGACTACTCAGATGGCAAAATTTCTACCCTGCAAACCCCCTCCCCTCCCCCCACATCCCGGCAATCACTTTCAGCCATTCCCGCCCCAGCTGGGTGATGAGAAACAATGAATTTATATCTGACGTGTTGTCATTCTTTTCTCTTTACTACACAGAGTTCTGTGCTTCACTCTCTCCTCTCTGCTGCCGTACCATTGGTTGTTGGTAAATGGACTAAAGCGCCACTCAATAGGCTGATGCACTCCGTCAAGGCGAGGGGGCTTGACCTTTCCTGGCGTGGGGAAACGCAATTCATATCGGCCCCAGACCAGCTGCCCGCTAAACGAACATCTCATCCAATTTCCAGACGCCTGCAACACAAAAAAACAAGAGCGAGGTGTGTGCGTGTGTGTTGGGTGCTGGGTAGACTGAGGGGTGGTGGCGGGGGGGTGGGGGTTAGAGGGAGAGGGGCTTGTGGGCAGGGAAGTCCTGATGGATTTTAGATTGGTTTCTCAATTTCTCTTCACTCCGGAGAGGTGGGGGGAGAAATGAGACAAAGAGGAAAAACAAACACCAAATGCTCAAACACACACTCACACACACACACACACACACTGGCACACACACAGAGGCAAACTTGGAAAAAGAAAGTCACTTAGCCTGATCCGTTGATTTACTGATTATTTATTTACTTGTTGAGGTGTTTATTATTCCAGGTTGTTAAATGATTTTATGGGTTATGACTTGATATAACTAACTGCATCCTATTTTTTTCTTAGTGCCTCTAAATCATCAACACCAGACAGACTATTAATGACAGACCACCAGGAGAGATGGTAACTGAGGAGACAGCATTCCCTCAGGACTTAACTCCTGACAAACACACAAACAAGAAAATAAATATACAAAAAAAAAAATAAAGGAAAACACAACCAGGAACACAATCAACTCCTCACAAGTCCTGACACGTGCACACTCATACTTGGAGACACAAAAAGTGTGCAGAGTGGTTCACGTAACACTTGGTGGCTTTTAAAGCAGGATCATTTATTCAGCAGGAGAGGTTGTTGCAGTGCTGCAGAAAGGCTGAGTAAATTAGATGTAGGATTTGTCATCATATACACATGCAATGTAAGACAAGTGATGCAACGCAAGCAAACTGTCTGAGAGAGAAATGAGGATCTGCTCAAAAACCGGGTCTATTTTATGTGTGGGCCTGTGTGTCTATATGATATGCATAAAACAAGCACACTTACAATAATTAAAACAAAAGTGACTCGTGCATCACAGCTACTTCCTTCATAACACCACCGTGGATTTTCTTTTCATTCTGAACTGAGGACTGGTGCATTCATTTTATAATTCTATACACTGCATGGACAATAATTTCTGTACAAATATACGCCATTCTTTAGGTTTCATTCTTTTTTCATTGTTGACGCTTGAATAAATTTTTAATGCAATATATATTATTCATCACAAACTAGCTTCATTGATTGAGTGGAAATAATATGATATAAATTTCCCTTTTGTTACGCCTGAGTTACATTTTACCATTTGCTACGAGGGATGTCAAAGACCTTGGTAGCTGACATGGAAGAGGGTTTTTTACAAAGACAGAGCTATACGAGACAGATGTGCATACACAGGCTCACACACAGTCATGGGGAGGTAAACAAATCCCACTTATTGGAGCTAGAGTTATGCCGTGGGCAACAAACTAATCATGGCTCTGCTGTATGAGCATGTTTTTTTTAGATAAACAACTGGTGTTGGTAATTTGGCACAAATCCTTTGGACAAAGCGGTGTGTAAGCAGAGTGGTCTTAAACTGTGAGTGTACCAAATGAACCATACAGCAGCACAAAGTAACATACAGACTCGTGGTGCCCGAGGTCTCTTGGGTGCCTTGCAGCTCCCCATAGCCCTATTTCTGTCTGCCAATGCCTGCATGGCACTGTTAGGCTTGGTCCAATTAAACCTATTTAGCGAGCCTTCAGCCTTGGGAGCACCAGGGACTCACAGACATGTGTCTTCCTTACTGATAGAAAGATACTTCATGTGATATGATGTAACTGTTCAACATTTGAGTGAAATATGCACTTCACATACTCTGACTTAAAGTTTATTATTATTACTGAAGTATCCTTGTTAGCTGTTTGAGGGGTTTTGTCCTCATTGCTCCCTTCATTCTTGAGGGTATTGATGGGTGGGATGTGGGCTGGCTACAAGGATAGTGATCAAATTTCCTACACCCCACAAAAGCAAACACAGCTAGTCGGCAGTGTGTGCCGTGCATCCCTGGAGTCCAACTGCTGCTCTGAAACCAATTTAGCAGCCCATGCTGCATGAAGTAAACCTCTGCCCCCTCCCTCTTTTCTTCTATCCATCCATCCCTCCCTCCCTCTGCTCTCCCTTCTGTGTCTACTCAGTTTTCTCCCAAGGTGTCACTCTTTGGGAAACAGGGAGGCAGGAAAGGGTGGGAGAATTTGGGCAACAGAAGGGGGGAAAGAGGGAGGAAAGGCTTCTCTTCTTTCCGAAATCATGCTCTGGATCAGTCTGGAGAGGCCCGGCATGTTTGGATTGGCATGGCGGCTGGCAGACGATAGAAGGAGGTGGAGCTGGAAGAGAGTTATAAATAAACATTTCAACAGGGCTGCGGAGAGGTGTCGGCAGGCCTCAGGCCACAGACCTTGCACGGGCTCACTGGCGCCCCTCCAGGTCACATTACACAAGTAAACTGCCACATGAAAAAAAAACACTATTCGTACGTGTTTTCATGATTGTGTGTGTGTGTGTGCGTGCGTGTGTGTGTGTGTGCCAAAGAGGGAGCCAAAAAGAGAAGAAACTTGAGAGGGTGGGGTGTGAGTTACTATAGTAGCAAACTCAATGAAAAGCCCGTTGCAAGCCAACCTCAACATAATGAGAGAATTAGAATAATGTCTCATAAAAAATGAAAAAAATGTTCCATTTGCACTTTGCTCCCCGAAGATGTTGGTTTTTGAAGGAAAACAAAATCATTCATCTCCAGACATTTAACATTAAAATTTTAAAATTGTCTTTTGTTGCCTTTGTGTGTTATTACATCGCTGAATATTCAGAAACTTCACAGTCTCCTGCGAATAAAACAATGAAAGCATGAACAACTATTGCACAATTCATGTAAGATGGTGTTTTAATTTTTTACTAATATTAGTACAATGTAACTTGGCACATTTACTCAAAGAGCTGCGCTTAAAAATAATATATTTGAGATACATTTACAGTACTTCCTGTATGACACATTTTATATGTTCTCCACTACACTTTTAAGGGAAATGTTTTTTACTTCACTACATTTATCTGACAGCTATAGTTACTCTTACAGTAAAATGACCTTTTAAATTATGAAAGGTAATTTGCTAAATAATCAATTTGTGTAAATGAAAAAGAACATGCAAGAATTTGTCCTAAATTAACACTATTTATTGCATATTAAGTAAAACTAAAAGGCATTATATAGCAACAGGGTGAAAACAGTCCTAGGAATCAGAACAAATGGGCTGTACTTAGTTCCTTTTTACCCAACCTCAAAGCTGGGCACAGGACTCAGAAGTTCTTGGCAACCACACTAGAGCTCTGCACTTCAAGTATTTGTTTTGAAATGTCAAAAATGGTATCACTGTACGATGTGGCCCAAAGAAAGTTTATGGGAATGTTACGTTGTGCATCTCCATTTACAGTTCGGAGTGTGTTGGGTTGCATGCCTCACAAAACTAAAGAAAATCTATACAATTCTACTCACTATGGTGTGTGACTTTTGTGCACAAACTTCTTTGTCCATTATAAACTCCGCTTCCATGAAGGTTTTCCACTCAATCAGGCCTCAGCGGTCGCCTCAAGCTACCCGGCTGAAGGGCAGATCTCACAGCTAGAAAAAGAGACATTTTGGTTTCATGGTTACTTATCGCAGGCAAAAAATTTTGGTTAAGTTTTGTCAAAGAGAATTGATGCTTTTGGCTTGAGCTCTCCACATCTGTGCTCCGCAGGAGTTATCTCAAGACCTCGCTGCAACTTTTACGCAGAAAAAAATGAGGTATGATGATATTTTGCTGGTTATTGAGTGGATGAGTCATAGAACAGTAAAATGGAAAGAAAAAAAGTTTGTAGAAAATCTGTGATTGAGTAACATTTTTGTGGCTGCACTATTATTGCAGCGAACTTTTGGACTTCTTGAACACATTAAGGCTTTCATGATAATAAATCTTTGGTTGAAAAGCTGTACCGATAAAACACAATTTAAAAGAGCTAAAAGACGAGCTAAAAACTATGAAGAGGGATGGTGGGCTACATCCAGCTGCATTTTTGAATTAGGATGAAAGGAGGGAAAACGAAGAGGATGGAAAGAGTCAAAAGCGAAAAGAACTCACTGGAAAATATAGACCACTGAATTCTATGAAGTCAGAGGAAGCCTATCTCTTTTTGACTTAGCTGTGGTTTTGCTCCACAATTTACTATAAAAACCTGGCAAAGTCCACAGGGGCTAGTTAGTAGATCCCACTGATATGACTGGACTTGGGTGGCTTCACCACATGCTTGGCCAGGGGTGAAGTAACGTATAAACAGTAGAAAGCTTGTGTCTGTGTGTGTTTTTGTGTTTGTGTGCTTGGAAGAGAGATGTTCATCCACCTGTGGTATAAAAACACAGCCTAAATAACAACAGGCACTTTTGACCCTCTGGCAGTTTTAGGTTTAGACAAGATGCAGAATATACCTTTTAACCCCAAGAAAAGAAAAATCACTGTTTCATCTAAATAACACCTGACCTTGAAGTCAAAAGTCAATGTTCTGGTTTAACAAAAAACATGAAACAACAACAAAAAAAAAAAATCAATTGATCTCACTCGTTTCACTTAGAGTTAGGAAGGCGTGCATTTAAGGGATAGTTCAGATCTTTTAAAATGAGGTTTCAGTGAAAAGGGTAACAAATAACCTCACTTTAGAAAAAAAGAGTGAAGTTCTGAATGAACTGAGAAGATCACAGCTAGTCTGAGCGGGGCCAAGACCAAAGTGGACCGTTGCTGTCCTATAACAGTCCCAACCTTAGTTTATCTGATTGGTATATTAAAAATCTTAACATGAAAGTCAGTTTTGGATTACGGGCTTATGACAGAAATATAGTGATTTTTCTCCTGGAAGTGCTATAGCTGGCTGCTGTTGTCATTACTTGCATTTGCAGATATCACAGCATTTCATTTAAATAACTCTAAGTAACTGACAATGAGGTGAATTTTAAAAATGGGTGTGCATAAACCTTCTTGAAAATTTTCAGATTGGAGTTGTACAACGGCAGGAAACCATTTGATTTTTGAAAGGCTGTTAGCATGTCAGTCTATTCAGACATAAACAATTTCTCCAAAATTAGATAATTCAAATAGCTATCTACAACACATAATATATTAATTGTTCCAAACCTTTCCACAGAATCCACTTTAAAGGATCCGAAATATGTTTTTCCAAAAAAATCCTAACAATTGCACAAATAATACAAAAAGCTGCTTCTTTGCTCCATGAGTTAAAAGAAAGTGTCAAAACATAATGTACAGTTTATTTTCTGGAACAGGTCCATTTTTTCACGTTTACACAATATTTAACATCTGCTTCTTCCCCTTTTTTATTCAATGAATGAGAAAGTAATGGGAATACAAATAGGGAGAGGAAAACCAGTGCAATACTCTCACCATTTCCTGTTTCTGTGGAGCCGGTGTCTTCAGGGAGGTGAGCTGAGAGGAGACCTGGCGACAAGCCACCTTTGGTGGGCCAAGTCATACTGTGGAAAGAGAAGAAAATCAAGAAATCTGTTTGCAAAGAGACCATTTCTAAATGGTAAAACCTGATGAGAAATTCAAATTAAATAAACCTGCTCAATAATAACTGAAATAGCTTCAAAACAAAGATTCCTAAATGCAGCCATTTTTTTTTACAATGAAAAATAATTCTTCCTTTAATGGTACCTCTTTGTATTTTCTTTGTTGCCAACTCTAAATACTTGCTAGAGGCATGTCATCTTCACAATGTTAAAGCAACTGTTTCTAATTAAAGTTTAGTACTATTTTCCGAATAGTCCTCACCAAGAAAGCATTCTTATAACTCTGAGTCTTTTGCACAGTGGTTTTTCACTGTAAACATTCAAAATATTACACCACAACTCTTCTGCCAAAGGACAAAAAAGAAACAGAAATGTTAGTGTAGTTTGTATCATGGAGGTTTAAAGAAAATGTTCTGCGTCTATTTGAACATTTACTAAATTGTTCCAAATTTCAGGCATGGCAAATAGTTGCTTCAGCAATAGAGCTGCTTGTAAAACAATTAAATAACTACATTAAAATACTGATGAGGAACTGATGTTGCTGAGACACTCCAATGAGTATATCCATAAAGGCTAAAACAATAACAGATTACATAATTCTCTAACCGATGTGGTTGAAATAAGAGAATAACTCACAAATAACGACAAAACATTTTAGTTCAACAGTGGAGTCAGAATTTACCATGAGGTTCACTTAATTTGAACTGGAAATCTGTCTAAGGGGAATGAAGGATCGGTTAAGTCAACAAATAAAGTCAACCAGGAGGTAAATTTTGAGGAACACTGAAACCCCTGACCTACCCTGCAAGAAACCCCCTTTCACCCCAAACGGTGCGACCAAACACAGCCTCCAACACTGCCAGCAAGCTGTTCTCCTGACAGGCGCAGACTCTGGGGCCAAAAGAAAACAAACTGACTCTGATTATGAAAATAGTGCCGTAAGGCCCTCCTGGTGCCCAGCGCTTATCTTACACAAGGAGAGCTTTGTGCTCTGTGGGGGCTTCTTGCTGGCCCTCAACCACCCCACCAGGTGGAGACCTGCAGGACCCAACGCTCCTCCTCCCTCACCTTCTCCGTCTCTGCCCTCATGTGTACGGTGTCACCTCCACGGAGACCACGCTGTATATTTTGAAAAGGGAACATCAGGAAATTGATCCACAGGCAGCACACTGTTCTGTGGGCAAAAGCAATTCCCTAACAGTGTGAGATGATGAGACTTCCTAACCATAAAACACAAAAAAATGTTTCTTAAACTGGGTATTTTCAATAAAACTTTGACATGGAAAAAAGCCTTAAGATGAGCCTGTGTTGTTGCAAGGTGAGAAACAGGTAAGGACAGATCACAGATAATATAGATTTCATCAAGTTACATCATTAAGGAATAAAAAGAAATGATAAAAAAAAGTAAGAGAATCAGCCAAAATATATAAAGAACTATAATTTTTGTGTCAAGACACCTACAAAGCAGATAAATTAAAACTTCAAGACTACCACTATTGTTGCTTAGTATTTCAACTGACAACAATCTTATATATTTACCATGCCATCTAATTACTGTGTATACGGCAAAAATAAATGACGTAAAAATGAGATTTAGGTCACTGACAAAAGTTCTAGTGAAAAGGTTGTCTTTGTTCCATTTCACTGGAGACAACAATCCACAGTCTTGACTTTTTAACCAATAAAATAAAGCCAAATACAGCCACAAAATGTTGTCACATTTTCACAACTTTAAAAAACATGTTTGTAAGATAATGTAATTTAAAAAATAATTAGAAAGCAATTGTCATCTGTGCCCCCTTTGTCTGCAAACATCTCAATAATGTCATGCTGCAGTGAAGTTAAACAGTACAAAAATTCAATTTTTCACAATCAGGAGCATTAAGTATGACAACATCATATTTTTATTAGAAAGATGAGTCTTAGCAAAAATTTATTTTCTTCTTCCAACTCCATGTTCTAAGGCAGTGCTATTTACAGCTTTGTTCACATGGTAGAATCAGCCACCCAACCTTATCTGTAACCTTAACAGCCTGGTTGGTGGAGCTTAAAGTTGGCTATTCAGTGCCTTTGATCTGATTTATAGGAGTTAACTGAAGCTAAAGCATGAGCAGTTTCTTCAACAAATGCTATACACAACAAATTTACCTACAGTTGTTAGTGAATAAAATGGTGGCTAAGATGTATTTAAATCTGCAAAAACATTGAAGGGAAAGTGATGAGGTTAGAAAAAATGTGTTGCATTTGCAATCAACTAACTGTAGGATGTGACTACCATTGATTATTTAGATAACTGAACTTTTTCTCCAACAACCACGTACCACAGCTGTCAACAATTTTTTGGAACAATCTAAACTAATTTTGATGATTTCTTTTGCTCAAGGAAACTTTGGAGACTGAGCTTGTCAGTAACAGAGCGATGTTATCATCATGCAGTCATTAGTGACGGCTAAGTAAATCAACAACAGCAGAGACAACATCATCAAGCACATTTGATAGATGATTCAGAGATCTGCATAACCTCACAAGTTTGCAATTTGAAATTACCAAAATTAAAAAAAGAAAACAGTTCAAACTTCCCATTGATTACCAAAGCCACATTTCACCTAATGCTCACTGAAGCTTTAATACCTGAATTCTTTTTTTAAAATGAAGAAATAGTTCCTGCAGCCTGTTGACTGCATGTTCTACCACTTAGAGAAAAGGGAAATTAGTTCCCACACAAACCAAATAGCAGCGATTGTTTGTGTGTCTCAATATGCACAACTTTGAGCAACAAACTGTTCCACTCCAGTCCAGCGGGTGGTGATAGTGGAGATTCAGTCATTCAAGGTGGTATCTCAATGAGCTGCAACCAGCTGGCAAGCAGTGTTTTTCTGACAGAAAACAATCAAGGCTAATGTTCAGGTCTATAAAAACCATGCTAATGAAAATTAATTATTATTGAAAAACTGCTCCAAATCTGCCTGATTGTGTTTCCAAAGTGTGCTGCAGCAAAATAAATCATAAATGTTGGGGTGGCTACAAAGGTGGGCACAAAGCAAGTCAAGGTAAGAACAAAATAATGTACACAGCCTAGGATGCAGTTTTACAAGCCAACTAGTCTCCTAACAGTCACATCTCAGTGAGAGACCGCCATTTAATGATTGTAATTTACAAAATTATTTACTTCAGCTTTAAGAGGAGAGGGAAGCACAGGTTACCAACAGAATTCTAAATGCCAAAAGTCTTTGCACACCAAGTTTGTAAACTGACTCTGAGTTTATACATCTATCCATGCTTTATATTTGTTCCTTTTGGAATTTTCAAGTAGCTTGGATGACTTCATGAATATTTTACTTCTTTACAGGAGAAAAGGGAAAACTTAGTGTATCTAATCTTGAGAAGGGGTTATGAGTCAGGGGTGGGGGGTTCACCAAAAATATACCATTGATTTCTGTAGTCCACTTGATCCTGATCAGCAACTAGAAGCATGTAAGGTACCTGAAGTAACATAGTTTTTTATAATTTTATCAGAATTAGTAGAAATATGCTCAGATGTTGA
Organism: Kryptolebias marmoratus; assembly: GCF_001649575.2. Taxonomy (NCBI): domain Eukaryota; kingdom Metazoa; phylum Chordata; class Actinopteri; order Cyprinodontiformes; family Rivulidae; genus Kryptolebias; species Kryptolebias marmoratus. The sequence continues at coordinate 13,826,824 of NC_051430.1, read as the reverse complement.
TTCTTTTGTTTTACCTACATAGTTTATGTTTGAGATATTTGAGCAGCAATGCTCATTTAGCACCACAGCCATCTGTTCAGATTGGCAGATTGACAGCAGAGCAGGGAAGATTGTGAGGGAGAACTTTAGAGCCTGTGTGATGTGGACTTGGTGTGAAAAGACTGTGTTTGATAAAGTCAAGAGCAAGTCTTATTTTCAAAGACCCACAAATAAAAATTAGAATGTATATTCCTTTTAGTCTTTGTCTTTCGTTTTTTTCTACAAGAATTAAAATTCATTGAACAGTTTTAACCAAACTTTATATTGTGCTCCATATGTAACAATTCACAGCTGGAGAACCAATGTTTGTAGTGGTCATATTTCTGCTGTAATTCATTACAAAGTTAGGGTTTCATTTTTCTCATGGGCCCAAGAAGATGTAAGAATGGAGTATGACTCTGTTTTTTCCAAGGTCCTTGGAGAGTCTGTAAGTGATCTGAGACACACAGGGTGGCGTCTAAGATGAGCCTGGGTTTGGATCAGGACTTTGCATCTGGGGCACATGTGCTTTTGACGGGGACAAAAAGATGGGGAAGGAAAGCCAAAATGTCTTTCTCTTCATTTTTTTTTTTCTTTTGCCTGAATTCTGAAAAGAAGTCTAATGACTTTCTTTTCCACTGCACATTGTGGATCCACTCACTTCCTATCTTCCTCATTTTCTTCACTTTGCAGATTTTAAACAGTTCTTATGACAAACAGTACAGACAGTAAGATTACTCGCAATCAAATATGTTTATGAAATGACGTAGCTGACATGCTAAACGAAAAATTAAAGGGTTTATGCTTGAACCCGCTCTTTGAGGGTAGATGTGTTTGGTGCTATGGAGGAAGCATAAACCACCAACAGATATGCACTAAAAATAAAAAAGATAAACAAAGGAGTGAAGCTAGAGAAAAAAATATGTATGTAGGTTATGGCTCTTTGGCAAATACTAAACCACATCTAGTCCTGATGGCAGTCTCTTGGCACTGCTGTTGGTATCCCTCCATTAGTAGCATCAGAAAGCCTAGGGCAGCCGACAGAAGTGTGACCGGAGATTATTGTCCTGCGTGCTTGTTTGGGTTAAGGCTTTAGATGGGGAAATGGGATTAGGATAGGCCCGGCTGGGGAGACACACACTAATGGGAAGCAGAGAAGCCCTCGCCTGATCCTACTCCACTCACCGAGAGCAACCCTGTTATCCCACCTGATTGGATTAGCCCCCTGTTAAATGTGCTATGATAACGGCGGACCACTGCTGAGAGTCTCTGCAGTGCTGCAGGGGTTGAAGCGCAGATATAGGGAACAGAGAAATACCTCCACATTGTTTATGTTTATTTTGATTATGCACTTGTACGAATTGTGGAGTGAAACTTGTATAAAACTCTTTAACTCTTCACTGTTTTTACAAACGTTTTTCATATTTGTACAACTAAAGTAACATCTTTTTTTATCTTTAGTGCCTGGGGTGGGTAGCTGAACAACAATATAAAGATCTTTACTGCACTTGCACCTTGCAGTAAATTTATATGCATGCAAATCTCCAAGCCTTAAACTTGCTAATTGCAGCAAGTCTACCAATCAGACAGTAATTACTGGTATCCTGCCTGCCTTTCCTTCCAATGGCTGAGCAGCTAATTTGAGCCGTGGTTTAAACAGCTGGAAAACAGCATCCTGTGGCAAAACTGGAGGCCTGTGTTTGAGTGTGCACGCATGTGTGTGAATCTGCACTCCTATTTATGCATTGACTATGGCACTTTTTGGAAAATGCAACGTAAGGTAGAATGAATTTAACTAGTAGGAAAATCTGGTCAAAGATGTGTGTAACATAATATTTCTACAGACTCTGTTCCGTACCTGCTGCTTTGCAGAGAGAGTTAAAGCATTTATCAATATCTTAACTCTTTCTGACCTTCCTGTCAAGATTAGCTGCTGTGTGTGATTGATTCAGATTTTATTCATGTTTCTTTTTGCCACAGGTTCAGGTGACATGAAATGACACACAGCACCCACACTCGGTGATGATTGGATGAAAAGGTTACTGATCTCATAATTGCTTTTAAATTGCACTGCATGAGAGCGTGTATCATTAATATAATGATTATCCACATCACACCAATCTTACCCAGAGTGAATCTTTAGTCATTTAGACACACTCTGCTCAGACAAAAACATTTAGAAAGCATTTTAAGAGAACACCCAATCAGCTGTCTTTACAAGTCAAAGCTGCAACTTTGGTTAGCTCTTTTTTTTCACCTTCTGGTCATTTTCAGATCATTTTTGTACAACCCCACAGCTAAAACAGTAAGGCAGAATATTGTAGAATTAGCCTGACAGGCTCTTAAGAAATTAGCCTTTGGAATACAGATCACTGTTGGTTAATTAACTATTGTTAATGTAGCACATGTGTTGTACAAGGACGACTAATCTCTAATTGTAAGCAAGGAAGAAATTAGTGTTTGCTTTCTCCCAACAGTTATAAATAAGTCTGTTTATTTAAAGAAATGTTGTAAATGGTAAAATGAGTAAGGCATATAATTACCTTACATTTGATAACTATGATTAAAATATTTATTATTGCTAAATAGCATAAATTAATGTTGTATTTTTCCTTTTTGTTTAGTCTCAATTTCTTGTTGCTTTATGTATAAAATGTTTTTCTTCTAAGGAGTCATTTTCACAATTGCACTACTTTTCATTTACACACTACTTCCCATTGTATGTTATTATTTTAGTCTCATCTCTTGCTCATTAGTTGCAGATTTGTGACTTCAGCAGAAGCAGATTAGAAACACACGTTTATACCCTGATGTGACTGCAGTACCATGCTAGTTTGTTTAACTATTAGGAAAAAATAAAGAACAGGAATGCATACACCGGATTAAGAACAGCTATGGCAGTGACAAGAATAAGAAGTTGTATATTTTTTTAGCTTTGAAGGATACAGCAACATTTACCACAAGTTTGATTTAGTTTATGGTAAAAGAAGTGCTTAAAGCTCCTGCTGCTGGTCCTGAACGTGTCAGCAGTGCAAGTCTTTTTGGCCCAGGAAGTTACAAAACATAAATAAATAAATAAAAATTGCCCAAGCTCCAATTACTATGCCTTTATAATGACCCACTCCAGTTTCTGTGGTTGGGTTTGATGTAAACCTAACCTAAAGTTGGACCTCTGACAAGTATTGGAGAAAACTGAAAAGAACATTTAATCTTCTGCAAAAATGGATATACACATTTATACGTAATTCCATCCCATGTCATTAGTGAATCACATACAAAAGAACATCAAATCAAACAAGGCACTTTAGTAAAAGTGTTAGAATGCTCACAAACGACAGGAATACGGTGTTATTGTGCTTGTTTATTTCATTATTGCACAGCTGGAAAGATCAGGACAAGAAATAGCTTTGTATTTTCCTTTTACAATGACTGAAAACTGTTTTTGCCCCTTACAAGCAAAGTCTCTGAATATTATTCCAATTTGGCTTATGCTTCTCGATAGTTTCAGGTGAAACTAATAAAGGATTCTCAGGTTAACACATTTTTACAACAAAGTCATGGGTAAGAAAACAGCTTTTTATGTATTTTGTTCAGTAATGGTCCTTTGCTAAGGAACAAGGTGCAAAGCACAAAATCAAGTCGTGTTTTGAATATATGTGTGCAAAGGGACAATATAATGTGTCTCGTTTTCTTTCTTTGGTGTGTCAGCAGTCAGCTCAAACGTGCACTTGTAGGTCAACAGACCGAATGTACTTGTGTTATATTTGTGTAACTGCATGTTGACTCAGTGTTCGTTGCTGTGCTTGTGTGTCTGCTTGTGGACTTCTGTGGGTCATTCTCATCCAGAGCAAGTTGTGAAAGCAAATTGTTTGCACATGTGGAGGATTTTCAAGTGTTTAGAATGAAGCTGGTTTCAAGAAGAGGCTGAGGGCTTGGAGGGGTGCTCAGTAGTCTGCAGCAAGAAGCAGCCAGCCTGAGCCCCCCTCTCTTCACTGAAACCGGTGCCTTTTTCCCCTTTTTTATACTCGTGGGAGTAAAGGTCAGAGGTCACAGGGGAAGATCTGTGTGATTGGACACAGACCTGCAGTATCAGAAGTGGAGGACACAGTAAAGCTATAGTATGTAATGTGACACCCCTCTTTGTGTGATGAAAGTGACATTTTAAATGAAAACATTATAACCAACTATGCCGATTGCAGTGAATACATACAAAGGAAAAAAGTTTAAAGAAAAAAAAAACATCTTGCACACCACCCAAACCTCGCCTTAATACCCCAACCCCCCTAAACTCCTTCTTATTGAGAGATAAAATGTTCCAGAGACAGGGAACTGAGCACAATTTTAAAGATCTATCAGAGGAGTAAAGATGGAAAAGAGCTTTTAATCTTGTGTAACCCTATAGGGCTCTAAATGTGAAAGGCTTCAGAGGAAGGATCCTTTAAAGAGGACATATAATCCTAATTAAAACACAGAGCAGAACTAGCACTTGATCTAAAGGGCCATCGGCTGCACTGCAACTATATTCTAGTTGTTTAGGCAACACTAATGAAACGCTTGGAGTCTGAAGAAGCGAAATGAGCAGTTATTGTTGCAGTTCTAAGCTGCTCCAGTAAGTACTTTCACTTTATGCAAGCATCAGTATGTACCAACTTCAAAGCTTAAAGCATGAAAATTGCAAGTTTCTGTCAGAAAGTGCTCAGTGAATTTAGTGTAGAAACAGAACATGCTCAGGTTTTTAATTTAATACAATGATAATAAAAAAGACAGGTAATCATGACCAAACTAACCATTTTTCTACAACAAGCAATAGTTTCTGTGACCATCTTTTGTTGCATTTTTAGCAGTCATATTTTTACCATGTCCGCGCACACTCATACATCCACACAGACACAGGCACACACACAACCTCTCTTTTCCATTGATCAAGGTAATTGAGAACAGCCATAACCCCCCCACCCCCTGTGCCTCACATCACCCCTTCTTTGCTGTCCTTTCTTGATGCCCCTCCCCAGACTCATGAAAGCCTAAACATCTGGTCCACATACACCCCAAGTCCTCATTCCCCCCACCCCGCACCCCGAGCACCTCAAAGCCCCTGTACTTCTCAGCCAGACAGTCCCAAGACATTGAAGTATTTCAAGAACAAGATGGAAGAATATAAACAAAAGGCATAAAAAAGAAGAAAAGAATGTTGAATAATATGGGCTGAACTTTTTTATTTTACAACTGAAGTCAGTAGAAGATTTGTAAAATAAATGATGTAAAGCTGAACATAATGTAATATGTGACAAGTCAGTGCTGTACTGACAGAGGATAGGGTGATAGAAAGGGAAGTCTTATTTCAAGTTTTGTGTGTGTGCTTGTGTGGTGTGCGTGTGTGTATGTGTGTGTCTTCATCCAGCACTGGAGGCAGTGTAAGTTACGTGTTACAGATACAGATCAGACTGGGACAGATTTAATTAACAGATATCTCTCCATAATGTAGATTCTTTTAGGCTCCTTCTGATGCAATCCTTTGTGCTTATCCAACCAAAAAAAAAAATTATCTCGACTTTGCAACAGACAGAAAGTGTTTCTTCTAGCAGTTGAAGAAACCAGAGATTTAGTCTACACCTTCATGTTTTACTCGCAGCACACAGCACTGGACAAGATTAGTGCTCGGAGTATCCAACACATCTTACATTCACAAACATTCTGAATCCTGTGCAGCTTTTGGCAATCTGTATTTGGAAACTGGGTGCATTCCTATCTCTGATGAGTGTACGTGTATTAATTTGCCCCTCATAAACTAAAACTAATAGAGATTTGCCCTTTTAACTATCTCTCAAGGTGACCAGATTACTGACATCAATTAAAGCAGGTCCTGCTGGCTACATGCCTAAAGCAAACGCTCTTCCTTAGAGGAAAAGAAAAGATCATTGTCCAATAAATCACCAAAGGAAAGGAGAGATGGGAAAGAAAAGTGTGTAAAACTGGGATATGCAATACAAAGAGGACTTCAGTGTTCTTATCCGATCTGTTTGCCCTACAGCAGGTTACACAAAGTCCATTACATGAATTCCAATCAAGTAAATAATAAAATAAAGGTGAATGCTTATGGAATCCATACATGCATTTTACAGTAAGTACAGGCCTGTTAGTTACCACAGCTCAGTGATCTGGAAAAAGTCAATGGAATGAATGAGTAAATAAATTACAAATGAGTTTCAACAATGGAAGGTCGGGTTTAATTTCCTTAAACTTTAATGAAAATCTTCTCATGAAATCATGAATACATTACAGCAAATGTTTGATTTTCTTATCCTACACTACTTTTACAATGCGTGCAATTACTGTGGCTGCTCTTTGCAATTTTATTGAAGTGACGATAGAGTTAGTGCTTTGTGTGCATGTTTGTATCTTTGTGGTCATGATTAAATAGAGAAGTTGCTGATTGTATATGTGCATATGGATGTTTGGTTAGAGTTCATATTGATTTTTATTTACATATGTTTGTGTGTTTTAAACATTTTTAAGATTTTTTTTATTAGTTTATCAGGTGTTTCTGAGAATTGCTGTCAGACTCGGGTAATCATTTATCTCCACTTATCTCCACCTTAGTTTATGTCAGCCTGCAGGTAGCCCACTTCACTCAACCCTGTGAATTGAAAGCATCAAACATCATTTTGAAACAATGTATTGGTCTGTGGCTCACTGGCTTGTTTAAGTGACAATATCTCTCAGGTGGCTGTAGGTGTAGGGTTTATGGAAATGGAATCAGTAGCCACTGTGTGGTGAATTCATTATAGAGGTGATGCTACCTGACTTTCTTTATGTAAATTAAATAACAAATAATGATCACTCTCTCATAAACAAATGCAATGCCGTAGCTCCACTAATGTTATACAGTTAAACAACTTTTAATCATCATAGAGAGGAAGATTAAAGGTTTTTATTTAGAGAAAGTCAGTGTGTAAAATATGACCACGTTAGAAATATTTTGAGAATTAAAAAAGGTGTACATGTCTTGCATGAGCCACCAGTTAAATAAATTAAAACTGCAGCTAGATTGTTCAAAGACAACAGTGCCCCCCCCCCCCNCCCCCCAACACACACACATGCACACACACACAGATCCACACAATGAGCCCATCATTAAAAGGACTGAAATACAATCCAATGACACATAGCACTCTGTTTAAAAGCATACTTTCACGAGAGATGAGGAACTTTAATTAACCCGGGCTGCAGATAGGAGAAAGGCAGCAGTTATCCCGTGGCCTCTGGCAAGCTGCCCGCCCAGCACTGTGATGTGAAATATATTCTTATGGACCTGAAGTCAGCACTACGCAACTTTCCCTGCCTTCACACACACACATTAACCTTGCAGGTATAATCACAGATAAAAGGTAGAACGTGTGATAGAGAAAGGGTATGCAAGAAAAAAAGGCGGAGATGCACATCATAAAGAAATAAAATCATTGTGTTCGCTTTAATAAAACAAAAATAAATGAATAAAACCTATGAGCAATATCATCTAAATTCCTTTTCTTTTTTTTAAATTAAATGTTAATTTGCTCCAGGAAATCTACACTGCCACACCTCCTGGCCCTGAGCTGTAGTCTGTCTCTTTACCCCCCTCAAACTATCCCCCTGGGTTAGTGACTCTGTGGACCTTGGGTCCAGCTTTCCCAGACGGTGATTTAAAATAACAATTGCATGCATATCAGGTTGCAGGCTTCTAAAACACATGTGAGATGAGGTAATGTGATCAGACCAGAGCATCATCCAAACCTCTCTCTCTGCTCTGTACATGTTCATGCATATGTCCACGTGTGTCTTAATTACTATGTTTTAAGTTTAAATTTGTGTCAGCTCAAGGCACCCATCATTTCTGTTTATAATGCTTCAAAGAAGCCAGACTTTCTTGGAATTTTGAAAGTGGTTTTAAGAAGTAGGCTTTCACACTTTCTGATGATCTTTTAAAGTATTTTTAGACATGGGCTGCTTTTGCAGGATATAATTTCTTTCTTTCTGTTTGTTTCTTCAAAGACACTAAAGTTTGACATCCACTAAATATTTTATTTTTTTGCACAAAGTAATTCCCAAAGACCTATTAGTCAGAAAATGAGAATACAAATCAACATAAGGTTTCTCTGAGTTTCAGTTTGCAGGACTTTTTTTCTTCCAGTTCAAAGACCTTTAAAAACAATTTTTAATCCACAGTCGATATTTTTAGGCCTCTGTTTCTTTTTTGTCCTATCCAAGTTATTTTAATTTCCTGCACACTGTGGCAAGAAATTCTGAGTTTTGGGATAATAGCTCTTTGGGAATCACATTGTTTAGCGAAAACCACTATTTTATCTTTGTCAGACTGTGTTAGTTTTGACATTTTTGTAAATGCAGCAAGAAAAGACGAAAGAAAAAAGTAATTTTCATTTGAACAAAATGTTAGTAACAACATCCCAAAGAAACCTTTTTTTTCTTTGCTCAGTCATCTGTTATTCGTAAACACTACTGTGGATAATATTTTTTTTGTTTTGTTTTGTTTTTTTAGTTAAATGATTCATAGGTCAGTGTTAAGAACAAGTTATTCTGAAAGACTGGACTGAAAATAAGCAAAAAGTTGACAATTTCCAAAGAAAAAGGTTTAAACGACCTTCAGAAAGTCTAAAAATATTGCTCAAGTCCTTCTTTAAATTACCTTACTGCACATTTTCTTGCAAACAATTTCTATTTATTGTTACATTTACAACTTAAGAAGGTGTCAAATAAAGCATATGCAAAACATTGAGAAACAGTCAATTTCTGATTTGGGGCACTTAACACGAGAGCTTAGTGACTGTTTTCAATTAGATCCCAAGTTAAAACAGCATTAAACTCTTACATTGTGTCACTGAGTCAAAATTACAACTCAGTTAATACCTCATAAAATGGTCACAGAGTTAACGATTGTGCAAAAAGACAGAGCCGTAACGTTGCCCATAACATTAAAATTAGAAGTCAGGGTTACCTCACTGCACATGGACAGGATGCTTGTCGACCCTGTAAGTGCCAGTGAGTAAACACTAATAATAGCTTCCATAAAGCCACTCGTGTGGTGGTGTGGGCCAAGCCTGGGGGGACCATTAAAAATTCTGCAGCACAAGGGATCCCTTGCAAGACCTTAACCAGACATGTTATGGTGGACGGCAGTAGAGCGAGGTGATAACAGTGACTCATGGAAACAAAAAGACAAACAATTAGAGTGCATAATAATATCACTTGAACTGTAAAATGCAGGAGAGGGGGAAAAAATGTCTACAAGTGAATGCTGCACAGTGATAGAAGAGTGCTTTGGTTAAAAATAGTACCAGGGAATGGTATGCCCCCTATTTGGGATGAATAATGGACTTCCCACCAGCACTGTGTGAAACTACAAGATTACAGTTTATCAGCAGAATATTAGAAAAGCTAGGTTAGAGGTGAAAGTTAACAATTAAATTAAAAAATAAATAAATAAAAAAAACTTGGCAAGGCGCTCTTTATTGTGTATACAAATCCTAATGGTTATTCTGTGTAAACTCCCCATCAAGATTTCTTGTGTTCTCCTCCCTGATCTCTAAAATTTCAACCCATTCCCTCCTCCTCTTTGTGCCTTTACTAAACATGCACTCTTGGTTTAGTCTTACAGTAACACGTTTGTTTGTCTCGCTGCAGAGACAGGACTAAAATCACTCACTTCCCACACGTGCCCCCTTCTATTCTTCTTGCCACTTCTCTCTTGTGACAGGTACCTTTTACTTGGATAATTGTTGCTTAAGTAGCCATTTTCCATTTCTGCCACTATTGAGAGCTGGCCATGTAGAAAAGGCAGGGCCTTGTAGGGATGGCTGCTAATGGGGCAACAGACAAGGCTTCCCCGTTTTGTCAGAGGTAGCTGAGGGGGGGAGAGCCTCTTATCAGCAAGGCACAGCCACAAAATGTTCACCAAATTAGCGTTTCCTTAACCCCTCCCCCTTTCTGCCATTCTCTCTTTCTACCTGAAACCATTCAGAAGTGATTGGATATGTTCCCCCAACCTTGTAAATTTTACTTAACAAGGTACTTAAAGTGCAATGTGCTGTTTAAGAGAACCTCATGCAAAAAGTCAAAGTTTAATGAACAACTTGTTTTGTAATTTTTAAGTTCTTTCCATCTTTCTTGTTTTGTAATTTTGCTCAATATTCTTTACTGGTTACTCATATGTCTAAGAGAAAACATCAAATCAGCATGCAATCAACCATTCCACATTGCTTCTTTTTGTCTCCATCTATTCCCAAATGTCCCTACACGTCCTTTTATCCATGCATGTATGCAATTAAACCTCAATCTTCTCTCCTGCACCTCTCTCAGTCCCATATGTTGTTGAGTGGTGAAGCTGTTGAGAAAGAGAAGTGTTAACCTCCTCTCCAAACCGCAGGCAGAAGGGCTGCATTCCTCCCTGAGTACTCAACGTGCTGTTTATCTGCATCCATGCACTCTGTCACCATGGCAACCCCAGCCAAATACACTGGCCCGTTCAACTGTGTTTAATTTTTTCCTCCCGTTTTTTTTTTCTTCTTTCTTTGATTTCATCACTGAGCTCCCAATGCTCACTCTCACTAAGATAAACAGAAATGGAGCCCCATAGTCAGCCAAGCCTGCTTGAGTTTATTTTGAGTCTCCGCCCGGTTCGGTCCATGACGCTGTTTCGCCATCCCTCTCACTTTTCACAGCTTGAAAATTGGAAAATGCTCAGGTTTTGTGAGGCAGAGGAGACTGGAGCTGTGGTTTGAGTTGGCTCGCCTTATATGAGACATAACGCCCTAAATAGTTTCAGAGCACCGTGTTCATTGCGTGGCTAACGATATGTCAAAATCAGAGATGAGACTCATCTAAAACAGAGTGGCCTTTGGGAGAAGGGAAGATTCATTATTTATCTGTTTACATACTGTCATTACAGCCGAAGTAAACATTTTTTACTCATTTCACCGACTACACACGAGCAATCACACACAACCTATCATCTTTTGGAAATCCAGGGATGCCAGTGTGATGAGCCCTAAAACTCACAATAATGGCCGATCCTGTAAGACAACACTTTGTTCTCTTAATTAGCACTTCTTTTCCTCCATTCAGCCGGTGTTCCAATGGTTGACTATTCCTTTATTAGGCAGGATTCCATCTCCAGCTTTCCAATAGGCACTTAACTCCTGCCTAATAGAGGATTTTCCCACACTTCCTCTGACAAGCCATTCAACTGAGAAGAGTTAATTTGTTTCTAATGCTTGGCTAATGGAGGATTCTGATGGCAGGAATTGAGTGGTGCTGGGGGGGAAAGAGACTTGCATTTTACGCATTTAAAATAAAGTCTAAAAGATTGCTTTTTTTTTCTTTTAGAATACAGTCCATGGGCTTTCTAAGTTACATCCTCCCAAGTTTAGATAGCTTTTAAGGTCTCATCAGAAGGCAGAATTTTGCAGCTTGAGAGGAACTTTCTCTTGCAGTGATGCATACATTGTTGCTTTTTTTCCCCTCTCTGTTGATGTCAAAGGGGGTACTCTCTGGGACTATCTCAGCCTTGCAGTGGCCAGTCAGTTAGTGTCTGATTGACAGGCTGTGGCACTATCAACTGTCCTGCTGCACAGCAGGAGTGTCAGGAAGGGAGAGCGTACACTGAGGGTGAGGGACGGAAAGCGGAGCCGTGCCAAGCGAGAAGGGATGAGGCTCAGCAATGGCTATCTGGAAATGGCCCAAATATGGCTCTTCTAATCAATCTAATTCCGTCGGCAAGCTCTGGCCTTCTTTCTCAGACGTTTCGCTGCGTCAAGATAACCTTATCTTAACCTGCCACATCCTTTACAATTAGCGCTTTCTCTGTAGACACACACAAAACACACACAGATGCCAGCTGTCACATTTGCACTCACACAAAACTGCTTTCATAAATACATTGGAAACATCTATAAAATCTCTCTAATACAGTTTAGTTTTGTATCAAGGCTATTTACATACATAACTAGCTAGTACTGAAAATTTTTTCAAGCTAAACTAAAACTTTAAACAAATCTACTCCAATACTTATGTGATAATCATGAAAACCTCTCATGTTCTTTACAAAGTATCTTGAAGTCCATTACAGTTATCAAACATTCAGATGGATCTGGGAGTTGAAGTACATCCTCGGGTATGATGCCTGACAATGGCGTGAAAAGGGATGCTCTGTTTATACCACACACCTGTGTTCTGGAAGAGCAAACAAACATTACACAGCGTCAAAGACCAGGAACCGAAAATCATCAGAGCATTTTTAGGTGACTAACATGAGAGAGATGGCTGGGTCATGGCTTTCTAAAGTGCGCTTGCTGAACTTTTTCTACATCTAAAATTGGTGTGGCAGAAGTCTATGAAAGTGGGACTTTAATTAGCTCGCAGTCAACACGGCAACACTCAGCACACCTGCTCAGCTGCTTATTGCCAAGGGAATCATCTATTTCCTACTGGGAGGCGAAGCAGACAGCAAAGCCTGTGGGTGGATCTAGAAATGTATACAATGCTTGCATTCATCAGTCTAAAAGAGAGAATAAGATGTTTTTTTTTTATTATTCTTACTATACATTTGCTTCATTTTTTTCATGACCAGTTGTGTATGATATTGCAGCAAGAGATAAATCTAACCAAGGTCAAACAAACAAAGACTTTATCTCAACCGTGTTTTCTTGTGCCGTTGATAACGCTTTGGATTTCAAACACCGTTTCTGCTTCCTTTCGTGAAGTCTGGGGCACACGCTAGCTATTGATCCACTGCTTTTTTAATGTCTGTGCATTCAGCGTGTGTTTGTGTCTGTGCTAAGAATAAATGAGGGCGTGTGCTCGTACACCTTTGTTTGTGTCCGTGGAATTAAAAGAACACCCACACATACAAACCCACAAGCCGGTGGTGACTGAGGATAATTAGGACTAGTAATGAAATGTGGTAGGTGGAGTGTGTTTACCTCACAAATCGTAATAACCAATGCCCTTGAAGTTCATTACAGGGAAAAAAGGAAGCCAAAAGACCAAAAGTGAAATCTGCAATGTTGGAAAGAACATTCATAAAAAGTATTTTGTTTTTACTATGCATTTAAAAAAAAAAGTATGTGTTTCCCAAAACTTTTTTTTTTTATTAACGTGGCATTTTGTTACAAATCTAAGTGGTCATTGCTTTATTTAAATATTAAATCTACCTTTCTTATAGTCTTGTGATGCTGAGATAAAATTCATTATAAATTTGAATGCTGATTTTTATTGGCAGTAAATCAGTGCAGAAGACACTGACTGGGTGCTTTGGGTTGACAAGTACCTTTCAGTAGTTTTATTTACCAACTGATGAAAATCCCTTCTTCTGTTGTATTCACACTATGATTGCAGTTTACAAAAATCATTTAGATACTTTTGTTCAATACAGGAGGAACCTTGTGTGAAATAACTGCAAAAAAGCCCACAAAGCTATATTTTGTGGAGATTGGTAGTACCCATTGCGCTCCAAAATCATCTAGAATTGATTAGTGTTTAAAATCCATAAGAAAGACAGACAAAATGGACTTCTATTCTGTAGCTGAAATCATTTCGTTTCCCAAGCAAGAAGCTTTTATCCAGATGGAAAATGAAACTTCTTCAAGTACAGAATAAAAGTCATTGGTTTATTAGTTTTTTGCTTTGTTTTTTATTTTTATTTGCCCTGTCCTGAATGTCTAAGAATCTACACCAGCATTATGGTGTTTTAACTAAAAAGAGACCACTACTGTTACTGGCTTGATGCAGTCGGGGTAAGAGGTTTGTTCTTTCATTCATTCAGTTGGTCAGTAAGTAAATACAGCTAAACATAAGTTTGTCTTTCATGAAAAGAGTATGCAACATTTTTCATTTGAATTCAGCTGAAACTCAGGAATAATTTACACAATGGAATATTTGTTGGCCTCATATGTCTGACTTGCATACATCTGACAATGACTCATGGCTCACTCCTTTTCTGTACCTGCTTAGTCCTGTTCAGAGTCGCTGGGGTACTGGTGTGTATCTCCAACAGACAACAAGAGAGAGTTGAGGTACACCATAAAAAAGCCATCAGGGATAACACATGGCCAATATGGACACACACAAGACAGATGACGATGTACTCACACACTCACTTCTAAAGTCTATTTAGACCCACCTAATAACTTAACAAGCATCTTTTTGGTCTGGAGAAAAACAGAGTGCTCAAAATTCTTGCTGTGAGGCAACAGAACTAACCACCTACACCATCGAGCCACACAGTTCGACAATTATTTTGTTAAATAGGTTTTTGTCATTGTACTTGTGGTTTTTCTTTAAAATATTGCAATTTTACCAAGCCTGAATAAAATGATCAGCTGTAGCATAATCTGATGTAGATGCAATCAAAAAACAAGGAAAAGTATTTGAAAGGGACAATTTATCTGCAATCACCATCTCTTATTTCCAGTTCTTTTAAAGTTGGACTGAAAGCAGTCTGGATGCTAATTTGCCCTTTTCTATCCTAAAATAAAAAGTGCTACCACACAAAATTATAGGCCACTGCTAGCACACTGGATTGTGAAAATCTGACAAATATTCCCAATATATACATATATATGTTTTATGTTCAGTTTATTTGGGATAGATTACTTAAAGTCTTAATCATAGCGGAGGGAGCCTGAGAACCAAGCGTTTATCCTAAAGCACTCTGACACTACACTGCCGAAAAGAAAAAAAAAAGATTAAAATAATTGATCAATTTACTCAGGGACCAAACTGATCAATGAGATACATTATTAAAAGAAGGATATTGATCAGGATGGAGGCAGGCCGGGTAAAATGTTTACCACAGCAGAGAGACCAGGATCAATTGTGTGGCCACTGCACTTGAATAGGGCCCCATATGGATCAATGTCTGATGGAGCAATAGGGCATATGGATCTGCCCACTGTCCACTGTCCCTTTGTAGCAGATGAGGAATGAAAGAGTGAAAAACCTGAGATACAGTGGAGATCAAAGATGAGTTTCTGCCATCTTTGTTGCAAAACATGTACTGAGTTTTGTCCAAAAGAATATGGGAAATAGATTGATTGAAATGAGAGCTATGTGCATTGTTCACATTTTTGTGTATGTGTGAAGCAGAATGCTTACATTACATTTATAGACCACAGTTTTCTTGTTTTTATATGCAATAATTTAAATAACATTATATATATATATATATATATATAATATATAATTTTAATCACGTTGTTCTATAAACATTAACATTTGAACTCAGAACAACATTTTGAGGCTCATCAATATACGTAAATGTGTGTGCTTTTGTTGGTGTGTGTGTTTGTACCTGCATACATGTATAAATACAGTTCATGTGCTCTCAATAAGTGTGTATGTGTGACTTTAGGGGCTATTGATTGTGGACGCTTCATCATCAGTTCAAGAAGCTATTTTCCACACAAAAGAAAGCTTTGAGGAGAGAAAGGAGAAGGGCAGAAGAAAAGAAACAGATTTTAAAATGTGCTCTAAAGAACAGCAAACCGCAAGCTCTTCTCTTCCCTCCCTCTTTATTTTTTTCCTGGCTCCTTTCTTTGCAGCTATAGAAAGGAACTGAATGATTGCAGGGTGCAATTGGGGGGGTTGAGACGGGGGTTACTGAAAAGACCTCAACGCTTTTACAGATTTCCTCTCTCCCCACCATGGAGGACATCTGACCTTTGAGGGGGGAGAAGAAGGGAGCAAGGGGAAGACAGAGATAAAGAAGGAGGGGTAGCTGGGAGAGAGGGGAGGGCAATCATAATGAAAAGTGGTAATTCCTTAGAGAGCGAGTGAGAAAGAAATGTCTAAGGGCCAGTAATGAGATCGTCTGACTAGCGGGTTGCTATAGCAACCACCACAGTATTACTATACACCACACTGTATGAATGAGAGAAAGACCATCTATTGTGGCTACAAGTGGATGGGTCAGGGAGAAGAAGATCCTCTATGAGACTGAAGCAAGAAAGGCAACTTGATGTCAAATGGGTCATTTATTAAGTTCAACCAAATTAATCCCAAGTATTTTTTTTTGCAAGTACAGACCATAATGCACTGTAACTTTGTTTTTCTTGAAGAACTGATTATATGTATTTAAAAGGAGAGTTTGAAGTGGGATTCAGTGAAAGGTTTATGAACAGATAATATCTTACCCGTTGGAGATAGCTCTATGAACAGCCTCAGTTTGGTGAAATGGATTTCATAGCGGTTCAAGCTAATGCTACTTTATAAACCTTTAAAGCATGTAAGTTTCACATTGCATGGTGATTCCAGCAGAAATATTATGCTATTCCTCCAATAAGTGCCACAGGCTAAACCTAGAGTCCTACAGCTATCAGCTGCTGCTGCTATTTGTGCTTGCAAATTACCACAGAATTCTTTGTAAGTCATTTTGTAATGCAAAGCTATGACAATGTCAGGGCTTTAAAAAGAACAAAAAAACAGACTTGCAGGAAGTGCTATGAAATGTTTGAGTTATTTTAAAATGTCCGAAATCTACTTTTATCTTGGCCCTGCTTAAACTAGCCATTTGCTCATCAGTTTGGTAAGACACAAACTACTTTTTTTCCAAACTCATGCCATTCAAAGAGTGATCTACAACAAAAATATATATATATTTTAAATTGATATATTAAATATTTATAACCTTTCCACAGAATGTCATTTCAAAAGACCTGATCTATCCCTTTAAGTAGCTGATTTCTAAGAGGTTCGGCTCATTCAAGCCAAGTGAAAGACAGGAACTGTTGGGACAGTGTCTAATTTCCCAAGCAGGAATCCAGGTGTGAACAAGTTAACCCTGCTCTGTGGTTGGATGGGTTGGTCGGTGAGCACCAAACTCTCCAATCTTTGAAATGAGCTGCGGATCTGATTACTGTGGTCTCTATACAAAGTCTGCTTCCACCACCTGCTCCCACTCCCCACTTTCAGTCTTTGATAAACTTTCATTACTGAAAAGTAAGACAAATCTGTCCTGAAGACCCTCTCCACAATTTTTTGCAAGTTTATGAATGAGTAAAAACAAGTTTATAAAAAACATGGAGGGTAGACACAATAAAACTGACTTCAATGTCTTATTAAAATATGAATATGAAGAAATGTAAAACAAGTTCCTCATTTTCTGTGAAACTTGCCTTTTTGGGTACAGTGTGTTCGTGTGACACCGGCCCACGGGCAATGAACATTTCCTTCCTCGGAGGAAGTACTGGTTCATGTGAGCCCCGGAGACAGGAGGCCGTGTGGGTCAGTGATAATCGTACTGAATGGACAATACTACAGATAGGTTAGAGTGAGCTAACACGCATGCCTGGTTAGACAGGGAGAGCCTGCAGGAACTGTTCATGAATACACACTCAGGCTACGGGGTCAACAACAAAACACCAAGATAAGAAGTCCAGACATGCTACTTCCACTTTTTCATTTTTTTTTTTTAAATATGTGTGTGTGTTGGTGTGTGTTTGTGAGTGTGTCGGTATCACAGAAAAGAAACAAAGACAGGGGGCTTGTAGACAAAATGAGCAGACATTAAGTACTTGTTCACAATTTCTAGGTTCAGAGTTATGGGTGCTTGTGTGTGTTTGTGTATTGTGTGAAGCATTTTAGAGCCCTTGCACACTCTCAAAATATTGTCACAGCATTTAGTAAG
Source organism: Kryptolebias marmoratus (assembly GCF_001649575.2). NCBI lineage: Eukaryota > Metazoa > Chordata > Actinopteri > Cyprinodontiformes > Rivulidae > Kryptolebias > Kryptolebias marmoratus. The sequence continues at coordinate 13,809,129 of NC_051430.1, read as the reverse complement.
CATTAGTATGAGCATATGATGTTTTATGTTTTAAACCTTTAGTTTAAAACTGTTTGGAGGGTCATTTCCACGATGGTGTAAAAGTGAAACAAGAATGTTTTACTGTATTTTCATCTCTTCTGAGAGGAGACTGAGTGAGGTCAGTGTGGAAGGATGATGGGAGGAGGAGGAAGGGTGGACCAGTCACTGACACTCCGTCAGATTTACAGACATACTGACCTCATTGTGCTCTTTCTGCACTAGCAGCCAGGTTACATAATTATACAGTGATGACTGGTAGTCTTAAAGGAGTTACACATTTGTCAGAATTCATACTGTGTAGTTATTATCCGTTTTCCATTGTTAGTCCTGCAGGTTTACATGGTTCAAAATGATGAAAGTGTTTCAGCAGAACTGTATAGTATGTAGATCAGCAGCTTTCTGCTGGTATTACTTCATAACTAATCACAAACATGCGCTATCTGTATTGTAAAATGAAACTATGAGAAGAACAAAGTTACTATCAGTGATTTACAAACAGAATCAAAAAGCACAAAGATGGAAAGTTGTGCATTTTGGCAAATTTACACACACAATCTGCCAAACAGGTAAGATATTGTGTAAACTGATCTTCTGTGACAGTTTATTAATAAAAATCATAGTTGTAGTTTTTTTTTTCATTTTACACAGAAGGTATGCTACAGTCATTTATGCTATTTTTTCTAAAAGGTACAAGGCATACTGAGATCATTGTAAATCCTGGTCTAAGTAATGCCCATGACAGTTTGCAAAATTGTATTTATTTATGAATTTGCTAAACCTCTAAAAGTACATTTAAGCATAGACTATTCTTCTAGTACTGTGAAAGGATAGTGCTTACAACAAAAAGTTGTTGAAAGCAATTGTTTCATGTGATTCACAAATACACAATGTGGCAGAAACACAAACTAAAAGCTGCAAACTTTAAAGTCCTAGAGAGAGAAAGCAGGTGAACAGTAAAATAATTCAGTCCTGCAAAGATTTGGAGAAAAATCTACAAAGAAGATCAAGAACAAGTTTATTTTATCATATATTTTTTTTCTAAACTGACAATGCATGCTACTTCTCAATCAGCAGACAAGTCCTCCACAATCATATGACTACTGTATATGTCACTGTTGTCCAAACTGCTTTTAGACTCCTTGGACATGTGACCTAACTCTGGAAGAAATTTTAAACTTTTTTTAATACCTAATGTCGAATGAATAAGTAACTAGCATAACCTCAGGATGTTTTGTTTTCCAAAAGCAGAGAGAATGATATAGATGCCATTTCTCTTATCAGTGCTGGAGCGGAGGACACAGGCTGCCCTTCCTTGTCCTTGTGACTACAGCCTCTTTTAGGAATTTGGGGCCACTGTTACCATTGTGCTGTCCTACAGGAAGTATGGTTCACTGCTCACTCCCAGCATTCAGTGGGTTTCCTGTGTCAGGTTACCACGTCCTGTGTTTATTTTCTTTGCTTTTTGTCTGTATCCACCCTATAGGATTTTTCCAGCATCCACCGACCATACAAAGGAGAGGATGGCACCATCTCAGCTATTGAGATAAGGAGTTACTAACAGTTTTGCTTTGTCTTACCATGATCTATGTTTCTGCTGTCAGGTAATGGAGAAGCTGTGTCAAAACAATATGAAACAAATGTAATGGTTACATTGATTTTAACTTAAATATGCACATTTAAGAAAAAAAAAATACAAAGTTTAAAAAAAAAAATCCCCTTGGGATTATGTGTGAAAAGGGTGAACAGTGTTGTGTTTTAAATACCCAAGAGTCACAGCTCTGCAGGAAAAAGTTTTCCCCCTACCTCAACAGAAAGAACCCTAATCAATTTCAAATTAAGCAGTTCATTCATTGGACATTGTCTTTGACAGATAAGCTTGTTACACCCTGAAAAAAAAGGCTGAATGAAATACTTTAAACTCTTCAAAGTAATTATTGCTCAGCTTTTTTTTCCCTTCTCGACTCTTCTAAAACAAACAGCTTTGGAAAACTTCGAAGGGTGTGATTGATAGAGAGCATGAATGATGTATAAAGTCTATTTTGCCGAGATCAATACTGAATTTCATTAGAACACACCTTGTGCACACACACAAACACACTTACACACTAGTCTTACTTGGGGCATTGCAGTGTTTTTCTTTGCTACAAGCTCCCAATATATTGTACCTTCATTGATGAACACAGAGTAACACAATGAGTATGTGTCTGTTATGATCTTATATCAGTATTATAAACAAGGTGCCCTGTCTAATGCTGAGTCCTACATTAGTTGCAATGATATGTCTTGGCTCCACGAAGCATTCACCTGCATGCTAAGCACTGACCTCTCAACTAAAGTAACACAGCCCTCTTCATTTACCTCTGCGATTTTCCCCAAGAGGATGACTCACCTCTGTTGTCCTTGCACCCAAACGTCTTAATGTTCACAGTGATGACGCTTGCATTTACATCCCGCACCCTCACAGGGAGGGGGACCTGAACACAGGAGGTGGCTCTACAAGTAGTTGGTTAATTTATGGAAATTGTTTACTTTGTTTCATGTTTGAACAAGTGAAACTTTAGTGGATACAGATAAATGCACACAACAGAGAAAAAAAATTTGCCCAATCATTTATTTTCTCATTTGTGCTAAAATTTCTGAGATCTTGGACATGTATTTGCCTCAAACTCTGTGCTCTTTATTGTGAATTTTTGGAGCAGGTTGTCTTAAATAAATTTGAAATAAACACCTTTGATTTGATTTTCTCAGAGTAATAAATTATTCCAATAATTAGCCCATAGGTCCGACTCAAATGCAGTCACAATCTTTTGCTTGAGACTCAAAGGAGCTCCTAATATTCTGCCATGTTTGCATCACATGCTTTAATATCAAGGAAATAAAGCTTTGTGTCCAAAGTTAAAATGAACATTTTTTACTCTGCAAGGGGATCCTAATCACATCCAATCTGTAATCCCTGGTAGTTAATTTATGGACGTGAAGCTGTGATAAATGTAGAGGATAGTTTATTATATGTTAGTTATATTAGAAGTATCTAAGTTCATTGTGTTAAATAGCTGAATAAATACCTTAATAAAGAGTTTGTTGTTTCAAAACATATTATTGTAAAAGCCACCAATTTTTGTAAGATTTGCTATTTTCTTGTGTAAATATAAATTATATAAATTATATATAATATATATAATAATATTCACATTTTTTATTTATTCATTTATTGGTCCAGGCGAGCATACAGTGTTAAACGGGGAAGATCCAAAGCAAAAAACTGGGTTTGGAAATCATTTTCACCTAAATGTTTATACAAAAAGTTAGTGCTGGTCTATATGACATTTAGACTTAGATTGTTTTAGGGACTTTATACAAATATATAAAATACAGCACCGGTTACTGAGTTCTATGCAACTTTTCATATTCAAAGGAACTTTTTTTCTGATAAATGCTTTATTACCTCTCATCCTATTGATAAAATTGAGGATGATGTATTGAGCTTAATACAGATCAATAAACTTAGCAAGAATTAAAAAATATGTTAAACATCTCAGAGCAGAAATAATAATTACAAGGCTTAATTTTCTTTCCTAAGTTGAACAAATAAAATCTATATTATTTAGAAATAATTGTGACACATTTGGCTAATAAATATGAAATAAATTCCGAAATAATAACATACAAAACTTACAAAGTCCCACATGGCTTCAACAGGTGCTGCGAGCTGTGGATCTGTGAGCAAACATCATCTGAGCATGCATCACACTTGGAGTTTTACAACTGAGGTCAATCACTGTGACCTCTTCAGGGTTGTATTTTATGGTAGGACTTGGGCAGTGGACTGTGAGGCCATGGTGGAGGGAGGTTAAGGACGTTTCGGCTCAGAATTTCATCTGCACAACACCCCGGGGGATGTCGAGTCTGTGCTAGTAATGAGGCGCTTCAACTTTTTTTTTTTACTTCTTGTTGGATGAGGGTGTCAAGGGTTTAGAGTTTAGAGCCTGACTTATTGATGGCTCTTTAGGTGTCACATATTGCTTCTTAAAATAATGTTTTTCCACCATAAATTATCTACCCATGCTTATTAATTTTGGTCATACGTCACAATCTTGTTATGAGATTTTGTTACAGGGCAAAATTCAACTTTTAATATTTATTTATCGCAGTGGGGTTCACGGTCCTTAATTCAGCCCTGGTTAGGCAGTTCATGTAGTGTTTACTTTAGGGGTGAGGCAGGTTAAATGGTATTATTAATTACTTTGATTTGGCCTAAAGTGTCTGTTTATTGTTACAGTGATTTATTTGTTATTTCAGTGTAAATGATTCTTTTATGCTTAGCTTAAGAGCTTAGAGCTCTTAAAAAAGGCGCAAACACAAAGGAAAAATATAGGAGTCAGTAAAGAACAGAAAAATGTATGAGAGCAGGGAAAGTGCCTAGTTTACTACTCTATAATCTTTATGTAAAGCTCATTTGTTTCTGCCCAAGAGCACAAGTCTCAGTCCAACCTTTATGAGTTCGTATGTCTGTTACTGCATCGAGGCAACAAAGCCAGCAGGAGAAATATGGGGAACCATAGGTTTATAAACCTGAAGATCTGCTGCTCTGTTTGTACTTTGCAGACTCCGTCACCCTCCCGCTACACACACACACACACACCACACATGCGCGCACACACCAACATTTTCGGGGAGTAAAATTCCACATGTAAAATATACAAACCAAAAGTTCCCAC
>NC_051430.1:13714823-13804358 GCF_001649575.2 Kryptolebias marmoratus | reverse complement strand
CCCTTAAGAAATGAAGACGACCGTTACCGGGGCAACCTTAAGCAACAGCAGCACACAACATCTCTGTGATGGACAGTATACTCCGGGAGGCGAGTGCACGCAGGTGTTGTTTTCTTTCAAAACAGAAAGGAAGAGAAGAGGTTTGAAAGTTTTAATGGTTTTCAATACAAGGAAAATCACATTACCAAATGCACCCCCACCCCCTCTCTCTCTCACACACACACACCCACACACACACACACACACACACCATTCCCCTTTTTTTCTTTTCTTTTTGTCAAGGGAACTCTGACTTTCACAGCACTGATGTTTTGTCTTCATCAGGAAAAGAAATCAGCATTTTTTTGTAAGTGCCTCCAAATATTTTGGCTGGTTATATACTGCAAAGCAAAAGGATCTCAACAGTTCTGAGTTTTTTACAATAAACATTATTATCCAGGGTGAGTAGGTAAACATTTCAAAAACATTTTCAACAATAAATGAAATCAGCTTTTCAATTTTTTTATTTGTAATATGCAAAATACAAACTGTGGTCATTTGAAGAAAATAAAAGCCAAAAGAATAAAATACCTTTTTTTCTCAACACTTGCTGGTTAAATGTAAAAATTAACAAATATCTGAAGTGTTAATAAACAGATAGAAAAGCCCAGAGGAAACATGCGAAAGATAACGGGATGCAGAGGGGGAGTGGGAGCCGTGCTCGAGTATGTGTTAGTGGCATGGAGCGTCGGTCCAGTTCTCACAAAACACTTGATCAGCCTAATTAAAAGAACCTTGGCATGATACGTTCTGCACAGCGGGGAGTCAGGCCATGCGCCAAGTCTCTACTCACCTCCTCTCTCCCACACACACTCAGGCACTGCCATCAACCACAACAACATGAAGCACAGAGGAGTGAGCGAGAGAGACAGAGAATGAGAGAGAGAGCGAGAGAGAGAGCAAATTCTGGGCAAACTATCAAGAGACTGTGTGTTGCGATCCAGCAAAAACAAGGCAGGAAACTGTATTTGAAACGCAGCAGAAGCACACTGTCAAAGATGTATCTGCTGTCACTGACCACCGGCTCTTCTGTTTGTCCTCCTACAGTCTGAAGAGAAAGGTCAGAGTCCCAGCAAAAGATTATCCTGTATTTAGGAGTGCGTCATCTTTGGCAACTCCTGGAAAGAAAAGCCAGTCTCCTGGAGCACTACTGTATATGTGAATCAAACTTATGTATGTGGACACTCTGCCAGGATTTAATGCGTTGCACATTTCTGTAGCATGCAAACACAATTTGGACTGCACATACTCACACAGTTGTACACGTTTGTTCAAGTACTGATTTTTTTTTTTTTGTTTCTCCAAAACAGACACACCAAGGTTGCTACAACACTAGGATCCCATTTAAAAAAACAACTTTGCTCAGTGTATAAAGACTGTCCGTAACAGAAAAAAAAAAATTTTTATTGGTTAAGAAACTGGAAAATATTAAAAAGTATTTTGGAGATCAGTTTCTTAATGGACTAAAAAAAAATTCTGGATTTTATTTGAGTAAAACGTCATACGGAAAATAAACACCACCTGCTCAATATTGTCTAGATTTCCCATGTGCTCTGACAAATAACTTTGACCTGGGGTTGATTGAAAACGTTGGCAGGTTTCAGCTTGTTTTAGGGTGCATCACAAGTCTCATGAAGTGACTGGGATGCCCAGGTATTTTTCATCCACATAAATGAAATGATCCAAAGTTTTCCAGTAGATAGCTGCATTATAACCAAATGATGAATGTTTATTCATTTAACGTTTGGTTTTAATGTTGTGGCTGACAACTTTATATACTGTACATCTCATTACATTGTTATTAACACTTGAATAAATAAAGTAATCTGAAGAAGCATATTGCTATCAGATCAGCTTTGTTCCTCATGCAGAAATCACCCACCATCCGTATGTGCTTCAAAATACAAATTAACTTCTAACAACTTTGCATGGTCAGTGTATGTTTTCTGTTGAAAAAATACTACAATGGGCATGAGATGCAAAGCATAACACCAAGGAAAATACTATTGCAGAACTTCAACATTTTTAGAAAAAAAAATAGATTTTTTTTTGTTTTGTTTTTTGTTAAATTATTTTTTACCACTGATTCACAACATAATTCAAATGGATGCATTGTTTTCTTTCTGACACATTTTCTTTTTTTGTCATACACTCTGATTTCGTCACATCTCATCCTAAGTCCATAAATGTGCTGCATTCAGTCTGTGATCTCTATTGTTTGTGTCCTGTACCTGTTGTGTGAAACACATTCCAATAGTAAGTGCCCTAAAATGTGTATCACATGTGCGTAGAATATGTGAAGGGCTCTCAGCTGTTGGACAGGAAACTGAAATGCCAAACCTGCACAGGCTCATTATTCAGCATTTTCTCAGTTTATGTAAGGATGGTAAAAAAAAAATTACAAGTGTATGCACATGTTGGCGCAAGAGCAGAAATGTGCATGCACATAAATTTATATTTGATGTCATTCTTTTCGTTTTGTGTCAACTCTTCGTATCTGCACCTTTGAGATAAAACAGACTGGAGGAAGCTTTGTTCCTTATTTTTAAACAGTCCCCCTTCTCATTAACTAATACTGTTCTGTTCCTACTTAGCTTTCACTATCTATACAATGCAGATTGTGGCGGTTACATTGTAGTTTTTTCTCAAAAATCACCTATATGCTCTACAATTAGAAGCCTGGAGATCGTTTTGTTGCCGTGACAGTCACAATATTGTGACTTTGTCTTGTTTTGATTGATAAACCTGCTCTGGGTAGGTTTTCTTCATTTTAACTGCACGTCACTCTCTTGCTGATAAGTTTGCTTCCATATAGTGATAACTCCAAGCTGCTCTTCTTTAAACCTAAAACATATTTTTCCACCTTCTAAATCTTTTCATTTCCAGCTTACAGGTTATCTCCCTCCAGACTCATCCTCAATCCTGACCCCTCCAGCAAAAAAAGGGAGAGGAAACAGAGTTATGAAATAGGAGGAGGAACATTTGGGAGATAGTAACTGAACAGAAACACACACAAGGTAAGTAAGGGAGGGGAATGTCTGAGTGAGATGTAGCATTTGGGGTGGACAGACAGAAGATGTAAAGATGCGTACCGAAACACTAATAAAGCCACACTGCAGAACTGTTTAGGGCAGCAATAAGAAAATTTAAGCACCTTCACTTTTCTAAAGGCGTACACTAAAAAAATGGGGTGGTGGAGGGGGTAGTCATCTGTCAACAATTGTTAACACGTGTCCAGGCATCCTTTGAACAGTTTACTCGGAGAATGAAGGAGGCTCAGCAAAGATTTATGGCTCCTGTGAAAGAGGTGGATGTGTGTTATTGATAAGTTGCTGAGAGAAGGTGAGGGGTGCTCACTACAGTAATTAGAGGATGAACTTGCAGCACATTGATTGAATGGAGCCCTGGACACCGACATGACTCACCTCAGTATAACAATCACAGTCTGACCTAGCTGAGGACAGATGACCTCACTTCTGGGCGGAGAGTTTAGTCTAAAGATGTGCATGAACTCAGATAATGTGTCTATCCGAGAAGTTTGAGCAACAAAAGAGTTTCTATGTCTGATGTTGCATCAGAACTCAGGAATATTTTGTAGGATTCAGCAATGAGCCATCAGGGCCATTTGCCTTTGTGCATGTTTTGTATGTATCTATGTGTTTGTTTCTGCTCTCAGACTGCTAGTGTGTGCACAAGAATGAAGGGGGGGGAGTGTGCTGCTTCTGTTGAAGCCCTGTATTATCCCAGCAATCACCAGTGTTTCCAGTGACCACAGGCTTGGAGGGCAGCCCAATGCTTCGAGACACTGCTCAGTAATGGGACACACCAATGTTTGACTTGGCTGCGTAATCCAATGTTTTCAGTATTGTCTTAAAGAGGAGGAATAAGAAGTCTATGCTGAAAGGAGGAGGAGGACGAGACGAAGGATATAATCGTCCTTCTCCTGATTTCCTGTTTTTCCTAAAGAGAAAAACAACAGATACAAAGTCTGAGTTCAAGCTCCGGTTCTTTCTGGTTACCCTCTTGTTAGTAACAGCATAAACACTCTCAGGTTGTTTCAACTGACTGTTGCATCAGATAAGTTTTCTTCATTATAATAACTAAGCTGCTGATAGATATCTTTAATCAAGGAAAACTGCATTTCGGTGATACTTAGTTGCATTGTTTTCAAAAGTCTCCACATGTTTGACTTACTTTTTTCTTTTTTTTATACATCTTTGGGTTTGTAATGTAAACAAAGGTTGCATGCACATATATCATTTGTTTAGTTAGCTCAGTAAATTGATAGTGGTATTTTAGAATTCGACTTCTGTTTTTAAACCTTCTAACTCTTTTACAAAATTTACAATATCTATTTTTTCTTACCCCCCCCCCCCCTAAAAATGTAACTTATTTTGAGTTTGAGAGCATTTTTATGGATGCCCTAAAAACACAACTTAGACTTTGCTGTTCATTTAAATAAAAATATGTTATTTAGTAAAAAAAAAAAGTACATTAATTTGGTCATGCTGCATTCACCGCTTTCCAAAAGTGTGAATTCAAAGCTCTCTTTTACTTATTTTATTGTAAACAATTTCATGTTTGTGCAGAAGAACACAAATTATGTACTTTTGTGAACATAATTTTACAATTTGCCATGAGAATGTGTTAAGACAGACTCAAGCATTCTAGTATCTGAAAAGTATTCAGTGAGGGCAGTTCAATAGCAATAACACTTCTCTGAACACAAATGCACCTAAACCCTTCGTCCCCCAGAGTAAACATTTCAACAGTGCAGAGCTCCCATGTGCAGCCAGCAGCAGCTTTGGAAATCTGAATCCCTCCATCTCATTAATAGTTGATGCCCTCCATCCAGGATTGGAGATGCCTGAATAATTTTCTCTTGGGTTTTTTGTCATTCAAATGTATTCCAACCAAATATACACCTGTTCAACATCTTGGTTTTACTTCACCACAACTTTGCCATCTAGCTCCCTCCTACCATTGGGGACCAAGGCAAACTTTTTAAGGACGGCTTACATGCCAATATGTTACAACTCTAAATCTTTCTAAATCCTGGAAGTTATCAGCATTCTGTACAGAAGGAATAAAATGAATCCACTATGACTATAAAACAGATTTTTCACAAACAGCAGTAAGTAGGGTGCACTCGTCTTTCTTTTACCAAACACGCTGACACCCCCACCCCACCACCCCTCCTGGTGCTCTTTGCAGCTTCCCACTGTGTCCGCCTTACCTTCCTCTTCTGCCCAGGTGAGCACCGTTCAAGCTGCAGCAACAGTGGAATTACACAAGCAAGACGAAGAAAGCGGACAATTATCTTCAATATCTGTCAGGCACATGACAGCAACAGACCCCCCCCCCCCCATCACCCACCAACACACCGCACACACACATGCCAAATGCAAGTACAAAGAATGGGGGCTGTGTTGTTCTTTTGATTGTTCAGAGGCACAGAAATTGTCTTTCTCTCCTACCCCCCTCAACCCCCACCTTCCCTTTCTCAGTGCCTTTTTCTGCTCATTACCCACTGCATTTGCATGCATGCTGCCAAAGAGGGAGCAACCACGGGAATGGAAATAAAATAAAAGGATTATAACAATGGTAATCACAGGTGCTATATGTGCATTTAAGTGTGTGTGAGTGCATGCAAGTGACAGAAAGAGAAAAACAGAAAAAACATCCAATATGCTTGGTACTATTTAAGATGCGGTTTTGGGTTGTTGTAAAAAAAATTAAAAATAATATATATAAAAGTTACATATAGAGGTCAATCCATTTTATGTTTTGTGTTTATTTATTTTATTTAGCTAGCAGCTAAATTAGCTCCACAGTTTTATACTCAAAACCAAATCAACATAGAAATGTATGTTTCCGAATTGCACATGTACATAAATTTAGAAGTAAAAGTTTCCAATCTGCAGCAGAATATAGCATGATAAAAAGGATGGTATCAGAGCTTTTCCAACTCTAAAGAGGTAAAATAAGTTGCACTAATTATAAACTTTTCAGAATGTCCTTCAGGTCTTTACCTCCCAGCGTTGCCTTGTGGGTAAAGAGGTGAGACCTGACATGAATAAAGCCTGCAGACAAGACCTAATAGGGTCGAGCCATATCAGCAGAGCTGGAGGGGTGGTTAGGACCGGCCATACTGCAGACCAAGGTAAGACCTTCAGGAAAGACTCTTTCAGAACAGGAAGGTCGATGAAAGACCCCCATGAGCCACAGAATAGATTATGTCTCCTTCCCTCTTAGTGCACTGATAACCACATCAGCTTCAAGGACCCCTCAGGGCCAGTTCAGGTGAGGCTAGCTATCTCACTCACTTACAATCACGAGTCCTTGATGCATTAACTGCGTTTCAGACACGCGTGAATGTAGAGTGGTCCAAGCTAAAAGGAACAGATGGTGATAAAGGCTGGAATGTGTTAGCGGAGGAAGTGAAAGCGGGAGACCAATCAGCAGAAGCACAACAAAGCTTGAGAATGCTAACCTTTGAAGGACCAGCAGTTTGAAAGAGGAGGGTGAGTGGGGATCTGTGATAATAGCGCACACTTGATCACGCCATTACCTCGAATTAGAGATAATTAGCCTTGGTAAACTGGGCACGAAACACGCCTATGATGTTGGGCCCAGAAGGCATGCTGCGGTACCTTTTACAGCCTGGTGGTTGATTTTGGGCACACACAACTGCCGCTCGCAGCGCAGCAAGGAAGCGATAAAGAGAGTGAGTCTGACTGGCTGGTAGGAAACTGGGAGCAATTATCAAAGAGAGCTTATAATCAAACATCTGAATCGCAAACATGGGCTATAAAACCCCTTTGGCATGCATCCAGGAGTCGTTTTATCCAATTAGGTAAATGGCTGTAATGTGGGGGGACGGAGGTGGGGAAGAGAGAAGGGGAGTGAGGCAATAAATGAATGAAGATCCGCAATCATACATTACAAATATTTGTTACTATTTCTCCTCTATCAGCGTTGATCTCTCTGCTTTTAGGAAAAAATGCCTGATAATGATACAACAAAAATACTTATTCTGGGTTGCAAATTTTTAGTCACTTTTAAATCTGCATTATTTTCCCAACTTTAACAATTCCAATTAGCATCAGCTGGAAGTGTATTTACCTAGTAAATTTAGCAAAAGTAAAACAAAAGTATGTTTTAGAAGCTAGTCATTGCACAGAACTACTTGGAAACCTTGTGGCCATGCGATTTTATGCCCAATTAGGACTCTTTATAAACTTTACATTCATACTACTCAATATAAACCAAAAACTACCTGCCTGTAAGATAAACTAATGACTTTAACAATTAATGTTAAAATCTCCTGGTGGTTCAGATGAAGCCCAACTCCAGTCACTGCCTTTAAAGATCAGCTTTTAAACATTGACAGCGACAGCTCTCAGTTTAAAGAGCTCTTGCCTCACTTACCTCTCTGTATGTGAGTTAATTGGGAGCAGGATTATTCAGTGGTGATGAAATCCAGATACAACCCCAGTATGTGAGCTACAACAACTCCCTACCTCTACCACACCGGCGAGGAATGTACCAGGCAGGGTAAAGAGAGGAAAGTTGCTAAACCCGTGGCCTGCGGAGCTCCTAAAACCTGACAGTCACATTCCACATCATCTCGACACTTCATAGGCTGCTGAACAATCCACGGTTCCCTTATTGTGAGTGACAAGCTTTGCACTGTAGGCTGTTGCCGTGCACTTGTTAACTCTGCTCCTCTTCCTTTCTGCCATTCAAGGCACTGCTCGCACTACACCAATACTATGTTAAGAGTTATGCAAATAGCAGTTTTAGACACCACAAGCAACAGCAGGGTTGTTATGGAGGAGCTTCAGAGTCGTGCAGAAAAACATGTGCAGTTAACTGGTAGTATAAAGCCAATCCAAGTGTGCTGGACTACTGTGCTACAGGCTTGTTTCAACAGGATATATGCAAAACTTTTGAATAAACAGTCTCAGAGTTTAAGGAATATTCCAACAACTGGGAAATTTGATTAAAAAAAACCATGACATTATTTTGGCTTGATATCTTATTCAAACAAACAGAATATACACTATAATAGCAAAATGTTGCCAGAAAATGAAAGGTTTACGTTGATTTTGACAGAAATAGTTGATCTTGTCTGAAATGACTAACTGTAAGAGAGTGCATGCGGTTGTTTCAGTTGTCATACTCTTGCATTTTAGGTGTGCATAAGTGTGTTTAGAGTGGTTGAATATATGTGTACCTTTGTTGAAGGCGAAACCTGACCCTAACTTTTCTAGATGCACACCTTTGTGCTGCAGTCATTCCAGTCATTCTCCTACTTTTCTGCCAATAAAGTCCAATAATAGTTACAGCTTCTAACCCCAGGAATGTGGCACTTTAACCTATTCCTGCCCATTTGGGGACCCTTATGTCCCAGGGCCCGCCAAAAGACTCGCTGGAGCGTGAGACGTTGACTGCGTAATGCATGTACAGGCCGTGTCTTACAAGCACAGACAAATACAGCGCTGCTCGATAGCAAGGTGGCCTCTATCACCTCAGGGCCAGAACAAGCAAACACAAGAGCAACAAGGATGGTATTTCCTGTAAACACCTTAGTGTTACTGTGCAGGTGTCATCCAGAATCCAACCAACACAAAGGTGTGTGCATATGTGTACATTCTTGTGGTTGTGCTCTGATTCACTCTTCATCAACTGATTTTTTCTTTTTTAATAGTATTCCAATTTCAACACTGCACCTGATCTCTTGTTGGCTTATACAAAGAAGTTTAACCAGTCATAGATTTTTAACCCACATCACTTTAGAAAATGATAAGTAATAGAAACTTAAGATGTGATTTACTTGATACACTTAGACTGTGAAATCATTAGGCTCATTTTCTGCTCTATAAAATTCTTTATCCTGTAAACCTGATAGCAATTTTATATACTGTCTGACACATTTACTAGTGTCTGATTTGGCATAACGTTGTCTACAGACCTCAGATTGTGGGGAAAAAAACAGTATCCATCTGTACACTTTTGTATAGGTTTTTTTACTAGATATTTCACAGCTTTGAATGGATTTACTGCTTCCTGCGTCTTATTTTTGGGGCAAGTCAAGAGCCACAAAATTTGGCAAAAAATGCATGCTCCCAAATGTGACAGACATGGGATATAAACCAATAATAGCAAAAAAAAAATATGATACATGAAACAAGCCTGAATCTGAAAATCTTAGACATAGTGTAAACATAGTGTAGATTTGTGCAAAAGAAAAACATAATTTTGAAATTTTTACTCTGTAGCAATGCTTAAATCTAGATAATATATTATGTACAGTAGGTATTGCTAAATATTTAGAAAAACTGTCGACTTTTCATGCTTGCGTTTAAGTGCATGTCTGTGTGTAAGACAATCAGGGACACTAGGCTACTTAATGAGGTCAATAATCTGCAGACAAGCCACACAGGCAACAGATGCAGCTACAGAAAACTTCTCTGAGAACTGCACAGGTGGGAGGCAGAAGCTGAGTGGGACTGGTGGTGGTGTGTGCGTGTGTGGAGGGGGGAGGGGGGGTGAAGAAATATTACAAGGATGACAGATTAGATATGCCCTACAGGTTCTCGGTGAAGAAGAAACAACACAGATCCTTAAGATGTACAGACAACAGCAGCACTATGGAGAATGTGATCTACAAAAGGTCAAACATAAATTGCATGTCATGTTTTTGTCCTGCTTGTTCCTGTGCATGTGTGTGTTTATTTCAAGAGTGAGCAAGCAAATTTGCTCAGCTGTAATTTTGTAAAAGCATAAAGCAAGCTATGCATGCATGAGAAATGCCCTTTTTCTGGGTGACATTCTCCAAGTCAACTGACTCCACCCTCAGGACAGACAGGAAGAAGACGTGTTTGCACCCTCCACAGCAGAAAGAGCCATTTTGAGTTGTCACTAGGCACCAGGCAATCTGGTTCCAGTTTGAACTGAAGCTGTTGCTACAATATGAAATAAAAAATGTGTCTCCCATACTTTGCAGATGAGAAATCAAAAGATATCAAGTGTTACTGTAATATTGAAATTAGAATTGCTAGTAAACAATTATATTTTGGTCATCCTCTGAGGAGCACAGTGCATATGTTTGTGTGCCTACTGGTACTATCAGAGTGTCAGGTGGATTGAATGTGTCCTTTAGAGAAAACTAAAGGTGTTAAATGGAAGGGCTGCAGAAGGGCAAGCTATAGCATGACTGATTTATCAAGAGGAGCATACAGTTGTTTCTCCAGTCAATATTTTCTAATTTGTGTGCACACATGTGTAAAAAAAAAAACAAAAACAATGTGTTGTGCCTCTCTGTTTGTTTCAAGCAGTCTTGCATTTAAGAAACTATTCTAATGGCCTGTGAGCAACAGGAGGTGAAATCAAGAGATATTTGGTTTCACTTCCAGAGAGGCAACTGAGGAAATTGTATAAACATAGAAAGATTTTGTCTTTATTCACAAATACAGAAGTCGCTTGCTCTTTCCAAGGTGACACAAAACGCTAGCTCAGTATTTTGCATTTACCTGCTTGGTATCAGGATCGTGTTCCTCTAGTTTTATTCAGTCACCACAATCAAGTGGCCTCTTCTGTGCCACTTCAAGAGTTATGTGATGAATGAGAATGAGCAGTCAGAGCAGCACAGCTACAGCCAGGGGAGCAGTTAGTCTAGCATTTGGTAGTCTAGCATTATGTGCAAAGGGACCCCTTAAAGGTCCAAACTCAGAACATGAAGTGGCTGAGAGGCAACAGAAAAGCTTAACTAAAGGATTTCTTTTGGTGACTTTTCAATGGTAAATTAGATTAGCAAAAACATGTGCTACATGCATGAATTTGTGCTGCTTTTGCACTGTTTTCCCTCGTTTACTGTAACACCAACACTGCTATCAATTTAGTCTTGCAGAATGAAGTGAATTTCAAGGACTTTAATGAATTCCCTGTTTTTGCCTGGGGCCTGTGTCTAACAGAGACTCATTCCTTGTAAGCAACATGAATTCACATGTTCAGATGAGGTCATTTGAAACAACAGTCTTTGCACAGTATATCAAATTAACACAAGGGCCTCTGTTCCAAAGGCAAACATAATGCAAACATAATGATTGATCAGGCATTTATCACTGTGAGGTACTCATGGCTGTAGAGTACAAAGAGCACAAGACAGTCAAAGTTGCTCAGTCTGTTAAACAGTGGGATGGTGGAGCTAAAATAAAACATTTAGTGAACTCTGGAAAAGACCTGCTGAAACGTGAACCAGGCCCCTTAAGAGACTAGTCCACAGAAGCACAGAGAATCCCAAGTTTGGGAATTATCTTCATTATGTCTTCAGACTAACTGGTCAGTGACGGCTTAGGAATATTTGCTAAAACACAAAAATCACATAAAATAACACAACCTTCTAAACTCCATGAATTCCACTACCAACACTACACCAATTACTACACTTGGCTCACAGAAATATGTGCTGGAAAGGCCTCGGGCTTCATGAAAAGTGCCACAGCTAGTTGCTGATGCTATTTGTGCTTGTAAAAAACCTTAAAATTCTATGTAAATAGCTTTGTAAAGGGAAGAAGACAATGTGACAGCTAAAAACAGTAGCTCTTATATGGACCACATGGAAGTTTTGAGATTGCAGCTGTTTTAAGATGGCAGCAATCCACTTTGCTCTTTGTCATCTGAACTAGTCATTAGCTCACCAATCCTATCAGAATTAAAACTTATTTTCCCAAATTGAGGTTGCTCAAAGAGCTATCTACAATAAGTAAGATTTCAATTGTTCACGCACAGTGGTCCAGGCACAGCAATATGCTGTCGTCGCCGTGATTGTTTTAAGATTTGTGACAGAGACGAAAGGTCAAATGTCAGGACTGGGCACACACAGAAGAGAGCTCCCTGACCTCTGTGCATGTAGCCTCTGACCTTGTCCACCTCACAGAAAGCACACAACCTTACAAAAATATTTAGTGGCTGTGAGAGAACGATTTCTAAGAATGGTGACGAGCCTCTATAACTGGCATAGTGGTTTGACCTTGCACCTGTTCTGAGTGGCATTATTGGAATGATGTGTGTGTGTGTGTGTGGTGGTTGTGGGGGGGATTGCTTCATGTGAGCACATGGTTATGCCCCACTTTGCTATTCCCTTTTAGATCCTGTGGATATTTCACATCAGCTTGTCTGACTTCATAATCTGGGGTGCACTCATGTGGTACAGTATGTTCAGTATGTGTATGTGCAGTGTTTCTTGAGTGTGTGACCCTGTAATGAAAATTTCTGTGTACACTGTATGTGTGTGGTGTTCCCCCAGCAGTAAAACTTCAACCCCACCCCTACCCCCCACAGGGACAATGCAATCAAACGTCACGGCAGGAACCTGTTATAATGATCGCTATCGAGTGTGCTAATTAACACTGAATAGAGCTCATAAGCCCCGTTCCTTTGCCAACAACAAAAAAAAAAACCAACAACTGCACAGCTGAACAGTCAATGAGCTGAACAGTGACGGGGGTCACGCACCCAGCCCAAAATTCACATTGGCACCTACAGACGCATGTGTATCACACTGAAAATACATGTTGCTGTAATATGAGTTTAAAAAAGCATGACGAGGCACACAACTTTGAGAGAATCCTTATTTAAGTAGCCTCAGGCTGTTTTCACTCCCTACTGCAGTAAACAGTATCATTAATTATATCATCATTGCCTATGAGAATGTGTGTACACACTAAAAAAGCACAGTGCTAGCTGTCAGCCACACAAAAACTCAAACACACACTCATATGCAACTGCAGGTCTCCTTTGAGATGTCAGTGATCTGCTCACGGTTTGGTGGAGCCATTGTTCAGAAGGGCTCATATTCTTTAACAGGGGCCTTTTGTTGTTGTAAACAGCATGAATTTTTAATCCAGCCCAAGATTCTGGGCCGGTAATGAATGTGTCTCGGCAGCCAGTCTCTCTGGGGAGGGAGGCCCCTGGCTCCTGTTGCTAAGTTTCACCAATGCCTAAGTTCTGGAGGAATCAGTCTGCTACACGCCCCACCAATCTACAGCACAAACACATGCACTTGTATAAATATGGCCATTTAATCAAACACACAACAGCTTCTTACATCGTAAACAAAGAACATAAACTTGCAAGAGAGTATAATTGTGTTCTACAGAACATAATCATATGGTTGTATTGCAAAATAAAATATAATATATTCAAACATGCCCTAAAACCCAAATATTTAGTTGTTTGCAAAAAATGCCAATTAACACACTCCCTTTCTATGAAGTCTCTTCCTCTAGCCCAGACAATTTTAGGAGTGCGCTCTTTTCCAGCTTGCTTTTTGTCTCCTCAAAGGATCCATATCTTCGATTCTGCACCAGAGGCTGTCACTCATTTTATTAGTCTAAAGCAGTCTTGTTCAATAATGTCAATTCCAAGTCTCATACATTGACCCGGTGGAGCTTCTGTTCAACACTCAGGCCAAAAATCAACCACTTGCTTTGTAGAAATATTTCTTCAACCCTATTATCTTAACTTTGACACTTTTCTTTGACATTTAAATTGAAAAGAAATATACGTAAAAAATCAATCAGTTATGTGTGTAAGTTAAGCCTAAAAATGAATATTTAAAGGTTATAGATCTACAATGAAGTTTTATTTATATTATTAATACCTTAATCTGCTTTTGAAACATATAGAGAAGCAGGACTTGAATTTGCAAAATTGTGTCTTTAAATAGATCTACTCCCTCTGTCATTGAGAAAAACTTCAGTAAAACAAGGAGATGTGTCCTGCTTGTAAGGGTTAAACCTAAGTGCGGCTTTTTTAAGTAAAAAAGATGTGGAATTCTCTCCTTTCCCTTCCTTCCCAAAGCGATTAAATTGCTGATTGATTTTTGTATCCCGGCTCGATTCGTAGCCCCTCGCTCTCCGTCTCTTGCCATTGATCCTCACAAGGCTGCTGACTCCAAAGTCAGAGGACCCATCCGCTCTGGCCTCCGGAAATGAACTTGTTAGATGGGCTGTGCGATTTATTGCTCATGAGGCCGGGGTGTCTCTGTGTGAATGTGTAAGAGTCTATAGGGGCTGAATGTGTGTGTGTGTGTGTGTGTGTGTGTGTGTGTGCGTGTGTGTGTGTGGTAATGTTGCTTGGAATTTATTGCTTGTCTGCATTTCTCTACATCTCTGAGCACAAATCCTTGTGCACGTGTGAGGGAGCAAAACATCAATGTGTATAACTGCTTGTATATGTGTATTTGGACATTTTTCATGTGTTGTAATGTTTAATAATATAATATTTAAATGAAATGAAAATTTCAGATTTTTACAGATTTTTTTTTTGAATCCTCATTTTGATAAATACTGTCTAATTTTAAAGTTTTTGGCCTTGAGTGTCCATTTAACTTTTATTCTGCCTGACTTTGTTAAGCCTGCTCATTTGCCAGCTAATGAGGTTTTGTTTGAAAGTTTTCTGCTGACATTAAATACTGAGAGTTCTTCTAGATATTTCGAGACGTACCGTTCACTGATCTGCCCAACCTACCTGCATGCAGTGTCAAACCCCACTCTGTCCTCTACTGCAGCCTCCACTGACATATTGATTGGGTTCCATTTAAAAGCCCTGTTCTCCCACCGTTATTTACTCCAATAGTAAATCTTTACAATGCCGTAAAAGACTGTTTTACACACTTGGGTTATACAATCTCCTGCTGCATGAGTCAGACAGGCGTGTGTCAGAAGAGGAGAGAAGAGGAGGGCTCAGCACCTCCCTAGAGGCAGATGGAGTGCAATTGCACCAAAGGACCTTGGCATTACTTTAAAGGATGCTCCAAAAGGATGAGCTGCCTGCTCTCCCTCAGATTTACTTTCCTCTTGGAACGCAACTATTTTAATTTTAAGGTGATGATTTTTTGAGGGGGTTTTTTTGTGTGTGTGCATTATAATAAACAGAATTGCATACCTGATCAAGTACCCAAATTTGAGTATTGTTTCACATCATCCAAAACTAAATACTTTTTGTCCATCTGGCATATATTAATAAAACATTAATTCAAGTGTTTGACACAACAAAGAATTATGGACACTCTTGACAAACAATACACAACAGAACATTTTGATCCTTAGTGTCCATTAGGATGTATCAGAGACGTCATACACAAGCTTTGACTTGTGACTTAAAGTTCACTATGCATCAGTGTAAATCATTAAGCTTGGCGTGAATGCAGAGGTCTTTATTTCATCACAGGACTTATGCTCTGCATGTTCACATTGCTTGTCTTCAGGTCCTGAGCCTTGCCCGGGAGCCTATTGCTATCAGCCACATGGCCAAATCACACCAGCAGTAATAATTACTTAATTTAGGAGCAGGAAGGCGGGCAATGCTTGGTGTTTATTGGTGTTGATGCCGAGCAGACTTCAAAAAGCCACTAGGCCCATAATTTATCTCTCTCTGTGGACCCTAAACAGTTCAGGAACACAGTGAGGAAGACACAGAGTGTAAGTGAGTGTGAGGGAGAGGAAGGGTGAGAGTATATGTCTTTCAGTGGGTGTTTAATACTGCTTGGCTGTTGACTTTGGTGTACTTATTCTTTGATGTCAGTAACATGATCATCAAGGATCTTTTCCCCAACCCCCTGCAGTAGTTTTGCACCAGCGGCAGCACATTCCACCTCACAAACTCCTCCAAGTTGAACTTGGCTGTCCAAATCATCCGCTTCTGGTAGCGCTCACTTGGGATGCCCAAGCTGAAAGTGTACACTCAAAAAGAAAAAGATCATTTGGAATAAACAATAAATAATTCAGAAGAGTGGTTAAATAAGTAATAGTGTGATATCTATTTCTTTGGTGGCGCTATTGCCTTGCTTTACTTATTCATGGACTTAATAGACACCATGTCTTGCCATGAAGAGCAAAGTCTAAAAAGCCTACAGTGAGTTTCTTAAACTGAGTACTTAAGGAAAAGAGAAAGTTATGGCTTTGTTCATCTTGTCTATATGTTCAAATGACGTTTTTTGTTTGTCTTTGAAAAATGGTGAGACATTAAGTAAAAAAAGGCTAAAAAGTTTTATTTTGTGAGATGTTTTGGAGAAAATAGTCAATGCGTAAAAGTTGTGGAATCTTGATTCAGCTGGGTTTTTTTTCAGTCTTCACCTCACACACATTTAACCACATCACCAGATCTCCTGCAATAAGCCTGAGATGCTCCAAAAATACACCCTCCCCAACTACATCCACATTCAGAGGAAACTATCCAACCTTCTCAGGGGGGAGATAGAATGTCTTTCTCCATATCTGGCAACCATGACCACAAATTGAGTCGGGGCTTCTGTGGAATATTCTCTTCATGTGTCTCAGGGATTTTAAAAGCACCCAGAAGGAAACAGACACTTCTTAGATTTGAAACAAGATTATGTTTGAACACTTACAATTCACAATTAAGTAAGATACAACTTTTTTTTCAAGGCTTTTTAAAAGTAGAGGTTTTGCTGTTTGTGACCTTGCAGCTTTTGCTTAGTTTATACATGTACTTTTCTTTTCCTACTATCTCTTTTCAAAATTTCTGAGTAGATAAAAGCAAAACTGTTAGTCTGGTGGCATTTGTGTTACTCCCCACTAATACTGCACTGAAGTGTGTTCACATTTTGTTTTTAAATACTGAATTCCCATGAGCAAACTGACAGCTAATTCACTTTAAGTCAACCACAAACCACAAAAAGTAACTGTATCATTACCACCTGTTAATGGGCTCCCCTTTCCTGTGTATTCTTGGGTTAATAAAGGCAGAACGATGCAGCTGGCAGTGAACTGAGGTGGGTGGGCTTAATGGTTTGTTGTTCAAGTGTTGACACCTTCTAATAAGTTGACAAATGTGGGCTTTAGTGGCCAGTCAACAACTCGCTAATATACGGCCAAAATGCTTTCTGCTGCTGCGGCAGAGGACTGAGGCAGCAGAGGTGGTGTGGAGCAGCAGGAGTGTTTTAGCAGATAGGTGGACAAGAACGTGCCGTCATCCTGAAACATGGCTGGCTGCAGACAGAGGTTGTAAATCTACTAGTGCCTGAACTTTAGAGCTGGCTATGTGACCATGCACCTGCACAGATTATGTACTGCAAAACTGAAGTTTTTTGTTGAGATTCACCCTGCAAACTCAAACATGACAAAAATCTTTGTTCCTTTGTGTTCAGGTCAGTGCATACGTGCAAGCGCACACACCTCCTCCCTCCCTCATGCACTCCTCATCTTGTGAGACTGCCTTAAGATAAAAAATGTAGCCAGGTCTGTCCCCTCTGGTCTGTGTCTGCGGGAGAAGAGGATGCCTCTCACCTCCCATTTCCCTCAGTCCACAGGAGGCCCATCTCCACACAACTGCTGACCCATCTGTCCCGCATGGCTAACTGGGCTCCTGTGTATTCACCACTGCAGAGAAACGCCAAAGTGAAAAAAAGGGTGGTGGGGGCCTTCAACATCTGGGAACCATCAAGCCAAAAGAGCCTCAGATCCTGAGATTCCAGTCTCTGACCGCTCTCCTCTTCTCATCCCCCTCTTGCCTCCCCTCGACCCCTCCACCACCACCTTTCCTCTCCATCTGTCTCCCTCCTTCCCCTCTCCTCATCCTCCCTCCCTCTTCCTCTCCTCCTCTCGTCCCAGCTGCCCATCATTTTCGTGTCTCTTCGGCAGTGGGCCTAATCCAAACAGATTGTCTAACTGTTCCAAAAACATACTCCCTTTCTCAGCCCCCTCCGCTTCCCCCATTTTTTGTCCTGCGTTCATCCCACGGAACAGACACTCTCTTTCATAGTGGAGGAGGTGCTGGTGCCAGACTGGTCTAGGTTAACAGGTTACCACTCCACAGAACCAAGGAGAATAAGTTACCCAGGCCTCAAGGATCTTGGGCAGATCCCTGTTTTAATACTCAAGCATGATACATTACACACCTAACCCTCTCTTGCACCCCTCCACCTCCCAACCGGTCTGTAAAGGAATGTGTGGGTGTATGTGTGGTTAAAGCCCTTTGTCTCAGGCTTTGAGTCCAGCCTGCAGCCTCCCAATTCCACAGGCTAGTGCTAGGGAGAATCTCCATGGGGAAGATCCTCACTAGGGCACTTGGAACCAGAGAAGTATCCCAGGAGACCACCAGGCCTCCCACTGGGCCGCCTGCCTACATCAGAGGCTCCCCCTGCCACTGCCTGGTGAACCCCAGCATACTCTGTTTTGTTTAGAAGGAAGCTCTGTCCCTATTTACCATAATTGAATTAAAAGGATTAACATGGTTCCCAGTGTTGCTCACATCTGTGTTCTCTATGATTCTTCCTCCTTCCCTGTGTCTTGAATTCTTGAAAGAGGCCATTTTTAGCTGCTTAGGAAATGTAAATTGAAATGATTTACATAATTAAAAGGAGCTGGAAATGTGCTAAATAAGCTGAATACTGTATGTTGTTTGAGCTAATATGCTTTTTTATGATGTTTGAATATGTTTTAGTAAAATTTGCCACCTAGAATAAGGAAAAAAGTACTTTTTGCATAGATAAAAGCCTAAATACCATGGCATGGATGTAGAGGTAAAATTCTCTGTGTTGATTTTAGCCCAAACATGTAGGTGCTATTCGAACAGTGACAGAAGGTTAGAAGAGCAGTTGCCTGCAGATCAGAGGCTGGATTAATTGTTGACACTCTCCCAATGCAAACAGAACCCTCACTACCCCCATTACACACACACACACACGCACACACACACACACACACACACGCATTGTCCCAACTATGCTAAGGCCTTGACAGACACTTTGATTTATGTCTGGCCACCAACAAAAAAAAGAGAACAAAATCAATTGGCTATTACCGCACTTAGCACCGAGCTGTCACCACCTGGGAGTAGGGTGTTGAAAATAAAAGACAGAGTCCATACAACATGTCTATACCACTCCATAGACTCATTCCCACTGGGGGAGACAGATCAAGGCTCAATCTCCATATACACAGTCTCCAAACTGCACTCTCTGTTGCATTTGTACTTGGAGGCAGTCGAAGCCCAGAGGTCAGAAGAGCTGGCTTGAGACTCAAGTGTCGATGGCTGAAATTACCAGACAGGCCAGAAAACTGTGGTTGGAGAAACCAACAACTGCTGCCACAAAACAGCCCTGAGCACAGCCTCAACCTCCAGCTGTTCCACAGAAAAACAGTGCTGTTGTGCAGGGATGCCTGCAGGACTGACTGTTACTTTTTTAATCCAGTTTAGTTTAGTTTAGTTTAGTTTAGTTTAGTTTAGTTTAGTTTGCAAGAACACTGAACAATCCTGTAAATGTGCTAGAATTGGCCAAAAGACTACTTTTCATCTTTTGTTCAAGGTTATATTGTCTAATACACAAATTAAACTAAATTATTCAATCCCTATCAGTATTCAACTGACAGGTAAATAACACATTTATAAAAGTACATACAAAAACTGTTACCAACAAAATATACTACAGTTCATGAAAATAATTACATTATTTTAAAGAGTTGTGTTAATAAGAAGCAGATCAAAACTCACAAGCACTGACAAAACAATGACAGATCACTACAGACAGTAAAGTGATGTCAGTGTTGACAAACTTGAGTCGTTGAATCCTTTTTTTTAACTGAGACAAAGTATAAAGTTACAGATGCCTTTTGGTCACTGGAATTGAATTTTATTGCTGTGCAGCTTTTAGAGAACTTACAGACTGACTTAAAGTACTTTTTCTGAAAAGAATAACACAGTCTCCTTTTACTGCACTTCTACTTAGCTGGTATGAATTTGTTTTTATGCTAACAAACTGACTGAGGAGAAGTTAGGCTTGTACAACATACAAACATGTTTAATAAGGATTTCACAACACAAGTTACTTTTTAATATTGAATAACAATAAAAAAATGTGCTGGTTTCTTGTCAAAACAGTTCAGTGTTTGCTTATATTGAGACTGTAAGTATTTTAGATTAGTAGTGCTGGCCTGAGACCAGTTGGTTAAACAATAAAGATGTGAAAAAAATCATAGAGTAACTGCTTTCATTGACATGTAATATTTTGTGAATAAAATTTGAGAGCTTAAATTAGACCTAGTTCCCAACATTTTCCACACAATCTTTACATTAAGGTGTAGAATAAAATTACAACTCAAAGATACTTGTATAAAGAAGTGAATTGTAATTTCTTCTCTGATTCAAAAACTCTGAAAAGGCTCTACAATGGAAGTGTATGAATTAGAGGTATACATCCATCCATCCATTTAATTTACTCTCTTTTGTCATGAGAAGCTGTTGCATATCTCCAGCAGTCATTGGGAGAAAGGCAGGGTACACCCTGGACAGGCCTGCCAGTCCATCACAGGGCCACGGACACAAATAAAACAGGCCACCATTCATGCACACACTCAATTTAGAGTTACCAGTTAACCTAACATATATGTTTTTGGATCGTGGGAGGAATTTTGAGTTGTGCAAATCTGCATGCTTTGACGCCAACTTAACTCTTCTGTCCATTTTTCTTCTTTTAATTTTTTTATTCTTACTGTGTCAGACTTTTAACTGTCAAGATCATAACTCCACCCAGAACTAAAGATACCAAAGCTGTATCCGTGTGTACTCTTTGACAAGTCCTTCTAATTCCCTTTGATAAGGTTGCTTAAGATCACAGTCTGTGTTAATTTACCCCTTCACCTTCTCCTGACCCTGATGTCCTACACTCTAAATTGTCTTGCTGTATTTGGGTCTTTTTATCCCCAGTGGAAGCTATTCAAGGCATTCATCTTGCAAGCACAGATGTTTTTATGGTAAAGCTGCATGCAGGAGAGCAAAGTAAGAAGGTAAGGGGTTGGAGCAAAGAGAAAGGAGAGCTCTGTGATTTAAGGATCTGAATTAGACAGAGATGTTTTCAAACTGTAAAGCAGCTCCGGTACGGTGGAAGACATGCAGGAACCAAAGTGAAAGATAGGAAAAAGAGCAAATGAAGAAAGAGTACAGCTGCCAAATCACACACTGCAACGCCTGTTTACTTTCCCCTTACAAAGGTGTTCCAAATGTGTGGCAGTTGTCAGCTTGTCCCTCACGAGCAGCAAAGTAACCATGTCTGACCCAACAACTGTGTGTCTGCCAAGTGGAATGCAGGCCAGGGTCAGTGGCGGAGGCCTCAAGCCTCTGAGGGACTATTCTGAGAGCAAGAGCTCATCTCTGTTCTAACCCTATACTTGCATCTTGTGACTGTGGTTAAAAATGGTCCTATGTGCTCACTGAATCTAAAACACAATCACATACATAGTCATGCAGGGGAGCAGATTACTGAAGACAGTGGGTGTGAAACTAAGGAAGATTGTGTGTGCGTTTTAGCTTGTTTTAAATTCCTAGAGCATTATGTTCAGTAAATCTCAAGCAGAATAATCATTTGAACAAAATTATATATAATCAGCTTCTAATCAGTCTCACTCATATGTTTAGTAGTGTTCAGGTAATTGTGGACACTTCCACACTGCAAATGCAAGCACACAAGAAAATAAATGCTTAACCATGTAGAGCAGTCACAATGTGTCCAACTGTAGTTTCAAGTTTCAGCCCACTGACCATATGCTGTAATCACAGTGTATTTAGCTTTATCTTTAGAGAGCTGGCATTCATGGCTCTTCTTTATGACACTTTAAACTTTAACTGCCTGGGTCTCACTGCTTCAACTCCACTTTAACTACAACTACCCTGGGGAACTGAGCAGCCTATGAGATTGAATGGAAGATAGTCACCATCAACCATATTGGTAGCAGCAGCAGCATGACAGTGAGCAGTCCTGAGACTTTCATTTTAATGACAGTCTGTCAATAACTGGAAATTTCTATATTTTTACATTAACACATCTAGTCCTTGTGACGTAGATCCTACATGATTTACACGTTCCATATCACACGGCGCAGGAATCAGGGTTCTTCATATGTTTCAATTTTTGTTCACTTCAGTTTATGAAATGAATGAACAAACTGATGTCTACTGATAACTCAGCTCTTCTTCTTTTTTTAAAAAAGTCTTAATGTACATTTTGCTGTTAAATTATTGGTCGCTGGTTCTTCAAAGATAAAAATGAAGGCTATTAAGCCTTGACTGTTGTAATGCAGATAAAAAAAAGTGTCTATACCCGAAGAGGAAACGGTCCCAAACGCAGGACTTGGATACAGGAGGCAGGCAGGTTATGAATTCAAGTTTGTTTGTTGTTGTTGTTTATGCAACAGTACCAAGGGCACTGCAGGAGCAGAAAAATCAAAGTTTAAGCAAAAGGCACAAAACTGGACTAACAGAGGAGCAGGAAACAATGACAAGGATCTGACAAAAAACAACAGAAAACCTGGAGCAATACGTACACTGGGAGTGATTAACTGGCAGTGCTAGTGTGATAAATGCTAAACTAGGATCTGGTGTAAAGAGGAAGCAGAAAGCAAGAGCAGGAAACAAGACAAGAAACAACAGCACAAATCATAATGATCCAGCAAAAATCCAATACAAAATACCCACAGACATATTCATCACATTCTAATGCAAAAATTAAGCAAGAATATGAATAAACCACTACATAAGACTGTTTTTTTCATATTCATAATTTCTTGGAAAGTCAGGCTAAGATCTTGGGCACACAATACCTTGAACAATGATGCAGTACGTATTCACAGAAGTTGTGCAACACATTCCCTTAGAGACACCTGTTGGGTCACTCAGATTGCCACAACCCCCAAGGTAGTCTGTCATCTTAGGTCCTTGCTCACGTGAGCTCCTGGGGGCCGGGACAGAGCTGCTCTCTGGCAGAATACAAACAGGACTTTTATAGGCATGTTTACGAGCACGTTGTCATAGTCCCCCGTTTTAGGACAGGCCAGGCTGAGCAAGGGAGGTAGGACAGGATTGATGGCAGGCGGGGCAGAACAAACCCGTCTGGGCGTCTAGGTCATATACCATGGCCTCTGCTTTCTCTGGTTTCAGCTCAGGTTGCTGTTTCATGTGGGCCTTCCAACAGGGGGACACTAACTGTCAACATAGCTCCCCAGTGAATGGCATAGGTCAGTGCACACATGTGGTAGCAGAGGGTCTGGTTGGTGCACACAATAGATCAAGTAAAGAGGGTGCCCCACTGTGCAAATGAGCTCAATAAATAGGAGTTAAATGTGCAACTCCACCAAAGTTTGATCCCAGTCAAACATACTGATGTTTGAGTCAAAATTTACAAAAGAAACATGAGGGTTTAAAGGCCCGGTTGCTTTCTTAGCTCCTGTGTTGTTTTGTGCTACCACAGCTATGTTGAAGGCCAGATGAGGCCCTGACCTGCAGACCAAGGAATCATTAAGGGCTCATAAAGGGCTACGCGCCAAGCCTCCACTCAATAGACCTGGATCCACATGGAGCCAATGGAGCTGATTAATTAGTCAAGCAATCAATGCACTGCACCCTCCATCAACTGATTTCCATTGTTTTTTTGTCCAGGTACTGTAGCAGTTACTACACATAGACAAAGCATGCATGCATGAACCCACAGGCGCATGCACACACACGCGCACACACACAAATACAGTATTCCGAAAAAGCATTCATAAAGACCAAGAAATACACACACAAGCCATCACACACTTGTCTACAAAATGATAATGAGATACGAAAACAAAGGAAAACACTTTGAATTGGGGATAAAAAGCGACAAAGGGGGGGAAAAAAGCGTTGGGAATAAGTATGAAAGTTCTCACCTTCAAAGCAGTGAGAGCAGTCTGACTGTCAGTCAGGAGAGGGAGGTGCCATTTGAAGGATCAGTCATCCTTGACAGTGCTGTCATGGAGAGCCTTAATTAGCCAGGATTACTTCCTCACTTAATGAAGCATGCGCTTCTTCGTCTCGGCCCGAATACCACTCTCCCCTCTTCCTATTTTCCTTCCCCCAGGTTTTCTCTTCTGTCTGTCTCCCTCACTCATTCTCTGTTGCTCTTCCCTGAGCTCCAAATTTCTCTCTAGGCAGGCTCCTTAAATCACTGTTCATACTGGAGACTTCTCATATCCTGTATCATAGACGCTCTGTCACTTTCACTAACCCAAGTGGGTGTGTGTTCATTCCCCCTTCACTCTCTTACTTGCTCATGCACATTTGGTTCCTGCTCGATTGCAGCTTACACTGTTTTTTTCTCAAACTGTGGCAAGTTTAAATCAGTTTCTTTGGTTTATTGGTTGTCTGTTTGATTAGGAGAACATCTTAGATCTGATTAACAAACTACAAGTGAATTTATTGTGTTGTCCTGCCAAAACCACAATGAGGAGGTGACAATAATAGTATCAGATTTTTCTAATTTTTCTCATGTTAATGCTACTTTACATTGTACAGTACTGCAACATGCATTTGAATATTCTTTTAACATTTGAAGCGTGTTGCAAGACTGCAGATGAAAACTGAAAAGTTGGTTTTCAAGGATGGGATCCGAAGAGAGAGAATGGCTGACTAATAAAGCAACAAGAAGATGAGCCAAGTATGAAGAGAGGAGAAGGAGGAGTGAAGGTGAGGTGCAGGTTTGAAGGAGCAAGGAGAGCAATTTGCCGCCACAGCGCACACAATGTCCCCTCTATGCCTGTGGGCCATGTGAAGACTGCTCCTTCAATTACACTTCACACTGGTCAGGGTGAAAGAGACAGAGACAGAAGGGAGAGAGATGATGGAGGGAGACAGAGACAAATAAGACCACAGAGAACTCTGTGGATCCTGACAACATGTTCGGGATCTGGATTAAACAAAGGCAAGAAACAATTACTCAGTCTGTTACAGGGCAGAGTATTAAAAAATCTAATTGTTGGTAAGATTGCACAAACAGAGATAAAAATATTATCCAGTTTTTAAACACACTTCAAAATCTTCTAAGACATTGTTAAAAATTACAGTTTTCTGTTATGTGCCACCAGTTTTAAATGTTGTACAATGAACAAGATCCATTTCATAGTGTTTTTATAGAGGATAATAAAATGAAATACCTACAAACAATCTGTTTAGTTTATGATCAAATTTCTTCCATGTTTGTGTTCATTAATCACCTGATGTGGATCTGCTTCCTGCTCCTCTTGACTTCATCATTTCTGTTTTTCTCCATCTAAAGATTATTAAAACTGAGTTAAAACAGGTGTAGAAAGTAGTTTAGACTTAGTAAATGATCAACAAATCACTTTTATTGCCGAGTTGAATACAAGACATAATGTACCCTCGGCTAAAATCTATGAGAACAATCAGTAAATTATCGTGATTTTTTATTTTATTTTTTTTTTGGGGGGGGGGATGATTACAGTCAAAGTTTGTGACAGTGTTAAAATACTTCTGAACATTTATGCACAAAGTCTATTCAGATAAACATAACTCGCATCTTCTGCCTTCTCAGTTCATTCTAATATTTTGCCTTTTCAACACTCTCCTCATTCATTATTGTTTTTTTCTGTCTCTATTTTAGCATACATGGCTTTATAACCACAGTAATGGTGTCAATTGCCACCTGAGATGTGGCTTGCACTATCTTTATTTTGCACAATGTATGTCGAAAAAAAAAAATCCACGGGTCGTGGGGAGCTGGTTCCTATCTCCAGCAGTCACTGTGTGACAGGAAGGGGATACCCTGGACAGGGTGCCAGTCCATCGCAGGGACACATAGAGACAAACAATGATTCACGCTCTCACCTATTCACCTGTTCATTCATTTCATGAGTAAGAATTCCAGTTTCCATTGGACAGAAAAAAAAGGGCACAAAAAGTCCTCCATCAGACAATGACCAAAAATATGAAGAAGAGACTGTAGTGTAGCAGGTAATAGGCTCCTTTTAAATGTGCCCACCAGGCACTGCCTGGATGCTGGGGAAGACAAAGAGGGAGGTAGAGGGTGTGGAGGAATTGAAGGATGGTGGTAAAGGTTTGGAAGTGTCAGGGCCGAGGTGGAAGGGTGAGGGGTGCCTTTATCTATCCATCACTGACAGCTGACTCCTGTGCTCACTGTGGCCATGGGCAACTGACCAGAACCAAAGGAAAGCCGGCCAGCTCTTTGTGCAGATGCAAGTATTTCCCCCCGATGCATGCACAAAAACTATATCTAGCAATAGCCATATC
Organism: Kryptolebias marmoratus; assembly: GCF_001649575.2. NCBI lineage: Eukaryota > Metazoa > Chordata > Actinopteri > Cyprinodontiformes > Rivulidae > Kryptolebias > Kryptolebias marmoratus. Next base: position 13,778,225 of record NC_051430.1, on the reverse strand, counting down.
CTTCTCGCCATCTCCCTGCCTCTCCCTGCCTCCCCAGCCTGTCCATGACATCTTACAAGTCAATCAATCAATTTCAGCGAGCTGGCATGAAAGCACCACATTTATACAGAGCACACCCTGCCTGTCATACTTGCTCAAGTATTTTTATTTAAACTGACCTTCAAACCAATCCATTTTTTTACTTTTTGTAACGCCTCAGGTATGTGCAACAACACAGGAGGGTTCAGAAAGAAAGGAACGGCAGAGAGGAACATCTGGTGTCTTTCAGTTCCACCCTCGGCAGCTTTCACCTGAACTCTTGGTATTTGAAAACCTCGATCGCTGGCAGGCTTCAGAAAATCAAACGATTGTTTTATCTGTGTCCATGCGTACCCGTGTGTGTGTGTGTGTGAGCTCTTAACATTCACTCAAAAGATGGTTGGATGAGCTATATTAAATACCGGAGAACATATATATTATATACTCTGATATTAGAGCTGAAAATAAAGTCCACTTGTGCATCACATTTCTGAAACAGGACTGTTTTGTTTTCAGTATTGTTTTACTGAATGTCTTATTAATTATGGAATATTTCACCTCAATATCAGTTCCATTCAGGTCTATATGTTTCAGTGTTTTTTGTTATGTTTACACATGCCCATGCTCACACATGAAATGAAAGACTCACCTCCCCCCTTACAACCACACACAGCTTGATTTCAAATTTAGGAGGACCTAAAGTCTGTTTTTGCCCCCTCATCTCCACCCATGATCTAACAACCCATCACCCCACAACATTATTCCCTCCCTGTCATCCCCTGCAGGTCTCCCCTCCGCCACTGCCCACCCCAACTTCTGACAGCACCTCAGAGGGGGGGTGCAGCCCTGATTGATGCCACAGATGGGCCTTTCCCTTGGAGCTCCCGGCCCCGGCGCAGTATGAGCTTTGCAGGGTCAGAAGCCAGGGCTTCCCATGAAATGAATGTTGTAACAGGAAACAAAAGGAGTGCCCCTGTCCCCACCAACAGGCACAGCACCCCCTCAAACCTCCTCTCCCATTCCAAGAATGGGAGGGGGTAGTTAGGGATCCCTGTAAGGTGAAACAGAGAGAGGGATGGCGGTGCCTGGTTAAAACAAGGTGGGGTTGATGGGTCACAAAGATGAAGGAGCAAAACCTAAAGACACGAACAAGTGAAGGGGAGCGAAAAAATTTCACATCATGTTGGATTTCTGATAAGTGACTTCTCTTTATTACAAAGAGTTTTGTAAATAGATTTTTGCTGTATGCAATCATAATTGCCCATTCCATAATGTGGGCGAATAATGTTCATTTCTTCATTCACAGCATTCACAGCAGCATAGACAGGACAAATATCAACACATCCCCAGCATGGTTTGCCTGAACTCATCACCACAAATTATAAAACACTGGACAAATTTTAATGTTGTTTCTTCTCCTGTGTAAATTTGGTGTAAGGGTTAGTTCAAAGCTGAATAATGGTGTCTATAATCTCAACTGAGATGCTTTGGTGCCTCTACAGTACTCTGTTAACGTGGGAGAATGGTCTCATTCCACTGTTTTATCATTCTGGCTCATGGCCTGTTATTGCTTTGATTTGGTTGGATATCTGTGGACAAATCAAAAGTAACACTGGCTGCACTAAAGTCAATGTGTGACAAAAGTAAAATATTAATAATAGGAACATGGTAGAATTATGCAGCAAACATTTGCAAGTTTATTCCAGCAGCCGACATACGGTGAGTCACATGAGTGTAAAACTAAAATAAACAAGAAAAAAAAAATCATCTGTCTTACTAAAAACTTAAGTTTGGGTTTACAAAATAAACCTTCTGTGACTTATTCCAGCATGTCTGCTTCCTCCTTATGTGAGATTTATTATTTATTAATCAGACAGAGTTTGCTTCTGGCATTAAATATTGTCACAGCTCAGATACCACCACATTTTGCATCTTTTTTTCACATAACAGCAGTGTTTGGTACCTTAGAAATAAGAAAGGGTTCAGCAGAAGGAGCCGCAAACTTCATTTTGTTTAGCATGAAAGAGAAGCAAAAAGTTTCACTATGAGTTTGAACTCAAAGGGTGTGTACAAAACTATATTTTTCCTTACAAATTGATACTTCTATTACGTTAGAGAATTATATTTGTGGAGTTTTAGTTGATGTTTCACCATCTCTGGCAAGTGACTATTCAGTTGATTCATCAGTGGTTTTGTAGCTTCTAAGAGATTTTATTAAAATTTTGAACTGTTTTATGTATTATCACTTGACAAAAAAAGCAAAGCAGCAATAATGTTTTTGGCAATGTCTGTATGTGTGTGCATGTGTTTGTTTGTCTCTAGTGTTAGCAAAATATCTCATGAACTAAGAGATGGCTTTTCATTAAACTTACAGAAAGTAATCATTGGATGTACATCTGCAACTATAACTTTTGGAGTCAATCCGATTGAAGCTGGATGCCACAACCAACTGACATTAAAAATACACAAATGGCTATAACTCAATCAGTTTTAAAAATAATGACTTAAAATTGGTGCAGTAGTAGCTGAAACTGATCCCCAGCACATATTCTGAGCACTAACAAACTACACTTCAACATTGCTTAAAGTTATGTTGTTAACTAATTAGAGTCAACTCTGTCTGTTAGCAAAAAAATCTAATGTGCCACTGGACTGATTTAAATGAAACTTTCAAAAACTAATTATTGAATATATAAATACAAATGATTAATCGTTGGAACCAACTCAGTTCAAGGTGATTGCTAGTCAACTGAACTTAGAAATCACAAATTTGATCATAATTTAGTCCATTTTACAGATATTGTGATAAAATCTAATGTGGTAGTTGCTGAGAGTTATTCACAGCAGATATTTTGAGTACTATTTATTGAATGACATCTTTGTTTAAAACTTCAACATTAACTATTGGAGTCCACCCTGTTTGTCTGTTAGTAAAATATCTCATTAACCACTGGATGGAGTTGAAACTTTGCTTGATCTTTCATTCATTCATCAATTCATTCATTCATGCATTTGTTCGTTTGTTCGTTCAATTGATGTATAGGCTTTGTGGATCTACCGTATTCCCATTCTGTTTCAATGAGTGGATTCAATTGGTTGCACATATGTGTGCATGTGCTTGCGAGTGTGTGTTTTGTGCATGGGCATGTGTGTGTGTCTGCATTAGGTTGAGATAAGCTGATCCTAGTTAGATTGTAGCTTGTTGGAGCTGAGAGTTGCAGCAGGCAGCCCTGCCAGCCTCTGGCTATCCACTAAATTAAAGGCCTAATGCACAATCCTTCGTGCAAGCTGACAAACTAATGAAATGGAGAAATAGGGGCCCCCCGGGAGGATTGGCCGGCAGATGAAGACGCTTCCAATGAGGGATTCAACCCAGGAGCAACCTCCCCACCCCTTCTCCCCTTCCACGTTTCTCCAACCCTCTCACAGTTTCTTGCTCCTTTTCTCAGTTATTCTCTGTCTGTCTCTTACGTTCTCCTGCTTTGCACAAAGCAAAAGATGTCAACAGCAGGTCTAAGTGCACGAGAAATATGCAACACAATTCTGATGTATGCAGCTGTAAGAGTATTTCACAGGATTTTTGAAGTGTATGCATAATTATCTGACTCTAAAAGGATTTTGTTTTTCTTTTTGGTACTATTCTGTTTGTTGCTACCAAACATGATGGTCCCCACAGAAGACTTAACAGACTTAACCCACTAACCTTGGAAGAGGTGCTTTGTCTATAAATAACTGCCACCAATTAAAGCTGTTTTTCCAAGCTCTCCCCACTGAGCAGGGTACCTCGGAGTCCCTGACGACGTGTCTCTGGAGCAGTTCAGCAAAGAAGCCACCACCCTGTTAATTAGAGCTGCTATCATTTACCTTCCCCTGTCTTTTTGCTGAGGCCTACTGTCTGTTGCATACACACCTATAAAAGTAGAAACACTACATAAATGCAAAATACTTGTGTTTCTCTGCAAAAAAATCCTTTTATTATCTCAAGCAGGAATTAAACCTTAGAAGATGAGTTAGTATGTTTAGCTGTTTGGCAACATCTGTCTTTTAACAAACTGTAAACAATACAGCAAATTTGCATAGAAAAAGAATGTGTCACAGTATTCTTCTGCTTTTGGTGAATGTAAAAAGGAGTGAAATAGCTTCAACAGAAAATTAGCTGAACTACACTTCATTGTCATTGCTATTAATTAGAAGTCTTAGAGATCTGTTGGGTTTTGGGGCTTTTCCTCCCTCCCCCTTTACTTTGTTGTTCTTATGAAGCTATCTATTAACATCTTAATTGCCGCCTGGTGGACTCTATTACACTATGGCAGCTACAGTGAGTTAAACATACCCTTCCTGACATCCAGCTCTGAAAGCAGGCTGAGTTTAAGCTTGGGGGCTGGCTGGCTTGTTAGTTTAGGGAACATTTTTGATTGGCTCATTAATGCAAACAACAAAATATCAATCCAATCTTAAAAGGAATTATTGGAATCCATCTTATCTAAAGCGGGGAAAAATAGTATCTCATTCTGTTACAGAATAAAATGCAAAAAAGGTTCACTAAAAGGTTTTTGTTTCTCTCATCTCTCTGCTCCTGCATTTTTCACTCTCATGGGTGTGAAATTGGTCAGTCAGATGCTGATGATTAAATGGGCAAAATGTAATGCATTTTATCTAGGCTATAAGTGGTTGGGCCAAGGGTTGATCAGAGGTTAACACCACTTCACCCTTAAGACAGATCCCATTAGCAATTATATTGGGTTAATACTAGAGTTTGAGCTTTGTTGTCTGTGTGTGTGAGTGTGTGTGTATTTTTGAGTTCATTTTTATTTCTCAATGCCTAACTATTCCAGAGGTATAGAGCAGACTCTGTGATTGAGCCAAAGCAGGAGAAATGTTGTGTCATTCACACCCACAGACACGCCACAGACAGGAACTGTCAGTCAAACCCTATCCGTCTATCAGTATCTACTAACCAGCCTGCAGTCAGTGGTGTTGTGCTAAATGGCATTTTTACACATTAATGCATTGAATTACACTGAAGGATGGAGGGAGAGCTGTGGCAGCTACACAATAGGCTCTGTCTCCCAAACAACGTGCACAACACCCAGGAACACACACAACGCTAATAGCCCTGCCTTTGACATTTGAAGTAACAGTATTATAGAACTCATTTGGGGCACAGGCGCCCTAGGCGGGAAGCTGTGTTCATCAGGTAGGCCAAGGCAGCCAGAGACTGAGGGGGGTTAGGTAGGGTAGGGGGCATGGAGCATGGGGTGGAAGGGTGGTGGGAGTCAGAGCCTCTGGGTTTGACATTCCCAGCACAACAGACAGCAGCGATGAAGCCTGGGTAGCATGCATGACAGAGCTGCTTCCTGCACACTGCCATATTCAATATCTTACATGACCTTTCAAAAAACTGAGGTCTTCTTCAAGTTTTTTTTTTTTCTTCCCACTATGCTCCTTTGGCCCCACTGTGGACATGGCTTAAGAGTAGGGGCAGCAGACAAGCTGTTTGGATTAGTGCCAAACAGTAGATCTAAAAACTGGCAACAGGTTTTTATGGATCAGGATCAAGGTAATCGCCTTGCTGTGGCTCTATGTCCTTTCACAGCCTTTGGTTAGTCATGTGAGTACATTTACAATTAGGTTTTGTATGGCCACACTTATACTCAGTGCCCTAATGTGTATCTTTGTATGTGTTTTCTCCTTCAGGTGCGTGTAGTGTGTGTGTATGTTTATCTTTATAAGTGGGTTGGATGAGGCTTGAGGGTCAGGAGATGCTGCAGGGCTCTGCTGACGGCTGCAGGAAACCAATCAACCTTGTCTGTGTATTCCACGACCCGTCGTTTTCTTAATGACCTGCCCTGACAGGCCCGCTGCAGCCCCAGCCAAACCTCCCTGCACCGCTCAATGGATGACCGGCCCCCATCAGCAACATGCTAATGACTGAGAGTGAGAGAGGGTGGGGAGGAGGTGGTGGGGAGAGGTAGTGAGAGCAAGGGGAGGAGGCACAGAGGAAAAGGAAGAAAAGGCAATCAAGAGAAAAAAAAGAGTAGCATCAGCAACAGATTGTTCCCCCTTTTAAAGAACTGAGGCTATTAAGACACAGCTAGAGACAGACAAAGCTATAAATGACCTGTTTGGTGTCCTGACAGTTAATGTTTTTAGGCGAATTCAAAAAAATAACTGCCTCCAAGTATGACTCTGGTAAATGGCTTAAAAAGTCAAAATTGCTTTTTTTAAAATGCATGTTTTTACCATTTTTATCCTTAGAAAATACATAGCGTTACCAGCCATCTGACAAGTGCAATTAAGGCATGAAGTTTTGTAAACTGAAATCTCAAGGGACAATTCAGAAGCTGGGATGTAGGGTTTGGTGTTTTTTTTCTTTGTATAATGCAGTAAAACATGATACATTCACAAAAGCTTAAAAGAAAATTACACATTAAAAAGTGCCACATTTGCCACATTTACCTTAGGCATTTGCCCACACATTTCTACTCATTTGACAGGACTGCTTTGCTTTTGTTGTTGAACCCATTTCAGTTTGCAAGATCCAAAGCTGATTTGGTCATTTTTTGGACATTGCAACAAAGTGACATTTATTGGTAATAATTATCTTGATAAATGACTTGATTATTGTTTCATTCTGTGTGTGTATGTGTGTGTGTGTGTGTGTGTGTGTGTTGTGATGGGATAGATAATACTTTGATTTGTTTCTTTGAAAAACCACCACATCTCTACTTTATGATTTGCACCTCTATAACCCTCTTACTGTTACTTATAGAGAGGTTGAAGGTTTCATATTACTGTAGTTCAACTTTGCTTAATTTAGGCCACACTTGCAAGACATGGCCATTTATCAAGCATATTTTTATTTAAACATGCAAAACAAACATGATCACCTTCTGATAAAGACTCAGTCACTTTCTTCTCACCTATTAAAATGATGGGAAAAAGGAGCAGCATATTGAAACATGTAGAGTTTCCTTTAACTTTAGCTCCAAAACAATTGTTTCATGAGTAATCACAAGACAGCTGTTGACTTTTTTGATGATTTTGTCAGATGACACTTGCTGCTAACAAGATTTTGCAGAAAATAGTAGCAGCTTGTAAATGGATTAAAAATGACTGGATGTTAACAAGTCCTCCAACGTGTCAAGTGTCCATTACTTCATACTTTCTATTAACAGAAACAAAGAAAAACCACACACAAATGATTATAGACAAAGGGAGACAGATATAAGTGCTTTATTAGAAATTGTGATATCAGGAATATAATCTGAACAGGACAGGAAATCTGAACTGACTAATGTGATGTATTTGTCAGGAGGTTTTGGGTGAGGATAACTCAGCTCTCATGCTATATAAATGAGATACAGTACGAACATCAGAATCTCATCCTTCTATCAATTCACTTTTCTTTTCCTTTACTAACATTAAATTTATTATTTTAAAAATGCAACTGTCAAATATTAGAGTATATTATTTTAAAATGTTAATTTTTACTATTTTGACTGTGGTTACTCTAATTTCATCATAAAAATTATAATACAGTATGAGCCAAGTTACTATTTTGTCGGTGTAAAAGTGAAAAAACAGTTTTGCTTAGAAACGAAAATTTGTTAACTTTATTTTTGTCTTTCTTTCTAATTCTAACTGTTGTATGTCTGTACATGTAAATAATTAGATTTAATAGAAATCCTACTTTTCCCTCAGATGTCCTTAATCATAGATTAAAAGATGAGTCAGGTTCAGGTTTTTCTGCACTGACATGTTTGCTGTGTGATAGGTTGAATGTTAATGAATCAAGGGCTTTTGCAGTGCTCATGTCTTTGTAAAGAAAACTAAAAATATAAAATAATACCCAAAATTATTCTGTTAAAATGTTATGATTCTTGCAAATGTCACATTATATTTATTTCAGGTTTTTTTATGTGTGTATTCAGTTAGTCTTCTGTTGGCTCATTTGACCCTAATCTAACCTAATATTTTCCAAGAACATTTGTAATACTCAGAGTATTTATATAACAATAGGTTGTTTTGGCTCATCTGTATCTTATTCTTGAAACTTGACATGTGCTGTGGTGAAACCTAACTCAGCTTCAGCAGACTGATATCCCTCCATCTGTTCAGCCCTGTGTCTAAGCATCAATTAAGCCGACCAACATACCATCCTTACTACTGTTCATTTCTCCACTTTCCGTACCTGCTCTGCGCTTCTGTCTGGTCATTAAGGTCATTGACCTGAAATCTGATATCACTCAATGAGTTAGCCAAATGAGCTACCTAATAGCTGAATCCTGCTCTGAGCACACATCCTCTCAATACTGCTGTGTGCATTAACTGCATTAACCCAGAGGGGAGGAGTGGGACGGTTCCAAGGAGGGAGATTTAGCAAGGAAGACAAAAAAGGGGAAAAAATGATGAAAAAAGTGAAAACCTCAAGTGTCATTGTACTCACATTTTATTTACCTTTTGTACAAGACATGGCTGCACAATCAATTTATCATCCTTTATTTAATGTATTTTGGCTTATAAAACCTTGGAAAATGACATATGTCTGTTGAATAAAATGCAATAATTCAGTGTTTTCTCTCTGTGATAGAACTATATTTCAATCCCTGTAATTGTGATGCTGCCAGAATCCCCTGGCAGCTACAGTGAGGTTTGGGACTTTTAAGCTGTTTGTTTCATCTCAGGTATTAACCCCAATTTTATACCTACGCAGTGAGATAATCATGGTTTCAAGCTGTTAGTGTTTCCTTCACTCACCAAATCTGCACACTTTTAATCCCTGGAAACTAATTAGGACTTATATAATTATAGTTTTCGCCAATTTAGTTAAGTCAGCTTGTGTGTGCCTGGATTTTTACACTGGTGTGTGTGTGTGATTGAGGGGAAGTGAGATGAGCCACAGGAAAAGAAATAAGAGAAAAACATGTGGAAAGTCTTTAAGAGGAGAATGAATGAAGTGGAGGACAAGGCTTCTATTATGTGTGTTGGGAGGCATCATGCTGTTGCAGAACTTTGAGTGGCTACTGACTGACCACCTTCCCGAAACCCCTCTCACCACACACACATTTACACTCACATATACACACAATCAGACCCTGGAAATACCTCACATTCCTTCCACTTCTTTGACTGCTTCACAGCCAAGAAGAGATAACAAAGGAATGGGCAGGCATTGAATACTGGCCTGCAGTGTTGATTCAGAAGTCTTTTTTTTCTGCTTCTTCTTATTGAAACCACCAGACACCACACCTTATCTTGCCCATCCCATACAAAGATATTGGACTGTTCTGCTAATGAGATGGGATGCACAATACATCTGAATGAGCCACCAACCTGGGTGACCTGTTAATATCATTGAAGTGAAACCTCATACTATTGTCAAAGGAGCACTTTGGCTTGTCCTTGTACCTGGACCCAGTCTCGTACCTTGGCCCACTACAGCTCTAGCACTCTCCCCTGGGATGAGGTTTTCTCTTACTCTCAGGCTCAAGTTGCCGGCTCAGGTATCCTGGATTCCCTGGGTCCCTCACCTCCTGTTTCACCTCCTGTAACATGCCTCTTTTACTTTTGCCATGCTCAAGTCTTCTAGGCTATTCACCTCTTGAGTCGTCATCAGCACAACAAAGAGGGATGGCAAACAGATGCACTCTTAATCGTTTGTCTAAATGTTTAGGTTCACTGGTGCAAAATCAAGATCAAACAGGTGATATTGCTTGAACAGGAGGCAGATTGATTTTTAGGGCCAGTTCATTACAGAGCTTGACAGTCAAGAGACAGTCAGGTTGACTAGAGAACAGGGACACACATACTGGAATCACACTTTCCAAAAACATTGGCAAGTGGAAATAAACTGTAGGCTTGTTCGCAAGACACCCCAGTCAAGGACCTAGAGGCCTTCTGGCCGCTTCGGTGTGATTTCTGAATGATTTTATGATTTCTGAATGGATCGACGTCAACCCACCCCGGTGCACCTTTGTACCATGAAGAGAGATAGTAACAAAGCTGAAATGGCTGACTGAAAAGGTAAGCCGGCTTTGCGGCTAAAAAATGTGATGAAGTGATGACATATGGTTTCTGCGATCACCCAGCTGAGAGATTAAACAACAACAAACAAATTTATTACCAAGGGAAGTTTTTGACAAAAGTTTACCACAAAGAAAACTGCTAAACTGAGTCAAGTCCTCCTGTTTTGAAAATAATACGAGGGAGGCATCCGTCACACATTTAATGCGTTGCACTCAGCTGAGTTCTGTTCTACGCCTTTTTGTCTCTGCGATGCTCGCTTCATTTCTGAAAGATCACACCTGTGCAGGACATGCCGGCTCCAGCTGTGACTGGGAACAGCCAGAGGCAGCATTAAGACGGACTGGTCTGTGCAGTAATTTCGTGGAACTGTTTTGTGAAGAGCCTTGTGATTAAACTGTCACCACTGAAGTTAAACTGCACCTACTTTTTTAAGCTTCTGTATCTTTAAGACGTCGACAGCATGCAAGGTCACGTGCAACCTTAAAGCAATATGTCTTTATATGACCATCTACTGGCATAATATTGTCTATACCTCTGTACAAATGTGATTGTTTTGACAGTGGAGTTTCTATGTTAGACATGAATTCATTTTAAGCTAAATTCAACAACACAGAAGACTTGCAGATCAACTGTGCTCCCAATTCTGTTATTGTCACATGTGTAACATGTGCTTTTCTCTTGATGGTTGATCTAAGGTGATAGTTATAAAGTCTTAGACGTAAAATTCCACTAAGTTTTATATATATATATATATATATATATATATATATATATATATATATATATATATATATATATATATATATATTCTGTAAGGCATTGTAAAGAGAAGCAGGCAGTACTTGTTGAGAAGCATTTGAAAACAGCACACAACTGAGTGATTTAAGTAAAACTATTTAAAAAAAAAAGGAAATTGCAAGAAAAGCATAAGTGAACCACTTTTAACAAGTGGTGTGAATAGATCTGAAACTTGTCTTACAAGTAAACACTTTCTGTCAGTTAGTGATTTCTCACCATCTTAATTTGCAGTACCAGCAGAAATTAAATTTTAGTGTTGCAGAAGACAAACAGAAAAAATTCTCCACAGCAGATGTTGAGGGGGGACTCTGTCGCTGCCAATCAGGTTATCATCATTCAGTTCGCTCTTGTCCACCCCATGCTGTCATTTGATGTATCAAGTTCTCTGTTTGACTCAGATCTTCCCACTTGATGTTTTAAGGTGATTAAGAACTCAGGACATCCAAACACAAATTTCCTCACACAGCAACTTATTTGTATTAGTGTTTGTATAATTCTAAATTAACAATCACAGACAAAAGAACAAGAAACTAATCTGAGAGTCTCTGACTGGGGTTGTCTTTGTCTTTCTGAGTCCATTTCTGTTTCTCCTGCTTTCTCTTCATAACACCATTATGATACATTTACAGATGAATTGCAGTAATTTATCATAGAGATTTTGAAAAAATAGCTATGTAAGTGCTGGTGACGTTTTATTGTCTTTACTTTTTGGTAAATTAAAAAAAATAATCCATTTTGTTTCTTCTATTTCAGCTCACCTTGCTGCAAAGCACATGAGCAGATGCTCACATACCGCTGAGGAGAGGAAACAAACCTCCTGGCTGAGTAAAAATGTTAGTTTTAGTTTTTCCATGAAATTTTAAAACAAAAATACTGAATTTAAAAAAGCCTTCATGGATGCACATTTTGAGGGCAAGTCAGCCTTTTCAAATAAATCAGAGTTAATATTGGTCAAATAGTAGTGGAGTTATGATCACTTTATTCATGTGTGCCAGCATGTTTCTGCAGAGACACACTGTCTGCAGCAGTCACCATCATTACATTCAAGGCGGAACTTTTATTTAATGGGGGGGTTACAAACAGAAACATACTTTACTCTGTCTGATGCTTGAAATGTTTGGCGCTTTTTTATTTTAAGTTAGCTTTATTTTAAGTGTTCACATTGCAGTCTGTAAAGTCTACTGAACAAAATGAAAGCTGCTGTTTATCGTGTTTGGAGCAAAAGAGTAAAGTAAACTAATGTGGGTCTAATCCCTATTATGAAACAGATGTTTTAAATTCCTATCTTTATTTGTGTGCCATGTAAAATGGTTATTTCAGCTTTACAGTTTTATAAGAGAGGATTAGAACTTTGTTTTTATTTTTGTTTTATGGGACAGTTCATTCACTGCTAAAGTTATGTGTGTTAGAGGAGGTTCTTCAAGTTGTTCTTGTTTTCAAGGTGTGTATTTGTTTGTTCACATTATCTTTTTTGTGTCCCTTGTCACATTGTCAAGGATTGAAGGGCCCAAACTGACTCACAAAGAGACAGTTTTGAACAGGTTCTTTTGAATGCCATTTTAGATTTGAAGGAGTTGGGGGTTTTTTGTGACTTGAGCCAAATGAGTCAGGTTCCATAAAAGAGTCGTTAGTGTTATGGCCCAAACTAAAGTGATTCATAAGCCTTACAGATAAAGAATAAACAGAAGCCAACTTTAACTCCAAACTGAGCTGACTCAACAAAACCTGGATGCTGACAAAACTCACTATGTCAACAACAGCTGAGTTGCAGTTAGCAAAATAGAAATCAGGTGCGACAGGACAAAAGCAGACGAAGGAACAGAATCTACCAAAATAGATCAAGTAAAGCTAACAAAATGTAGAAAACTGAAGTCTTAACAAAGACTAAATTTGAAAAAGAAGAAAAAAGAATATTGCAAAACTGAAAAAAAAGCCATGAGATAGAACAGTAGCAGTCACTACTGTCTGCTCTTTCCTGAGCTGCTGATGTTGTTGCAGTGCAGTTGTTTTGTGACTAGTCCTCTGCAGGCAGAAGATTTTATTTTTTATGATCAGTAAGACATGCAATTTTTTAAGTGTCTAAACATCCTGCCTATGTTGACATGGTTCTTCACTGTAGAATGAGATCTGCAAAGGAAAGGTTCAAAATTTTCACAAATCACCACATTCCCAGGTTGAATTTTAAAAGAAAGAAAAAAAATGTTCTGTCGAAATGCCACAAGTTCACAGAACCAGAGACTTCTTTATAGCTTGACTTGGGAGCTATTTTCTCTGCTGCTGATTTTAGGGAGCGTAGTAAAACTCTTGACTCTATTTTTATTTTTCTTCTTTTTTTGTGAGACATTAGTCTTTTAAGATGGTTGTATGAACACAAATTTTTGTACACAACCCAACTTTGTAGAGAACCTATAGTATTTAACATTGCAGTATATACTTACACCATCATTTATTTGTCCCTCAAACAAAAGCAGAAAAAACTTTGACAAAAATAAGTACAACCACATTAAAAAAAAATCCAGAATATTCTTTTAAACTAGACAGCTCAAAATAATGTTACCATTTTAAAAATATTTGTTACAAATATTTTAACAGATTCTAATTATTTATTATATTATAACATATCTTTATTTTTTTGAAAAATGACATAGTAAAAAAAAATATTGCTTAGTAGCTCTTATCTTAAATATCAGAAGCAAGTTCTTTGTGTGCATGAAAATGTCATTTACCAGAATTATTCATGACCTTGATCTCCAAAGATTCGGGAGCACAGACAGAGAGGAGAAGTCACTGAGATTTGGATACATTTTGATGGCATGCTAAAAAATTGGGAGGGGTTAACACATTCAATGAGGGTGGGTGTGCTGTGAGCTCAGCAGGAGGCCCTGCCCCCCTCAGGAAAGGTTTCCAAGCATGGAGCACCCCGGGGCAGGACAGGCAGACGGGGCCCCACGGGGTGAACATGATGCTAACATTAGTCGGCATTAGTTTTGCCACATCTTCGTAGAAATGCCGGACCTTTTGGGTGGGGTGGGAGCGTTTTCTGGATGACACTGGGTGCATAGTGTGGTGCTAACTTGTCCCAGCAGTAATCCCAAATGGCACAGGGAAAGCCCCAGGTGTTTTGCGCGAGCAGAGGCAACTCTGTGTCATGGCAAGCCAGGGTCAGTGTGTCAGCTGGGTGTTTCCCCAAATCAACCTTGCACTCCACCAGGACAGCCCTTCAAACAAAATGGACCACTGAAGATGACATATGCTGAAGGCAGAGACCAACTCTGTGCGCTTGTGTAATGTGAAATTTATATCACTTCACACACGCTGACTTTTCCTCCGTAAACATACACATGTATTCATGAAGGTGTTTGTGTGTGTAAGCATCGGCCTGCCTGTCAGAGCATATTTGAGTGCACACAGAGCACATGTATGACTGAACCAGTGTATGATGTGGACCGTCAGTGGTGGGGGTCTTATTGATGTTGATGTAGTCCAGACATCTTTATTTAAAACCGATGTGGTTAAAGTAGCCTCTTAAGCTGCCCTTTCCACACTTCTGTGGTCTAAGCCTGTGTGAAGAGGTGTGCTAATTGCCCTGCCATGTCTGTGCACAAGAGGAGCGCTCCCTGAAGCCCCGCAATTTGATCACAGCTGATTAGAGGCGAGCCCACGGCCTGCAGGGAGAACAGGTAGAAGGCAGATTAGAGCAGAAAAGTATACAAGAATGGAGCTTTAGTTTTCAGCTCAGAGCCAACAAAGTACAGTATCTTTAAAGATCATAACTTGGGAATCCATGCATCGAGCTGCAATAATATGTGTCCTGAAATCAGGAAAACATGAGACGTGGCGAGGGAAAGCTTGACTGAAGCAGCAGCAGATTCTTCCCCTGCTCATATGCTCCTCTCCTGACAGAGCTGCTGCAGATCGAGCTGCCTCGGGCATGTTGTGGCTGGATGCTGCCGTCCAAGCCTACATGTCAGTGTGAGACAGGCTCTCTCTGACCTCTTCCAGTGCTAGGGGCCTTCCAGCTCTGAGGAGGGGGGAGCCCCCCCCACTCCATCACATCCCTTCCAATTACTGACATCCTGCCGCCTTTGAACACACAGAAATCATAGTGAAGAATAGCAGAGGTCAGACTGCAGATGGAGAGGGTTGGAAATGGCAGGGTCTAAGTAAGAGGGAAAGAAAGAGAAAAGGGGGGTGGATAAGAGAGGGAAAAACTATTTGTGTCACTGATGCCTCTGTAGCCCCCCCTCTGCCATCCCTCCATCCTTTTCAAGGCCCATGACTGAACTCTAATCAGGAGCAACTGTTTCAACAACAAAGAAGGAGGGGCAGTGAGAGTTTAAAAAATTGTCTTTTAGTGGATTAAAACGGTGAAAACAAAGCACAAACATCTCCTGCTCTCTCTGAATAAAACCAATTTGAGTCAGTTTAAACGTGTCCATTTGAGGTTAACATGGCTTTCTTTTTAGAAATAAAATGGCATCAACAATGATCGCACTTTCCAAGGTTTTTTTTTTTATGTTTGGTTTAAAGAGTTCATCGATACGTAATGGTATCTTAGGCTATCACACCCTTTTCTGTGAGTGAAATGTGCAGTGAAAAAGTTAGCTATTAAGCTGACGTGAGGCTCGCAAGCAGAGACCGGTTGTAGTGCACAGCATGTGTCATAGTTGTAGTAACCGTTGAACAAATGACTGTTCACAGGGAACAACATGGTCCAAGGCGTCGGGGTTGGGTTGGGCTTGTTGCATGTTTGTGCATGTGTGCGTATAGGTTACGGCTGTCCTATAAAAAATGGCATATGAGACCGGTTGGTGTGCCTGGCAAAGGCCCAGTGCCCTTAAACCCAAATTAGCCTTTCCAAACCCATATCCCTCTGGCACAATGAAAAATCCCACACGTAGATATAAGCCCACACACCCACGTATGTATGCACTCACAAGAAAACCACCAGTGACCTCACGCTTCCAAACTGTGGTGAGCAGAGCAGCACAGAAATCCCTCCAAGGCCTCCCTTTGAGACTGTGCGCAACGGGCTGCTGAGTAGCCATATCAAGGGTCATGATGGGGTCAGAATGGGCCACTATTAGACTCCAGCAATTTCTACAATCCAAGCATATAAAATGTGCATCACATTTGTGGTAATACAATTACATCAGTCAAGTTTTGATCTGTTCATTGTAGTGCACAAAGGATAAAAATAGCTTTCCTTTCTGAAAATAAATAAATAATAATTTTTATTTTTTTTGCCTGAGCAAAGAAGTTTTGTCCTGAAACACGATGTGTGAGTGTGTGTGTGTGTGAAAGAGAGCAAAAAAAGAGTGTGTGTTTGGTGTGTTTGTGAAAGATTTTAAAGGGTGTTGAAAACTATTAGCCAGCTGTGGAGAGGCACTGTGCACAGAATGAGTGATGAATTATTGAAGTGGCTCTTTAGTGTGAATGAAGTGTTGAAAATGTCCATTGCCACCGAACGCTCTGACAATCCAGCACAAGTCTTTCAGTAATGCGTGTTAAAACGCACGTGTTGGGTCAGACAAGTACAGTTCCTCTCCTATTTCTTTGGGAACATTAACAGACAAGTTGGTGGCTACCGTTTCCCTGTTTTATTCATCTGCTGCTCTCCCGCCTCCTGTCAAAACATTTCATGTCTCTTTGTTGCTATTTTTATTTTTTCTGTATTTTTGCTGTACATTTTCTGTGTTTTTCCTCTCAACTTCTTGTGTTCTCATCCAACGGCGCGCTCAGAATTTTCTCTTGTTACAGCACATCCAGTGATCACTCACCGTGATTCCACTCTTTCAAGTCTTCCCTGTTTCAAAGAGCCATTGCCGTCGGGGGGTAGAGCGAACAGGAATCTGAACCAATGCTTTTCGACAGCCGGGCCGCTCCTGCATGTTACACCCCAATAGCAGCAGTAGAGAAGAGTGGGAGGGGGTACTGGGGGAGGAAGAGGAGGAGGAGGAGGAGGCAGTGGGGGGAGGCTCTGAAACACACATCACAAATGAAAGTCACCTCACTCCAGCCGGGAGAAATCACGGGTCTTGACGGAAAGGTAACAGCCGGCCGCAGGCATTTGGCGAGTTGCTAGGAGACAGTGAAGCTCTGTATGGTGGACAGGATGAGTGGCTGACTGGTGTGCTCACTCAAATGATGTTCACTGACACACAAAAAACATACAGTTAAACATAAATAAACAAAACCTAAATAAACAAGACATATTAATGAAATATTAAAAAAGAAGAATTATAAAGCCTCTGTAGCTTCAATACTAATATAGAAATATAGTTTGGGAATGGTTCAAACTATTTGAAGTGAGGTTTCACAGAGGTTTGGCTGCTATAGATAGCTCTTTGAACAACTTCAGTTTGAAGAAACAGATTAGTTCATACCCGAGCATCAAGCTAATGGCCAGTCAGACCAGGGCAAAGACCAAAGTGAATTTCTGCTGTGTTAAAACAACTCTTATTTCAAAAATTTAATTGCAGTTTTTATACATGCTATTTTAAAAGATTTTACACTGCCGTCAGTTTTGCATAACATGGTTCTTTACAGTAAAGACAGTCGTCTGCAGTCCATTACCAGTCAAGGTTCATATGGAACAAAACAGAATGTGTTCAGTGTAACCATCTCATGGATGGCAATGATAAAATAATAAAGTAGCATTTACTTAAATGGTTACAATTTTTTGTTTGTTCGATTTTTATACCTCAATACATTTGCATCAGATAGTTTCTCTGTTGTTTTTTTCAGGTTTTATGTTGCAATACTTGTTACACATAGACTGTCATTTCACAAACCAATACAGACTTCAGTGTAAAAAAAACACAGAATTCCATGTAAATAACCACCTAATGCAAAGTTGCATTCATCTATTTTCTTTACCCACATCCCTTTTCTGGGTCACAGGGAGCTGACGCCGATCTCCAGCAGTCACTGTGCGAAAGGCGGGGGACACCCTGGACAGGTCGCAAGTCCATCTCAGGCTACATAGAGACAAACAACAATTCACACACCTAGTATAATTTAGAGTTACCAATTAACCTAACATGCATGTTTTTGGTATGTAGGGGGAAACCAGAGCACCTGGAGTAAACCCATGTGTGCACAGGAAGAACATGCAAACTCCACCCGGAGGCGAGCCTGCAACCTTCTTGCTGGGAGGTAATAGCCCCAACCACTGCTCCCACCATGCCGCCTAAAAACAAAAGTCCTGCAGTGTAAAGATTTATGAAATAGGATTTTAATGAGTTTCTGTGAAACTTCTTAGATAACAGTTGTTTTAGGATGACAAGAATATGTTTTTTCTTGATCTCATCATCAGCTCTGGTCAGGACAAATATAATTTTGTCTAAACTGAGATTGTTTAAAGAGCCATCTACATTAGGTCAAATTTCTGAACTAATCCTTTCAAAGTGAACACAAAGCTGCATGAATCTAAATGTACTGTCAGCTGTCTTCCTGAAAATAAACTGTTAAATGGTTGTGGAGGATAAGATGGCTGCTATCCTCCTCCTTGACCCATTTCTGAACCTGCTATTGTTGTCCATACTTGTGGGACAAGGGATGTCAACAATAACACTGCAACCCCTGTCTCATTTAAACTTTTACTTTTAAACACTATATTCTCATCTGAAATATTTCATCTTTATTTCACTTATTCATCTCCAGGAGAAGTTCATCCAGGGCATTAAGAACTGCATGATGTGTTTTCAATGATTTAGCTTTCTTACTATGTGGTGAGAGATACTCTTTGGTATGAGCCAGGCTGCCCACAGATAGAGGTGTTGGATGGAGCAGAGGGGAGGCTAACTTGGCTTATCTAAAGTATTTGGAAGGGAGGATACAGACGCCTTCTCTTCCATTATATCATTAGGTAAACAGGAGGCTGCGCCACAGGTTGACAGGCCATATTTTATAAATCGACAGAGAACAAGACTGTGTTGATTATTGCATGCTTACATCACCGTGAGGAATCAATCAGTTTAATTGGTCAGCTTTTGTCAAATATACTAAATTAAGACCTGTATGAGACCATTATATTGAAAAGTGCAAATGAAGCTGTCGGCTGTTAAGAGTCCAAGCTTGTTGATGTGATTTATTCTGCTTACTAAACATGTTTTACCGCACTTGACCACACTGAAGCTGATGAAGGAAAAATAAAGATGGTGGAACTGGTACAACTCATCTTCAAAGTGGCTCATTTTATGATTGCAGTCATAATGATACAAAATCAGCCGAGAGTAGCAACACTTGACAAATGGCCAAAGTTTAAAAAAAGATTTTGATCTTTTGTGTCGTACCAAGAAACCATTACATGTATTTGGCACATATGATCAGATTTGCATTTGGGTTTTTTCTAACAAAGTGGGCTGAGTAATATTTACCCCACACTGTTCTTAAGTCACGTCAACTATTTTAGCATTCATGGCAAGCACAGCAAGGCACAATAACAAGTAGTCTATTCAAATTAAATCAGTAATGGCATTGTCCATATTTCAGGCAGGTCATGCGTTTTTATTTATTCAAAGAATGAAGACAGGTCAGTTCCTCTCACAATTATCTCTTTTCATTTAAAGAATGAATGTGCATGTCAGGTCTTCGTTCAGCCTCTTTCTTTCTATTCTGAGGTCTCCTCTTCCTCACTGCCCCCACCATCACTGGGCGACAGTAGAGGTCGTTAGTGGAAGAGGGATGATGCCAAACTTGACTGGAGTTGAGCCTTATCTCTATTCTTTACACTCTCGCTTTTGTTTCAAGGGCTTTGTTTACACACGCCCCATTAATCACCTTCTGCCTTCCCACAGTCCCGCAGCATTTAAAGTGGGTGCTCGTCTTCAGGACAATGTGCAGCACAGGTGCCAGTGTAAATCTCTCTTTCTTCTCCTCTTAAGGAAGGAAATGAAGATTCCTTGAACTCTGGCCACGTTCTCCCCTCAGTTAGTTCTCTTCGCTTCGTTTTACTCTGTCTTTGGACTTGATCACTATCTTGATGTTGCTCCAACTTCTACCCAGGCAGTTCTGGTTACCAACCATTCGAGCTCTGCACACCTGGTCACAAGTCATACCAGTGCCAACTGACGTCGCCCTCTTGTCTTGACATGCAAAGTTGAACATATACAGACTGGATTCTGTTGAGCGAGCATTAATCACACCACAGGAAGCCACAGGCAGAATGGAAAATGGAGGACACAGGAGAAGCCACCTACCAATGCTTCAAGGACTGCTGGGTCACCTTTATAAAAACACCTCCCTGCAAAGTGGTGCAAACCCCAAATGGTGCACCGACAGGTCTCCTTCTCCCTCACTCTTGAATGGAAGCTACAAGATTGTTTTTCATTTATCTTCTGCCTTGTTCATTCAGAGCAGAACATCTCCTGCTACATTCTTTTAATGGCTTTTGCATACATAATATCAATGAGTTTAAGAAAATAAGAGAAAAAAGAAACAGAATCAGTGTTATACTAATGAGGAAACAACATGAGAAAATTGGTGGATTATTCTTTCTCTTGTGCCTCTGTGCAGCTACATTTGAATATTTGTAGAGAGTGTATGTGCAAGGCATGTATTGGAGCTTACTGGGAGAGCTTTAATGCATGGCCCTGTTTAATTGCATAGTCGATGCATTCATCATTCAGAATGCAGAGCCTGGCTAAAATGAATTGAATTATCTGGCGGAGAGAACAAAGAGATGTACATTGAGTTTGTGCGTAATTTATTGTTGCAGACTGAAGTGAGTGGGGAGCAAAAGAGGCTGAGAAAATTAGAGGCAGAGAGGGAAGATAGGAAGACCTGAAGAAGGACAGGAGGATAAAAAAAGAGGAGAGAGAGAGAGTCAGACACAAAAAGATGAGGGAAGAGAGGGACGATAGAGAGGTCTGGGGGAGGTTGGGAAGAAAGTGGGAGAAATGAGTAGGAGAGAGGAGATAGGGAGGCCAAGAGAGGAGTGGAGGTGGCAAGGAGAGACAGAGAAAGACAGGGAGGGTGAGGAAGGAGGGAGATAATGGTAAGCCTGGAGGAGGAAGAGGAGGGGGTGGCGGCAAGATGGGAGGAGAGGGAAGCTCGTGTGAGGAGCCAGAGATAGACAAGAGACGGACCTGACACCTTCCTCCAGATTCCTGAGGGGATAAAACACAAGCAGACTGTGTGCATGTGTGTGTCCATTTCCACAGGCCTGCACAAGCTCGGAATGCAACAACAAAGGTTTCTGGGAGATATCTCCCGTCGTTATTTGTGTAAATGTTGAATAGATTGAACACCTGGACTTATGCACCTTCAAAACCACCTAAATGACATCATCCTCACAGTCAACACAAACACAGACCCAAAATTACTTCACCAAGGCTCCATCTCTTTCTCTGCTGACTCTGAAGTAATTGAGGTAAGTATTGAAGGAGAAGGCACTTGGTGGAGGGGGTGGAGGCTGCTGGGGGAAAATCTATTCCCCAATATTATCTAACTGCTGCTTTCCTCCAAAGGACTTGCATTCCTGGTACTCGCAGTGTCCCATTGATTCCTTCCTAACATCATCTGAAAATCTATGAGCATAAAGGGCAGCTCCGCAAAGTACAAAGCAGATAAGTACACATCATGTTCTGTATGGTCGCTGCGGACGGTAACTCACACTTTAACCTTCTCCTGTTGTTGTGCTTTTTGCTACCTGTTCTCATTAATAAAGATTCAGACAGAAGAAGGGAAAAGGAGGTAAATAAACAGGAGCAGAGCAGAGGAGATGGGAAAGGTTGTTTATGGATTATTCTGCAGGTTGTGGCAATTCCTGACAGTGCATTTACAACAGAGAGCTACAGTAAGCAATGCACATCCATGTCCTTTTGCTGGTGAAATGCTCATTTCTGGAAGAGACAATATCAGATGTTTGGCTTTGAGATTTGTTTTTGTCATGTAGAGGGTCCACAAAAATACGTAGGTTTGCGAGTAAGTTTCAAAAAAACATTTTAGGATCAGGATTCATTGGTGATCACTACTGAATTATAATAATACTAATGTAATAATGTTTTGCATGAATGATGTATGTTCTTTCTATTGAAATACACCAGTGTGTGTTGAGTTAAGTCAAATAATAATGAACATGAACAACATTCTTTGGACTAATGATGATGATGTCCAACACAAATTCAAGCAGATGGAGACTGTGGCAAACGTCTCGGCGCTGAAACTGGGAGCAGACTAACCAGTTCCTCCCACTCCAAATGCTTGCCAAGGATTTAAAAATAGACTACAAAAAGATACACATCGTACTGTATGGTGTAGAACTGCAGCTGAGCACGAGACAACCTTTTGATAGCACAGTCTTAAGGCAAATATTCAATAAAAAGGGTAGGATGAGCAAAACAGAGTCAGGGATGTGTTCAGAATTCCTGGAACATATCAAACGTGGGGAAGTCTTTCAAGGGATTTGAACATATTGGTGTGTCAATCAGAAGTATAGCTATTGATTCTCTATACCTTGTACGACCTAATGATGATTATTTCCTGACTACAGGCTCCCTCTAAGGCAATATTGGAAAAACATAAAGAGTATTAAAATATTTATGAATAAAGCTGATGTTGGTTTAATAAATCCAGCTTTAGTCATTTTGCACATCTTATCTTCACTGAGTGAAAATGAAGGTTCTATAAAAACAAAAATCATCAGTAACGTGTGTAGCTAATATTGCAATAGTTTCACATTCATTCTGTCACAGGATCACTGTATACCAGGACTTATTTTTGATGCTTTAATTTCTTTTCTTTGATGACTGCAATAAGTTTTTACACATTTAAATTGTAGGCTACGGTTGCCAGTAACTACATTTTTCTCTTGGCTTATGTGCAATTTCCATTCTTGCAATGTATCTCTTCAGGTTTGATGAGCTTTGCTGATTGCAAATTAACTTGGATTGCCATAATGTAAGGTTTGCTTTCAAACAGAGCCCATATTAAAAAAGACTTAGGGCACCCAATAGGACAAAATTGCTTTATCCTACTAAAACATGTTGTTAAATGTGTATTAATTGGGGTTGTAATTCAGTAGAAGGAACTATTTTAACTAGAAATAAACATATAATTAAGATTCACAAGAGCAAAATTGATACACATCTTATTTAGAATTATTGTTGTTTCTGGTGTATCTGGGAAGCTGTATTATATCTGGAAGGATGACAATCCTGAACATAAGTTTATGCTGATATGCCCTCAGCCAACACAAGATGATTAAAAATTAATGCTTAGGTCACCCATCCATCTATTTACGAAATACACTTTGTCATGTTCAGGGTTGCAGCGTGGAAGCCTTTCGTAACTGTCAGCAGGCGAGTGGCAAAACATACTTTTGCCACAACAGATTGCTCCAGAAAAACCTGCACAGCTGAGATTCAAGCTGCCGACAGTTTTAAGGTAAGATTACTGTTTACTGTGAGGACAGTGAGGAATGGTATTATGAGGACTCAGTCCCAGTTTTATGTATATATATATATATATATATATATACAGACATAAAACTGGGACTGAGTCCTCATAATATATATATATATATATATATTTGTTTTTCTCACCCTAGCTTTTAAATATGTATGCATGTAATTTACTTGTAATAAACTGAGTAAAATTAAGAGTGCTGGAAGCTATAGCATGCAAGTGTCATTGAGTCAATAGAGTTAATAGCAGCGAGACAGGTGATGCCATGCTCTCCTTTACCTTTATCTCCTTTGCTCCATGTTGTGTGATGAGTTGTTGCTTAAAAAACAAATATTAAGCAAAAAAAACATTTCTATCAGTGACGTATTTTTAAATAAATATGTCTTGAAATTCTTTTAAACCTTGTTAAGTATTAACCACCTCAAATGTGTGATTGATCTATTTTTACATTCCTCGACAATTATGTGACTTAATGAGTTCTGACACACACAAAATAACCATGGTGTCTTGTAGAACCGTCAAGCAGATTTGTCTTACATAGATGCACAAATAAACTATGTGCAACCCAACTAAGCTGCCCGGTGGTGAAAAAGAAGGCACCAAGCCACAGCTGGGTCCCGCACGATCACCTCGACCACAGGCCTTAAAGACAACATGTCTGTGTCAAAAAAAGACAAAGTAGTGTCACAAATGCCTGCAAGATTGAATGATGAGACATAGTGGGGGGAAAGTGAATTTAAACTTCATGGAGGAGATAATAAAAGTTAGTCAGAGCTCTAAAAGAGGTCGACGTGGGACAAAGCACAAACTGGGTCTATCATGAAAGTTGAGTCAAACACCAGAGATTTTATCACACATTTTCATTGGCTGTCTTACGTTTTGCAGTGTTGAAACTTGAAAAAAAATATATTTTCAGGAGAATTAAGATGAAACTGTGAATGAAGAGGATAGAAAGGAGCCAGGGAGGACTGTAGGTCCAGAGAAAGAATGCAGAGAAAGGATAAGTCCTTTGTAAGAAAATTCAGGACAGCCAGAGCTTGGCGCAAAAAGAAGATCCTGTTTGCTGTCCCCTGATACAGTATACACAGTAAATAGTCTTTGCAACAGATTTCAGAGACAGACCCTTTTCTTTGTTCAGCTAATAAGCAGACCACTCTAAATGGGCTGTTTTTCAACCCTCTGACACAAAGACACTGTTTCATGATTCCTCAGTGCCATCGTTTTCCTGCTCTTCTTCTTCAGATATGTGAAACAGAGCTCTCTCTGTGTCTTGATGTGTAGCTCCCACAGCTCGGGAGTTCTGAGCAGGCTCGATCACATTGCTGCCCAGAGCCGGGCTCACATTGCTGGTGAAATCACAGAAACAAAGCCAGGAGTGAGGAACCACCATCATCCTCACAGGGTCCCACAGAGTGAATATGTGAAACTGTAAATGACCAAAATGGTCAGTCATAATACACAATTCATGAAATCAAAGTTTTACTGTGGCCCATAAAGATTGTGTCTGTAAAAACTAGATCAGTCAAAGGACATTGCATCCCTGTGAGAGCCCTATACAAATTTGTATCATTTAAAGAACAGTTCAGTGTCTGAATCATCACTCTGTCTGTACAATCAAGTTCTACATTTTAATGAGGTGTTTTGCCCTTTTCCAAGATGATCTGTTCTTGTTGTCAGCTTCACTGTATACCCAGGAGTTGTTGTTACTTGACTGCTGAAGCCGGAGGCTGTTTGGCACCTAGAGGAAGTGAGCTGAGTTCATTATCTAATAGCAATTTCCAGCCTGTATCCCTGCATGTAAACATTAAACAGACAAACTACAAATGAATGCAGAAAAGGGAACAATTACACTGTGTTACTACAGCATTTTCAGGATATAACTCATTGTTTTTTTGTTGTGTTTTGTATGCGTTTTTTCCTCACTTTTATCTAAGGGTATAAGTAGATTTTATGATTACCAGAGTCAGACAACATGATTTTTGAATAATGAACAGTACAGAAATTTTGTTGAAGTCTAATCCACTAAACATACCAAATGTTACAAGGTGTTTTTTTCTGAATGCTCAACCCTGTTTTTAAACTTGTCAAATTTAAGTGGAGTATATACTCTGCTTATTGGTGACAAAGACAGAATTTAAAAAAAATGTCTCAAGTGTTTCTTTTCACACATGTTGGCTTTTTTCAGTTGTCTGTTTTTTTGGGGGGGTTTTTTGAGTTTGGCATCAAATGTCACATGGGGTGTCTGTAGACTTTGATGGATCAATCTCTCCCCCACCAGCCGTCCCCGGGGCTTTCATCTGCTTATCTCTGACCACTGTCTGTCTGCCTGACCGCCTCGCTGCTCATTCACACTCTGAGGCCTCTACACAGCCCTGCAGATCTCCCTCCCCACGTATGACCATTAGTGGAGGTGTGTTTGCAAATGAAACAATGTGATTTTACCCTGTGGTACAAAGTTACGTAATTGAGGTCTATGTGACCCTAATTATGATTGTTGGGCCTCTTTTGTTTCTTTAACTTGAGTAATCTTTGTGAATCTCAGTTAAACCGTGCTACTCTGGGTAGTAAATCCACTATTTGTTGCAGAAATGAATAAGCTATAAATATGTTCTTTAATTGTTATGTCACATTTCACATTTTTTTCCATTTACTTGCTCAATTAAAATAAAAACTCTATATAACCTTAAAGCCCTACATCTCCTGATCTCATTGGCACACTCAATTTCTCACTCTATTTATGCATTTTCACAAGCAAGCTTATTTACATTAACTAAAGAGGCATATGCTAAATCTGACCGCTGCTGCTGGAGGCTTTCCCACCCTTTCCAGAGGGTCTTTTCAGCCCCAGGGGCTGCTGTGGTGATTGGATTAAGGGAGGCCTGGAGCGTGTCCACGTCTGGAGCTGAGCTGGACTGAGCTCCGACGACCCACCAACCTCACTGTCATTGTTCAGATTCCCAGCGACCCACTCCAGGTGCCAGGCAATAGAGAAGATGCTCCAAACTTTCCCAGGAATGAGCTGGATGGACAAAAATAGTTCACTTTTTGCCTTTCCCCCACACCTCCTTCACCACCATCTACAGTGCTAAGCTGAAAGGAAGAAAAAATAAGAAGTAGAGAGGATGTCTTTCTTGCTTTTATTCCTCTCTTGTTTTGCTCTCACTGACTCTTTTAAATCTAAGTTTCCCCTTTTTTTGGTTGGAAGTGGGGGCCAGTGGGAGGACAGTTGTTTTGTCTTTTTCCATTGGCTGATTTACATTTCCACAGCTTCCCTATCAAAGTAGTCATTGTCAGTTCTGACCTATGAAAATTACAGAGGACACTGGGGGCCTTTCTCCTTTGACAGCCTATAGCTAGCACACAAACAAGCATGCACACACATAAACACAAACAATTTACACACACAACCAGAAGACACACCATCTGCAATTTTATTTTTTTAGGTTTTACACAGATGATCAGCCCTCCTCTCCAATGTGCCCCTCTCTTTAAACCTCCTGAAGCTGCAAAAAGGAGTGCTGGAGAAAAGGAGGAGAAGGTGGAGGGGGGAGAATCATCCAGGAATAAGGAGAGGCATCCATTTGCACACCAATTGTTTTTCCTTCTCTCTGAGCCAAGGAAAAGAGAAAGACCATGTCTCTCCCTCTGTGACCACGGTCCCTCCTCCTCTTCTTCCTCCTCCTCTGCCTCCTCTCTCCCCCTCCCACCCTCCACTGTGAAAGCAGTGTGAATGGAGAGCCACATTCAGTCTGGATGAATGGGATGGGGTGGAAATAGGTAGGGGGTCAATCTGACCACCCCAGCCCTCCAGTGCCTGAGCCACATGTGCGGCATATTAACATATGAAGCCTTGTCACTGCTGAGTTCACCCTCCCAACTGACCTTATTCATATTCACACACACACACACACACACCCATACAGACAAATAGATGCACAAGGAGTCTTTGGGTCAGGTACGCTGCTGTTTTATCACTAGAAGCCTCTGAGTGGTTTAGAGGAATTGTGCGCCAACAACAGGGTGAACTTATGGGCAAACAGACTGTTAGTGGGGCCCGGGGTATGCCAGTGGAATTTGTGCCAAAAACCTAAAATAATGTTTGGAAATAAGAAAAGTTAGTCCCAACATAGCTATCATCGATGAAGCTTCCGCAATCAGAAGTGACAAGAAGAAAATATGTAGCTATCTGCAAATCGAAAAGGCACTAAACTACAGCAAAGCAAAAAAACAAGTGCAAAAATATGTTAGAAGAGGGCCAAAGAAAATGTACCTTGGGCCCTTGCTGCACAGGGACCTTTTTTAGACTGCGTTTCCTGTTAGACTTTCCCTCATCGAGACAGTGCGTCACACACAGGGAGTCTGCGAGCCTGACAGATGTTAACCCTTTGCGAGTCTTTTCCTGAGGATCGTTCCACAGGGCCTGTTCACACACTGTTGGCTGGTTCCAGTATGTTTGGATTGAGCTTCTTACTACTCCGCCATACTCCCCTCAGGCTCTAATATCTTTTACAGCATGGAGGATTTAATGATCACATTACAGTTTCTACTGCTCAGGAGTGTCTAACACTAGAGAAGAAAAAAACAGGTTTGGTTAGTGGCCATGTTAAGCTGTCGGAGTCATAGATCGGTGCATTTTAATATCATAATATGAAAACAGTTGCACCCCTAACCTCTGTGTTTACTCCCGCTCTGTTTGTGTTTGTATCTGTGTGTATATGTGTTGTGGTGGGGGCAAGTTATTAATCACAGCCTGAGAGCTGACATCAGGCAGCCAGTAAATGTTAATTAGGACCACCCAATGGCCAGGCCAGTGTCATTAGCTAATTGAGTTTGTTTATGTGTTGGTGTTTGCAGAGACAGAATATAAAAGAAAAAAGGAAGGGGAAAGGGAGGAGGAGACAACTTTGGAGGTTAAGGGGAGAGGAAGTGAGAATGGAGAGATGTAGGCTTGTCTCATCCAGTGTGTTGTTGAAGTGACATGTCCTTCAGCTCAATCTGTTGGGAGAAAAAGGGGAAAAAATAAGGAAAAGGGGATGAAGCAAACCAAGAGAGAACATATCCCCCACCCCACCACCACCAGCATCACCACTCGGTCTCAGAAACCTCAGGCTTCAGCCATGTGCGGAAACTTACTCCACAGGCAAGCCTTGGAAAGAAAGTCATAAAAAATGCACAATAACATGTTCCCCTCTTTTTTTTCCTCTGATTTTATTTTCAATATTTGTGATTTTTTTTCAGTGCCTAATTTCCACTAGCAAGCATGCCTGTGGATACCAAATGGAGACAGACGCATGGATGCAGTTAATGCACATATCTGAGCTCAGGCACCTTCCAGCCTGTTTCACACATCAACTCTGTTGCCTCCCCAGGGTGTTCAGTGTGATGCTGTGTGGGGAGAACAAGCAGCCAACATCACCGAGTGGTCTCAGAAGGCTTGGTGTGGCTGACTGTGGTTATGCCTGTTGAGTCCTTCTGACCAACACATGATGAATCACCTCCCAGCTCTGTCCAACAAAACAGGCCAATGCACCAGTTCACTTACCGGCACAGCTATCAGCAGCCCAGGCTTGAAGACACAACTGTTCTCCTCCCTGGGCGTGCATGGAGATTAATTTTAACAAGTCAAGTCAGAGCTCTCAACAGCAGTACAGAGACCAGGAAAAGCAGAAAATCCACCAAGGAGCAAAGGAGAGGAGGGAGAAAGCTGAGCTCCAGCCCTCCGCTGTCAGGGTCTCTCTTCTTCTTCTGTCTGTGATTTGTGCCCTTGGCCAGGTCCGATTCAAGTCCCTCAGAAAGCTCAGCCCATGCCCCACCAGGCTTGTTAGAGCAGTTGAATGAATGCCTACATGTAAGGATCAGGCCCAAAAGCTAAGGACAAAAACAACAACAGAAAAACAAATCTAGGCAGACAGGCGACAAAGTGAGACTTTGCCCAGTTTGTTTTGTAACTTTCTGCTGCTGCTTTTCATAGAGAGCACAGTTGATATTGAGATCCATGTTGTTTGTGTAGAAAATATTTTCAATTTATTTTCGGTGTCAGTGTCATTCGTTGCACAAAAGCATGCTACTCAAAAAATACATTAAATTGATGCTAAACATTTTATTCTGAAGATGTCATTTTATTTATTGATGGTCATGCAATTTTAGTCCTTATTTTGTAATTCTCCAAAATTATACGCATAGTGTTCAAAATGCCATGACAGCTGTCATGTCATTTTAAGTGTGGTAAAATTATCCTATTTAGAACAAAATAAATGCAGACACTCATGCATGTGTTTAAACTATATTTGTAGGGTGAGCTTGTTCAGTTATGTGTGTCCCATGTTTGACAGAAAGCTGTCTCTTACGGCATTCACCCCATTATGAGGTGTTCTGTCTAACTGCTAATAGATCACCTGGGAATCTGCTCAGCCAATCACCTGTGAGTTCACTCTTCTGTTTGGAGAACGCCACTCTTCCAGTGAGTACGGGAAGCAGAGAAGAAGAAACAAAAGCAAAGAACAAGAATAAGAAAAGCACACATTAAAGAGGGAGATTTATTGTTACCATGGCACCTTAGAGTGCTTAAAGAGCATTGGATTCTAAGCTAACCCCCACTTTTCTCAAATGGCCTATCCTCCCTTCCCTTTCAGCACACCTTCAACATGCCCTGGAGGAGAGTTGGAAAACTCTGTGGAGCACGAGAGATGCTCCTCCGCTTGGCAAGGGTGGAGAGACAGCTCCAACTGGATGCTGGAATCCAGGGAAGAAGCTCTAAAATTAGCCCCAGCATGTGGTGCATGAACAGGGGATAGGGTGGGGGATTTGGGGGGGGGGGCTGAGATAGCCAGTGAGGAAGATGAGGGTAGGAGTCTTCAGGAGGAAAAGGAATGACAGTAGACAGAAATGGTGCTGAGAGAAAGGAGGAGGGGATGGGGGGTGACAGCACACATTTACTGAGACGCCTCTCTGCATGTTCACCAGGCTGTGGCAAATTAAATGTCTGATAAACTCGTAATTTCATAAACACACACACACACACCTCTCTCCACACATATATGCATGTTGATGACAACAGCTCACACACATCAACACATTCAGTCCTGTGCGCACATCGTACGCACGCACACAAGCAAAGAACACATTTAATTTGCTCGTTGAGCGATTACGGCGTGGCAATGTCGAGGCTTAAGCTTCTTGAATGGTCCAGTGTCAGTGGGCATATGTGTCCCCGTGTCCCACTTAGTCCCCTGCCGAGGAGCCCAACCTGCTGCTCTGTGTGGGAGAGCAGAGGGCAGATGGGTAAAGTCCGATTATAGAGTTGTCTGACCTCACTCACAGGCAGCTAGCAGCACTTCATGCCCAGGGCCAGCACAGAAAGAGTGTTTGTTGTTAGTATTAGGGGCTAAACGGCTTAACGGTTAGCAGACGTGCTTTCAGAGGGTCGAGCACACAGTTTTGACTTGCTGCCAGACTCTGAGAAACTAGAAGGCAATTCAGGGGCGCTACATGGGCTAACAAGGGAAAAATAAAAAGGAGAGTGAAAAGCAAGAGGAATATGGGGAAAGCTAAACACCGCAGGTGTGCATGTTGTGCGTTGCAAAAGCAGCATACAGTATGTCTCTGCTGAATTCAGTCACACACTTACCTGTTTCCTTTCCAACAGTCGATTTAACAAGATTTTTAGTTTGGTTGCTGTTTATATCTTTTTAGTCCTAATTTAAAGATGGGTCATATTTTCTCAGAAAACGTCACAACCAAGAAGCACCAACAAACTTTACAGCTGTTTGTTGGGATGACAGTGAAGGCAGAGTTCAAGGTTGGGTGTGGTTTAAAAAAAGTGTTAACATAGCAGCTGCTGAAGTGATCCTATTGTAACATGCTGTACTTTTAAGTTGTAAATACATGTCAGTGCAGTTATCTGAAAAGCATTTCCTGAGATTACTGTGAAGTTGTTCACTGTTTTGCTCCAACATCGTGGTATTGTGGTGCATTTTATTTGTTCCCAGAAGTGGGCTGAGTTCCAAGTTGGAAAAATTAACTGGAACAGCCCCTTGAAATCAGTCTTCCAACTTGGAAAAGAGGACGATTGCTTACCAATCCTGACCTTAAAGTCCAATATGGCTGAAAAGGCCTGATTACTGCTGTAACTTTTTCTTTTCACTTCTATCAGTTTAAATCAGTCACAGAGATAGTACCGTACTTCTTCTATTGGTAATCATGTTACAGTGTTTCAGTGCATACAGAGAAATACATTTTATCAGCTTTTATTGCTAATAAAAGTTAGTCTGGTTACTGAGTACAACAATTAGGAGATCCTATGGTCTTTGACCTGCAGTTGGAACACAGAAACATTTAGAGTGTCATTTTCAGAAAAGATTATTGCAGCATCTGATTCTCCCCTAGCTGGACTTGGTGTCTTGTAATCCTCTGATTTCCTATTGGACTCCACATTTCCTGTCTGTGTTTCACGTCTCTACAGAAACATCCTCTGAAGGTGAAAAAAAAAGTACCAAAGCATGTCAACTATTTCCTCGGCTGAGTTAGTTAAGCACACGGGCTTGTGTATGTTTATTAACTTAGTGTCATAAATGAAACATGCGTGCCAGCTGAACACAAAACTCCTGGTGTCTGTTATTTCTGTGGACTTTGCTACAGGTAAATCTATGTACAAATCAAGGCTAAACACACAAACTAAAAAAGTAAACTGCACTTAGATTAAGTTAAAGTACTGCTAACAGATTGTGTCAACTGTGTGCATAGCCAAAGATGAAAAGGGCTACAGTAATCCCCCCTAGCCTGTCAATTTCCCTAATCTCCCGCTTTTGTTGTTCCTGGAACCCAGAGGAGGGTGTGACGGGGTCAGGGGTGAAAGTTAAGAGCCTATGTGGATGGAGGAGGGGACAGATGAGGTTTCATGCCCTGAGAAGACTCTGTGCCTTTAGCTGAAACTTCTACTTCCTTTGTACACCTTCCCTCCACCCCACCAAAAACAGAGATAAGAGCAAAGCAGGATTGCTTTTTAGAAACACACGCAGGTCTGTGACTCACATAGAAACCGTTCCAGTGGTAAGCAGCTATTCCTGTCGTACATCATATCCAAAATTTAAAAAAACAAATAAATAAATAAAACGTTTTATACGCATGCTGGTAGATTTAGAAAAAAAAATACACAAAGAAATTCCTTCTGCTGATTTCAAACTTGTTTTGGCAACAGTAAAGATCACAAAGATTGAAGACAAAGGTGCACTGGACTGCTTCTTTGAAATATCTCCTGAATGTAGACAGACTGGAAAAGTTAAGACGAATACAAATTAACATGAAAGCCATAGAGAATGACGTCTTGGCTACCACACCTGTTTGCCCACACTCTTTTTGCCCTGCGCTGGTTTTGTGGAGGTGTGAAGGTCCCTCCCTTAAGCTAAATACCTGTGGGATTATATTAGTACAGCTTGAAACACGCTTGTCCAAAAGACCTACCCACAATCTGGGTAAAAACAACATCCGAGCCAGGGCGCTGGAGAAATCCCCAGGCTTTATGTGAGAGGCGACTGGAGGAGATGAGGTTGCACTAGCATGTCTTCTCCTCTGTGACCCCGGGGGGTGATAGGTTGAGAACAGTGGCTCACATTGTTTGCGAGTGGTACTCTCCACTTCCCCCCCACCCTGCCTCCTCTTCAATCGCACCCCACCTAGCTGAAGATCGAGTTAACTCTTGCCTGCGGTCACTGCTCTGCGCAGGAACTCAATCCTGCACTGCTCTGTGTTCCCTGGGCCAGCTGGCGAGAGGTTAAAGCATCAGCCTCTTTTCTCATATGATTCATTTTCACCAAACTCCCGCTGAGGAGAATAAAGACCATAAGAGAGACATGCTGTAGTTTTGAGGGCAGATAAATGCTAATATTGTTCACTTTGAACTTACTTCCCCAAGTGAACAATAACGTAAATCATTCCCTATCATATATCATATTGTATCATACCATATATCCTATGTTCAAATTTCAGGTGCAAATGCATTCTCTGGGATTTATCAGTTTTTATGTCAAAGCTTTATATTTTTCATAACCGATGCTTGTTCATTAGCAAGCTGTGAATGTGAGAGACGTGTGCACGGACAAAAGAGGTTCTTTTGTCTTGTTCCCAATGCTAAGGGGCAAAGCGGGGCAGCAGGGCTAGCCAACAACTCATAAATCACAGGAGAGGATAGAGAGTAACAGCTCAAATTAAGATAAAACCCCCTTAATTATCAGCTAAACAGCCTGGTGTCCCCTCTCTCCCTGGGCTATCTGTCACCCAGCTAGTAGACCCAGTCACGAGGGGACAATCTTTGCTGCTCTTTTTACACTGAGTGGTGCTGCCCGCACACACACACACACACATTCACACACAGTATCCCTGTGTCTCTCTTTCTAATTTTCACACAAAAGTATCTAAAAAAAAAAGCTAGTCCAAAACTTCACAAGTGCTCACACTATCAAATTAACTTATAACATATCAGCTCTTTGCATCTGTTAACTCTCCCCAAAGACACACACATACACACACATGAATATACTCTCTTTTGTCTTTTTGCTTATTCTCCGCGCCAATTATCATTACTTTAATGACTTCTCAATGGCCCTCAGTCTTTTCCCTCTTCAAAGGCTATCTCTATCTTGCCTTCCACCTCCTCTCTCTCAATTTGCAGCCCAGTGAGATGTCCTGACAATCTTGTGTGCTTTCAGTATCACACACAAACATATAGAGTATGAGCAGGTCCAATCACCAGCCCCGGAGGTGCCCTGCGAGGCAGTATTGATGGGTAAGTTCGGTAGTCAGGGTCTGCTCAAAACTTGAGAAGGTGGTTAAAACACATTGACTCAGTTTGTGTGTGTGTGTGTGTGTGTCAGTATTCATATTTTTGCTGAAGAAAAAGACGGTGCAAGAAAGAAAGAGGACAATTTCAAAACAAGAGTGGGTAGAAAGAAATGGTGAGGACCAAAGATGTCTGTTTTGGCATTTGTGGTGTTTGAATGTTCTTTTTTTTCACCAGCTCATCTTCTTCCCCCTCCCAATCCCTTTCTCTTGAAGGCAGCTTATTGATTTTATATTAGTCCTGAGCTACCATCTGGCTGCTTTTCATTCCTCTGTTTTTTTTTTTTTTTTTTTTTTTTTTTTTTTTGATTTTATAAAACAAGGAGAAGACAGAGAAAGACAGAGCAAAAATGGCCAAAAAAAGAAAAGAAAAGAAAAAAGGTAAAAAGACTGGGCAAAAAAATCATTATACGTTAAATAAATGAGGAAAGAGGTTCATATAATTGAGTGTGGGTATTTGTGTGAGATGAGATGTGTCTGCCTGCACATGAAAATGTATGCATTACACGCAAACCTGTTTAAAAAATGGCAGACAAAATAAAACGCTACCCTCACAAATGAACTGCAAAGAGAATCTCACATTATTAGCTCTTCACACACACTTTCACACCCCTATCTATAAGTTTCTTCATTCTTTTCCGCGTGGTTCTTCCTCATCCACCAAGAAGAGAGAAAAAGAGAAAGGAAAAAAAAACATATAGTACCCCAGAGAAAAGGTCTCAGCACCTTTGAGCCACAAATTTTCATCTCCTTTATCTAGCTTTCATTTGTTTCTCTCAATCCCTTAGGAGCTGGGTAAGCAAACACAACCTTGTCAGGCCCTTCCTATCAGCCATTGATTTGTTCCATCAGTGTGTGATTGTCTGATGACAAATATTTAACATCCTGCCATAGTATTGATCTGCATATTGTGGGTGAAAAGGGAACTTACGATGTGAGTTCTTTCCCTCAAGAGGTCAGGTTTGTATTTGCCCTCTGTCTGCAGTGCGTCCTGCAAAATGTAAGCATCATTTCCATGGCAAAGTGTGTGTGGTGCAAAGTTAATAAAAAATATGTAGAATTAG
The DNA here is from genome assembly GCF_001649575.2 of Kryptolebias marmoratus. Taxonomy (NCBI): domain Eukaryota; kingdom Metazoa; phylum Chordata; class Actinopteri; order Cyprinodontiformes; family Rivulidae; genus Kryptolebias; species Kryptolebias marmoratus. The sequence continues at coordinate 13,743,072 of NC_051430.1, read as the reverse complement.
CAATTGATTGATGTCATTTGTAGCACTGATCACTTCTAATCCAAATATTTTATCTGAAAGCTCAAAGGCGACTGAAACAGTTTGTAAGTTGCAGCTTAAATGATGTAGTTGCGTGACAAATATCAGGAATTTGTGACATTTGTAGAAGAGAAGTAGATTTTATTAGACAAAGTTTTCTAGAAAAGCGTAAGAAAGGGAATGTATAAAACTACATGGCCATGTTGGATGTGAGGATGCTGCTGACATGAGGATGCTGATGTTGAGGAAGTTGACAGTGAGTGTGCCTGTGGGATACTGAGATCCAGGGCTGTTCTGTGATTAATGATAGGGGACGCGCCCCACTAATTGTGGTTCTTGACACAGGCACACGTCCCCAGACAAAGCAGGACAGGGCTGGAGCAGGGTGCCATGCTCAATCACCTTCCAGCAGAAAGCCAGCGTGCAGCTCTGGGGTTTCAGGGCAAAGAGAGCTTACAGGATATCTTGTGATTACAGTAGAGAAGAGCTCCAGAGAGACTTTCACATCCAACCAGCTGAGAGGAGTATAGGAATGTTAAAGGCTTACCGGGATGGAGATTTATAAGAGACAAACAGAGAGAACAAAGTTACCAAAAATGAGAAAGAAAACAGTGGGCATCAGTTTTCTTGCCCTTAAATTACCCTTTCTTTTCATAAAAAGAAAGGGTGCTTTTTCACCACTGAACTAAATTCCACGTCTGTAACAGTGTTTACAATTTATGTTGCTTTTTGCATGTTTGGAATAAAAATAAAAATAAAATAATTAAAAACTACATACATTGATCCCATCTTTAATTGTTTTTTTGCTGTACAGCTTCCAGGTGCAGTTCACAGTTTAACATTTCTAAAATACTTTAACTCTTTTACAACACGAGTAAAGATTTTACACAACTGACCCACAGAGTCTGTAAAATCAGAGTAAATGGCCCCAAAATGCAAATCCATTGTCCTTCCCTTCCACCTGCCGGCATCTTTTGAGTGAGGACAGATGGAAGTCATGAATTGGCTGAAGTGAGGGACGCAGACATTCAGCTCTATTAAGAAATCCCTTTATAGGGGGCGGGAGCTGTTCTGTTTTCATATTGTTTCTATGAGCAAAGAGGGTACCACAATGGGCTCGTTCTCAGAAAGACAAGCTGTTCTGTGGTCAGTTTTATGTTCACTTTACGTTTGGGTTCAAAAACAAAGCTCAAATTTGACCCCATCAAGAGTTAATTTTTAATTTTATTCACAAAACGTATTTGTGCATGTATACACATTTCTTAATTGTACCTTGTTCTTTCTATTGCGCTGTTGTCCTGGATTTGAGTCATTCAGGCAGAGCCACCCCCCACCCCCCACCTCCACCCCATTTGGTCCCTCTGTGGCCCCCTAGGCCCCCAAGCCCCTGTGAGCTTCCCACAAAAACTTCCCACAATGCTATTCAAACAATAGGCCAAGGGACAAAGAGCACATTTACACAAGTGGAGCTTTCTTTAAAAGCAAAAAGGCACTGTTTGGAAAATTTCCAATACCCCCCACCCCCACCACACCACACCACACACACACACAACCAAACCTACCGCCTTAAAAAAAAAAAAAAAAAAAAAAAAAAAAAAAGAAACATGGATCCCCTTTTGCCCCTCCACATCTCACCTCTCAATTCCCTCGCTTTACAAAACAGTTTGCCATTCCAGTGATGGAGACGTGGGAGCCAAATATACTACACCCAGCCCAATCCCACCCGCCAGTCCACAAGCACCCCCAATTTAGCCAAACACTCTCTTTACAGGACAAAAGCTCTTTAGAGGCTGGGTGTATGTGAGGGCTCTGGTGGATACCATAGTGGCTTAAAGACCGTGGAGGCCTCTTCTTTTACTCTCAGTCTCCCTCCATTCCTCCTTTCCTTCGCTCCATCTCTTTCTCTTTCTCCCTCAGTTTCTCTCTCAAACAGTGAAAGGTTCAGCAAGGGGTAGTAGGAGTTTGAGTAGAGAAGGGAGGGGACAGAAAGGGGGAGGTGGGGGTGTAGAAGGTTCTCCTATGTCAACATTGTGGTATTTTCCCAAAGATGCATATCGTCTCTATACAAATAGGAGATGTATTTATAGGAGTACATAGAGAGCTGCTGCGTGAGCGAAGAGTGGTTGGCCGAGCTTTCTGGCCACAGCCCCCACGGCTCCATGGATGGTCTTCATGGCTAGTGAAATTGTTATTCTTTAGATGCACGTTGGCTGGGAAACACACAAGTTCTCAGGCGCCCACACAGTGTTCTCCAGCCCAATATGGCTGCCACGCAGAGGAGCCGATTGAAGGTCTAGCATCATACATCTTGACTGGAGCCAATATCCCAAGGCCTCTGTCGCTGCACCCTGCATGGCATTTGGTAGGACAGCAAGCACGGCTGGGAAAACAGATACAATAAACACTGAATAATCAATTTGTTTTGTTTCCAAGAAGGCAGATCTTAACGTAGTGTATGTAATAATGACTTGAGCAAATCTGTGAGTGTAGGCTTTCCTTTACTGTCATAAAAGAGGTCAGCCAAACCTGATATGCAGGTAGTGTGTCACACTGCAGAAGGAGTCTCCTGGCACACACAGACTGTGGTAACTCTCGAAGGAAATTTGGCACCGTTGCATGAGCAAACACAAAGCACAAAGCTCAGATCCAAAGTCAGTCAACAATAAAGTAGCACTTAAATCTTTTGTAATCTACAAGTAATCCCTCAAACCGCCCCTGAAAAAACACATGCAGTACCTTTTAAACAATGAACTGCGTTCGTGTCAGCAATTTTGCAATATTCTGGTCAAACAGGTATCATCAGTGACTCTGAACTGGTTGTTCAATTGTACAGTATGTTTTGGGAACAACAGAACGGGGACAGATCTGAGAAAAACTCAAAGTTTCCACTGGGATTAAGCAGGCTCATCTGTAGTTGAAATTTAAAGCTTTAGAGAATGTCCACACAATATAAAAGTACACACAAAACTGATTTAGTCACTGAACCTAAACGAGAACCTACTTCTTTAGTTCCACAGTGAGTAGTTACGATCAGCATTTATTCCCCCAAACACCCCTCACTCTCTACCCCATTTTCCTTCCCCAAATCTGACACTCCCAAGTGACATGACGGTGTTGAACATAACCAGTCTCCGCTGTTTGCTAACGCTGCAGCTCACTGTGCATCACGCTCACAACAGGCTGTGCAATTCTTCGCAGCAGGCAGGCACTGAGTACAGCAGCAAGCACAAACACACCTGAATAACACAGACAGGGTCCTGCAGAGAGAGAAAGTGTGTGTGTGTGTCCTAGACAGCAGTGATGCAGGTTGATCACTAGCCCTGTTAGGTAGCATTGACGTCTCCACCTCAGAGCTGGCACACAGGGGAGTTATTGATTAGCATTAAGCATCCATGCAGATGGCCAATAAAGAGCACGTGAGTCAAAGAGGGTCTGGGGAGGAAACCAGGAAGACGTGTGTGTGTTTATGTTGAGCCTGCAGGAAGAGGAGGCTGAAGCAGGGCAGTGTTGGTAGCCAAAAAATATGAATACTTTCAGTATAAGACAAAAACTATCATTGCAAAATGTTTACCTTTTTGAACCGTTTAGCTTTATTTAGCTCGTCATTTTCAAAAAGCACACTCAGATTTTTATTTGTAACATATGATTTGTCAGAGTTGCAGAGCAGATAACTAATAGTCTTGACCTAGAAGCCATATTTTTCAGTATTTCCTACATTGCTGCTTCAGGCATAAAAAAATTACACAAGTTTCCGCGTGCTTGTCGGGTATTGTGCATCAGTCTACAACTTTCCTGTCATGTCTGATGCAGACATCATTGATCCTGAGGGTGCACACAAAGTTTTGTAGAGCACATTCTTTGAATATAACTTCTTTGTGGTACGTTGTGCAGAGAATACCAAGAAATACCTTAGATCTTAGCTTTGTCATATTTCTGAAGACTTTGGAAAACCAACTAAAGAAAGAAAAATCTGAAAGCCACCTTTAACATCATATTTATTGTTATTTAGTTACTCAATAAAACATATACAGATATATACAATATGCAGGAAAACAGACGACTGCACTTTACATATTAATAAAAAAGGAAAACAATAACAAAAAAATCCATTTGTAAATTGCCGTCACAGTCCTCCATTTATTGTTTGAGAAGTTCAAAGTCAACAGAAGCTTTATTTAAAGGTTACAAGATTGCCTAACACACAGCAAATTTTCTCTTATTATACATGTGCAATACCGATAATCTTTTTTTTTTTTCCTTATTAAACAAACCCTTGATCTCCATTTTTTTTTTTAGTTCTCATTGGCTGAATTGTATACAAGTAGTTCACAAGATGTATAGCAGAAAATAAAATAACATTTTTTAAAAAAGTCAAAAAAGGAAAACTATTTTAGCAGAACAACTGAAAGAGAAATACAACAGGTTTTATCTCTTGGGGCAAAAAATAAAAAAGAAGTTAAAAAATGTCTTTGACAAAATAAGAAAAGGAAAAGTGTGCTCACAAGGAAATTGCTGAGTTACATTCATGCATAATCTCTCCTCTGCTAGTCGTCCTCTGGGTCTGCTTCTTAGTGTTCTGGCAACCTTTAATAAACCTACAGGCCCTATCTCACTGTGGGCTGCAAAATCCCTGTGTGTAGAAGAATTTTGGCCTGGAAAATGGTGAAATTTCTCCAGCACAAAAAGATAACTGAGGTAAGGGCAGACAGGCTGCATTTAACAACAGAGTAAAAGCTATGAGGTCGCGTCACAATACTACACCCTGGTATACAATACAAGCCAATGATAACTCACATCTTTTCTTTGCCTTTATGTTTCCTTTAATGTTTCTTTTTTTTTTTTCTTCAACAAAGAAATTAAAAGAAAAAAAATGGATTTGAGGTTTTCCAGATGTGGGCATCAATGAGTCATGCCCACTCTGTGTTGTCCTGCAGAATGAGAGAGCTTTCTTACTTGTGTCAGAAAAAAATGGCATTTGTGTCTGCTATTACGTGTGTGAGTGTATGTGTAAGTACGTTCATGTTTGAGTGTAATTGTCCCTCTCCCCGAACAGGCAGGGGCCGCAGACAGCTGTCTCATCAATATATTCTCGTAATTGTCCTCACTTTTTATTTTTTATTTTTAGTCTCTGGGGTTGTCCTTCTGCTTTTCTAATTCTCTGTCCTTCTTTCTCCAGGACTGTTTCTGTTTCTTTTTTTTCTTCTCTTTTTTGTTCAAGTCAGAGCCGCGACAAAAGTCCCAAAACGGTTTGAGATATCAGAATGGAGCGAGCGCCAAGAGGAGACGGGTCCTCCTCGGCCTTTACTGTCCCCCAGCTCATCAGTGCAGTGGACGGACAGGCACTGCAGGTGGTTCCCTCCATTACTCCCACCTCCTCCTCCTCCTCCTCCAGCCCCGGTGGTGGCAGCTCCAGCCTTACTCTGGGAGAGCTCCGATTCTGCAAACAGGCAAAGGGGAAAAAAAGAGGGAATTAGGACTTTGTAAAAACAAAAACAAAAAAAAAGAAAGAGAGAGAGAAACAACTTTAACTTTAAGCAGCTGGCATTTCCTGATACAGATGAATCATTTAAAATACACACATTTAATTAAACCAGTGTCATTTTTACATCCCACTCTAAATCTGCACTGTGAAATTAATTCAACACCATTCCACCCCGCACCACCCTGCCATCGATAAGACCCGAATAGGAGCCTGTAAGCAAAGCTTCCTCTCCTCACAGTCCACCTCCTCACTGCCTGATATAAATATGTGAAAACACACACAAGCTAGCATGCAAATCTGGAACACTCCTGCACAACCTCCCATCAGTGAGTCAAGGGGAACAGAGGAAAGTGACCTTTAACCCTGCTTGGCCCAATTTACTGCTATAATGACTATGACACAGTATCGACCCTGTGTCAGCTAGGTGTGCAGTCCTCTATTAAACGGTTGCAGAAAATCCATACTGAGGTTGATTATACATCATACGAAAACATATTTATATAAAAGCAGACTGAGTGCATGCTGACACCTAAAATGTATGTTTTATGTGTGGTGAAAAATGAGTTTGTGACGTGCAATAAAATAAAATGCTAAGGAGAAGATTGACGAAAGTGCTGAACTCTACCTACAAGTGTGTGGTCACAATTCGTCATGCCTATCTGTCAAGAGGCAAACTGTCGCAAACAGAAGGTTTTAAAGAGAACACAAAATGTTCAAAAAAAGTGAGGAGAGACACAGTAGAAAAGATGTAGTGGTGAGGCGTTATAAGGCAACTAGTGATGCATCTTGTGCTTTGGGTTTTGCCTCCAAGCGAGCCTTGAGCACAAGAGAAGATGCATGTGAAGATGTTAGAGATCCTTCGTTTACATCAGTCCGATTAATCTCCCATCTCTTCACCACACAAAACGCACCACTGCCTTGCTCCGTGTGGATGGTTGAAACAAATCAGATCAACCGCGCGGCAAAGATACAAAAGCTTTCTGAGGATCAGGGACAAGTTGGTGTCTGAACCCAGAGACAGGTGGAAAACAGCTCTGACAAGCTGAGTTACATGTGTCAAAGAGGGGGGGCTGTGATAGACGACAGTCTGGGCACAGAGGCTCAAGATCACAACACTCCAGTCAGGGTGTTGCTCTCCTAAGGGAAGTGAAAAGCTAACGTTCATGCCTGTATCATCCACAAGCCTACTCCTCTTTGTCAGTTAATCCTTCTCTGCTGTTTTTATCTTCCTTTGCTCGCTGCTGTCATTTCTCTTATAAAGCTTGTGGCAACAGTCGTACCGTTTGATTAAAATGCAACCAGAAGAAAAAAAGCAAAGCCAGGCTAGACTCAACCAAGACGTCAGGACAACCAGGACAGGCAGACAGGGAGGCAGATTTGCAGGCACTGAGGCAGCGCTGCCCCCCAGGCAGTCTGGGCTGCGACCACTGGAATGGAAAAGTGAGGGGATTTGGTGAAAGGTCAGGCGACCAAGCCTCCCGTTGTTCTCCGTTTCATCTGCCTCTATCACTGCCGGTCTCTGTAAAATTTCCTGCATCTCCCTCTCCAGAACCAGAAGCTTGATGAAAGCGGGGGTTGTCGGTGCAGAGGGGTGAGGCAGAGATGGGGATTTTAGAGCAGCGTTGGTGGTGGCTGTGACAAGATCTCACATTTGCCAGAGGATACAGTCATACACCTCAGCATGGCTGATCTCCACCCCCTGCCAGTTTCCCCACCCCACCCCCTCACACTCCCTCTTCCCAGCGCTGTGCCCTGAAGCACCCGCCGGCAGCTCATGCTAGCTGGGCACAGCAGGGTCCGCACCGGCCTGAATAGGCAGCCAAGCGTTCCCCTGGCTCACTGCTGACACACAGCAAACTGACAACACACACGGCCAAAAACACACATTGCTTCTGCCACACTCACACCAGCACTCAGCTGCTGCTCCACATGAACACACACAAACCTGAACACATGAACACGCATGTAGAAACACACACACAGCCCCAGGTAGATTCAGCTCTAAAACTAATGGAAAATACACTGATGAAAACAAATAAAACCTAAATATAGGAAATTATTACTAGCTTTTCAAACACAAACTCGCTCTGACTTATTTCAAAAATAAACTCTGAATTTATGTTTAGATTATGACTAAAGTTGATTTGTTTTTACCCATCTATAAATTAAAAATAATTAAAACCTAAATTTAAATGAATTATTTCTTGTTAGGTCCCTCGGAATTTGATGATTAGTTACAATGCTTGTTTTCACTTAACAGCATGAGTTCAATCCACTACTGGTAAGATAAGCAAATTTTAAAAATGAATAATTAAAAAATATCACTCTATAATATAAGGTATTCAAGAGAACTTCATGTGGTGTAATTTTAATAGAAAGAAAATGTAGGATTTATCCATGACGGCAGATTTGTTAAAAAGTGGAAACTGCAGTGTGAAATTTTAAAATTACACAAGTCTAAATCTCAAATCACCATGACATTTTACAAGCAGGACTTTTTTTTTTCTTTACCTAATAAAATCTTTCTGGTTATGGTTGTTCATTGACTGATGTAGAATTCATATCCATGGTAATATCTCAATAATAGCCTTTTCATCTGAAGGAAAGAAGTGCTTCGCTTCCACCAGAGAGAGGGTAAACGCCTAATAAAAATGAGACGGTAACAGTGCAGGCAGCTGCTCTGAGCCACAGATATACCTTAATAACCTTAACCACATTCCAGCCACAAAAGATTACTAAAGACATGTGCTAAATAAATACTGAATCTAAAGTGATGGATTTTTATGGCCATATCTCTCACTCAATGTGGAGTTTATGTTTATTTGGTGTCTGCACACACACACACACACACACACACACACACACACTCTCTCTCTCTGAAGCCGTTTCACAGACACAGCCAGAAACGATTTACAGAGATGAGTAGAGCTTGAATGCCATGAAGGCAGGGAGCACGGCACACAGCTCCACTTGTCTGGATGACACCAATGTGTCTGGGAGCTGACGGCCTGACACGAGTTTACATGTCAGACCGCACACACACACACACTCAGCACGCCCGAAGCAACACGGGGAGGTAAACAAAGGCTGCTTGGAGACTGTTTTTCCAACCAGCTCGATATTAATTGTTATTAAATTTTAAAATTCATTTTAAAAGCAACAGCACAGTTAAAAAGAATTTCAACAACCTTTGGGGCTGACACATATATGGGGAGGGATTGTAATGTCAGCGTAGAGAAAAATAAAAGAAGCTAAATTTTAAAAAGAGAGGAGAAGAAAGCGTGTCAAAGGGTTTGACTCCACAAAGCTCCCTTTTGGAGCAAGATCCTGCCATCACAATGATTTCCCAGGCCTCAGCGTCTCACGCGGCAGGCCTGTGCCCTTTCTATCCACCGCCCTATATGTCCATGACGACACTTCACCTTTGACCTCAGGCTCCCGAGGGCATGACCCCGTCCTCTTTGAGCACAAACCAGACCAATCAGATGGATCCGCTCCCTGACAAAAACACCCAAAGGCCTTCGCTCCTATGACAGTGTGTGACAACAGGTCAGATTCTTTTCGCATAACAACTCCCGCTCTGCTCCTGCGTGAGGCTCTGTCAGCACAAAACACCCGCTACAAACCAGGAAGGAAAATTCAGATTAAACAAAAAAAAGAAAAAGAAAAGGATGAAAAAATGTTGAATCAGAAGGCACCCAAAGGACATTTTTCTGATTGAAATGTTATATTTTAAGATCCTCACTGAGGACATACAGGTCAGTGTCAGCTATTGCAATTAAGTTAATTAAGACTGACACAAAAAATATTAATATCATTAAACTTTAAGAATGATCACAAGAGACTTAACAAAGTACAGCTAACAGAGGTTTTGTCCTGCGTATCCATGCCTCGGGGTGGATGTCGGAGGGGGGGACATGTGAGGCTCCCTGCAACCCCACCCCCTCAACTCCACCCTGGTGCCTTAGCATGACCTTTCCCTCAGAGCGGAGAGGATAACTGCAGGGAGTGGGGGGACACATTTCTCAGGCAAGGGCACAGAGGTTATTTTGGTTTGAATTTCCTCTCTGTTCTCTGCCCTGCAACATGAAGGAAGGGGGGAAAAAGGAAAGGAAAAAAGAAAAACCTGCCCAGGCAGGCTCTGCCCCCAGCATTTGTTACCTTCACTCCAGAAACGCACTCATTCTCTTCCCCTAAAACTCATACCCTCACACACACACACACCTCCCCCTTTTGCCACAAGAAGTGCTTCCAGACACAAATCAGAACATGGGAAGTGATTTAGTGCCTCCTACATAACTCACAACCATGTCCAGGACCTGCCCAGCGTGTCATCTAAGTCAGTGACATATTGATCTACTTCACTGTCTCTGTGTTGTTTCTGCTCAGGCCCGCATGCTTCGTCTTCAGAATGTGCAATTTTGGAAACGATCAGCTAAATATAAAATTATGAAATGTTGGTGTTCCCGGAAAATTAAAAAAAAAAAAAAATCAAATTTTGAATAAAAACAAAATTATAATCTAGGTGATTTTTGCATTGTAAATTTAAATGCATCTGAATTTGTTTTAAACGTGAAATGTTAAATTTATGTTGTTTAGGTAAAAGGTATATAGCCACATATGTACTTAAAGCTGTAGCATGCAGCATGAAAATAAAGACAGAAGATATGATAAATTGAATTCTTTTCCCTTCTATAAATGCAGATGGCGGCTGCTACCCATTTACTCGTCTTGTGAGCGAAACTACATGCTCTGTGGAAAAAACAGCTTCCTTCTGTCTCTCTTACCTACTCTCGTGCTCCATCAGTCTCTACTTCTGTCTCCCAGAAGAAACACCTCCAATGTCATAACTAATTTGTCAGTTCCTCAATACAAATTAAACTGCGCCTGACGACTACCTGTATGGCAAATAACATAACCGCTGCTGGCAGCGTGACAACATCCACACCTTGAATAACCGAAAACCCACACAGACACCATTTAAAAGCTGTTCTTCTACTCTGGGATGCTGCTCAGGTGTTCTGTGCCACTTTATGGTCACAGTGGAGGTCACTCTACACAGCAGTGGACGTTTGCCACATGCATCTGCAGTCAAAGGCTTGGATCTCCTCGTTTTTTTTTTGTTGTTTTTTTTCTTTACTTCTCCCGCACAAATTCAGCGCTCCATTTCCAGCTGCATCCAAGCAGAATATTTACCACATGCTGAGACAAGTTTCATTTTATTCCAGCACCCTTCCCCAGGGAAAAACAAAACACCGGATGAGCTTCTATTTTGAAGAGTTGAAGATCCAGCAAAGCAAAAGGCTTGACACCTTTGTTCATCTTTTTTTTTTTCTTTTTTTTTTTTTTCACCCTCTCTCTTGATCAGTCACAAGCGCGCTTCTTTAACAGGCTTCCTTTGACTGTCACTTAATGCTCAAAGTCGTGCCAAAAAAGCCCAGGAACATGTAAACAAACGCACAAACACCATCCTAAATTCCAGACACGTTAAATGCGAGTCAGACGGTGGTTTTTACTCTTGCAGTCCCGCACCATTTAAAAGTCAAATAAATACTCTTAAATATTTTCAACACATTAGAATGAAATGCGTGCGTTCCACCCAGCGAGACACCTGACATCGAAGCCAGAAGCTGTGAGCCTGACACAGAGTTGAAATAAATCAAACTTTACGTCTTCAGCTGACAAATCTAAACTATCAAGCTGCAGTGCCAACAATCCAGCCCTTTGTCACAGATCATGCATGCAACACACACACACACACACACACACACACACACTTTTAAAAGGGCAGAAATGGCCTGTCGTCATATTTAAAATATATTTTATGTTGTTCTTAAATATGTTTTTGTTAAAGAGGATCAATCAATCAACCATGCTTGATTTGTTGCAGGAATGATTTTGTGTTTCAGTTTTTGTTTTTTGTTTTTTTGAGCTCTGCCGAACATAAAAAGTCCACTTTTTGCTGTTGCTGGTGGATAATTTACGACTTTAGGAAAACAATAAAACACGTGCTAATTGCTATGATTATCATAATGATAACTGCAGTACAGGCATGTGGGTATAAAGGCTTGTTGTGATGTGTGCTGCTGCAGAAGTCAATATGAAACACCTTGTAATGACAGGTAAAGAACATAAACCGCCCCAAGCTGTTTTTACTACATTCAAACATGTGTCAATCACTTTCTTCTTCTTTTTTTTTCTTTTTTTATTATTATTATTATTTTTTTTTTTTTTAGATAGAAAGGGAAACAGAAATTACTGGTGTGATTTGCGGGGTTGTTGTCGCACTGAAATGTCAAAGCCGGGGTAGTCTCACAGGACTGCTCTCCACGGTGGAATATCAATACGGCTGCACGTGCGCTTTCGAGCAAAGTGTGATAAGATGTGAGCTCTTTCTTTTCAAAGCCGTCAAAGTCAGAGCGACGGAGATCTGGTTATTATTAGAGCTGTTTTCAGGCCTGATCAGTTGGGTGCCAGAAGTGAAACTATTCCACGAGGTCAGCTGTGAAGTGTTTCAACGGCACTGATGAGAAAAAAAGAAAGTCACACAAGTACGTGACAGCAAAAGTGAAAAGAAGTAAAAATAAAACTAACTGAATCATTTCCTGCCTGCCGGTGGCCTGTTATCAAGGCTGTGCATGAGGTTCTAAATGAACGGGCAGCTTCTTGGTAAGATATAAACTAGAAAAGGAAGAATGTAAGAATTTCTTTTTTTCTTTTTAAAGGGAAAAAATATTATCAACTGACGCTGAGCGAGGGAGCTAAAACACACTGAGACGCACATCATGACAAAGACAGGAGGCCAAATACGTGATCCAAGGGGATCATCACTGCCACACGTGTCAGCCTGAACAGGCACAGAGGGACCATAGAAAAAGTGAGCTGGGATGCTCTAGGAAGCACTTCCTGTAAGCGCAGCTGAACTTTTATCAGCTAGTTGTCGACACATTTAAACATTCAGAGGAAGTTATTGAATACTTGCACCCCGTTTCATTGGTATCACAGCGAGCAGCATCTGAAAGACGAGCAAACCTGTCAGCAAACTGATCTGACGTTCCACATCTTTTCAGGGAAACTGCAATGGAACATCAAGCCTATAGGAACCAGCGTGACCCTTGACCCCTCCAGCTTGTTTTCACTCTCACTGCCATCAACTTCTCTGTGCACGCTGCGTTCTTCACCAGCAGAAGTTCTCAACTAACAAAAACACACAAAAAACAACTAATACTGAACAGAAAAAAAGCCTGAAGAGTTACTTGATACAAATCACCTCACAATTAAAAAAAAACATTATTTCAAGTTAAAGTCAAATGCAAAGATTTATATCAAAACAGGCCAAAGATGTAATACATAAAATTACATGTTTTAAATAGTTTTTAGCTAATTTTTTGTGTAAATGTGATTTTTTAATATAGAGTATTTGTGTGTGGATGCTCTATTGTTTTATCATCAGTGAGTAAAGACAACCAGAAAAAAAATCTAACACTTTGGAATTTAACTGCACCCCTAAAAAAAACAAGAATAAAAATATTGATTTTAGATTTAATTTGAACAAAAAAAAAATACATTAATAACTTGAAACATCAAACATATTATGCTGACTTGGCGAATGTTCCAGCGGATGATGAGGACGCTGATGATAAAAATGCTGCTTAAACTTACTAAAAGTGGCAAAAAACTGTCTTCTGTCTGCACAATTATAGAAATTAATATTATCTTTATTGGAACGATCTCTCCTTTAACAAGCAATATTTTATTAAGGCTAATGGACCTAAAGAGCGGGCCTGATTTATTTGAAATTAGTGTCACTGGCATTTTCTCGCCTGTGGCAGATTTTTGTTTACAAGATTGACGACTTGAAGCTAGACTGAGTGGTCAAAGAGAACATTTTTTTTCTCTTTTTTTTTGTGGTGAGAAAAAGCCTTTGGGATGTTATCTTTGGGAGCTTACACTGTGGGCTATGACTTATCTTAAATTATTATGTTATTTTGCTCCCCCTCTGTGTAGCCTAAGCATCAGATTCAATCTCCAAAAAAGCCCCCCCCCCCCTTCAAAACACAGCTCAGTCTTTTTTTTTTCTTTCTTCATCTTTGCTGTCTGAGGCACTCAAATGAGAAACTGTCAGGAGCTGTGATTTGTGCTAACTAGCTATCGATCGCTCCAGAGCTGCATGCCTTGAGTCCATGCAGGGAGGGCTGAGAGAGGAAGAGGAGGAGGAAGGAGAGAAGAAGAAGAGGAGAAATCAGGACTGACTACAGTGCTTTTAAATCCTAGTGAAGTGTTCTCTCTTTTTTTATTATTTAAAATGTAAAGGTGCAATCAGCCCCTGAGGAAGTAAAATACAACAAAGTGGAAGTGGCTGACTTCTGATTATGGCTGCTTTTATTCCAATAAAAAACACATTAAATATTACCAAAAACATTGATTTTTGAAACACCCAGGTTTTGATCTCTCTGGTAAAATATATATATTTGCAGTGATCCTTTATAATTGAACAGCAGTAAAGGGCAGCAGCACTTTGTAAACGGTGTGTTAAAGGGCTCTGGATGCGCTGTTAGAACCCGACACCCTCTCTCTAACGACGTGCCCGGACGCGATGCGCGCTCCCGACACCGATCAGAACAAAGAGGCGCAGGAGGAGCTAGACCCGCGATGTACGGATCCACGCGCGCGTTACCGCACAAAAAAATGGCTAAAATTGTAAAGTTAGAATGCAGGAAAATGTATATAAAACTCTATCCGCAAAAAGTTAAAAATAACATTATTATTATTATATTAATATTTTTATTATTTCCATGATGATGTGGCAAATTAATTGAAATTGTCCAATTCTTTGCCTCTACAAATTACAATAATTATTTGTCCTAAAGAAAAACTGCTCTTGTTTTTTTTTCCACTTTTTTAGTTTTTAGGACCGATGAAAAAAAAAAACAACCGAAGATTAGTTTAAAAATATCTGACTACAAGTGAGTTGCCTTCACGTCCCACAATAATTAACAAGAATGAACGCAAACCCGCTGAACCACTGGGTGTTTGGTTTGATGGATTATTTGGTCCGTTTACCGAACCTAAAAGTGCATGGCAGTAATTTCGCCACAATCAGTAATCCTTGATATCCTGTCCGGGAGATTTAAAAATCAATCCACTTTGCTCGGCTCGGTATTATCCCATGATAATGACAAAAACAAACACGTAATAAGAAGGCGAGGGGGAACCCCGCTGCGCAAACGCATCTCCTCACAAAGCTATTAATCTTCTCAATGTAGTTGTTCACCCTGAAAACTGAGATAAAGAGCCACAGGAAATGTTTACTTTTCTTCAGCTGTTTTTTTTTCTTCCCTTTTTTTTGCCCTTGTACTAAAATAATGTAAAAAAAAAAAAAAAAAAAAAAACATTAAAACCAAATGTTAAAGTTGCACTTTTTAATTCCTTCTGCTTTCCTTCCAATGTCAAAATAAAAAATCTACATATTTTTTTCTTTATAAAATCCTCACTTATGTAACTATTATTTGTAATTGTTTGAGCTATAAACTTGGAGATTACAGTGAAACAAAAGGATGATCCCCACACACACAATATGGACAAATCGTTCTATTTTACCACCTCCACCTGTGCATTTTATGTTTTAGGAGAACACACTTACGCTGCAATTCATATCAAATCAGTAGTAATTTTGTGAATCTAAGTGTACTAGCTTTAGGAGCAAAATTGATCAGTTATTGGAGTCTTAGTTGCATGTGAGAAATAGAAGAAATAAAAAATAGAATTTAAAGAGAAGAGGGAGATGTCATTTACCTTCTTTATTGTTGTTTTGGCTTTTATTTTTTTCCCAGGGTCCCATGGCCTTGTCATCCTCTGACCCATCCATCATGGCCTTGTCACCGGGCACGTACCAGGTGGCGTGCTGCTCTGCCATGAGGGCGTCAAGGTCAATAGTGCCCATTGAGCCCTTCCCAGCATCCGGGCTGCAGCTTGCCAGCTCATTGTCTCCATTCTGTGAGGGACAGTTGCCGCTCTTTTTGCCATTCTTCATGGCCAGGGGCTGGTCTTCCGAGATACTGAACTGCTGCCGCTGTAGCTGGATCTGGGCCTGAAGAATCTCCAGAGGATGGATTTCTTCCTGGCCTGAGGTGCTGGATGGGGTGCGTACCTGCTCCACCCCAGGAGTGTCCGGGTGGCTTACCCCACTGGCCCCGGTGCCCACACCAGCATTCAGTCCATAGATGTCTGGTGTCGAGGTAGTATGATTGTTAATACCCATGCCAAGGGGCTTTTGTCCATTTATTAAACCATGATCACTCCTCTGCATTTTAGGTGAACCTGTGATCATAGGGCTGCGACTGGGCTTGGTGGCAGAGGTTCCTCCTGCATCTGAGCTGGATGACACCTCGTCCTCGTTGCCGTAGTGGGTGCTGACATCGTCAGGAAAGTCCACTCTTGGTGAGCTGCTGTCAGACTTTGCAGCAACACTTTGAATACCACTGTCTAAAGAAGACATAAGGTCAGCCTGGTCCCCCAACATTAGGTCACCTCCTTTTCCCCATGAGGGTGACTGGAGGTGTTTCTCATGGGGCGTGCCCCCACCCCTCTCCCCAACGCCAGCCGAGGGGGTCTGCTGGCCTGGACTTACAACAGGGTTCCCATTATCAGAGGAAAAAAAAATTCCAGGGCTCACATGTCCACTGTCTCTTTTTCTCCTCCCTCTCCCTCTCCCGCTCCCTGTTGCTGCCTTCCCCTCACTGCACGGGGTAGCGTCCATGTTGTAGTTTGGGGAGAGGGCACTGGCTTCCCCCTGCACCGTCTGGCTTTGACTTACAGGCTTAGAGTTGCTATTCCCGGTGCCAGGCATCTGGCTGTTCTGGGAAGTGCTGCTCTGAAAATATTCAGGACCAGTACTGCCAGTCCCATTAGATGTGCTGCTATTAATGTCCTGCTCTGTCTGACTTAGTTTTCGCTTGCCCTCATTTTGGTTCTTCTTGTTGAATGTTACATTAAGATTTGGGGCCCCTAGGCTTGCGATCATGTTCTGGCAGGCAGTGGACAGGGCTGCTAGACAGCTCTGGCCGAAAACACTGTCTTTAGAGCTGGTTTTGCTGAAGTTCCCAAGGGAGAGAGCTCCGAGCTTACTAACAGACGACCGCTGTCCTGAGGGAAACTCAGACTGAGGAGGGTAGCTCCCTGGTGAGGTGCTCACCCCCTGGGGAGCATTGTGTGCCGGCCCCTGGCGGTTAGCCCCCCCATATGGGAATGGTGGCTGTGGTCCCATCGGAGGTGCAGGAAAGTCAGCTGGCCGCCTTTCTGCTGGTGCATTTGGATGTCCTGCTCCTGCTCCTGGAGACTGCATTTGTGAGAGGTTGCCCATGTTGCCACTAAACTGTGAGTGCATGCCAGGAGAATGAAGGGTCTGCACATGTCCATCTCCTGCTATTCTCATGGGCTCCTGTATACCAATGCCTTGCCTAAACATCATCCCAGCCCCATTCTGTTGTAGCCCTATATCGTTGGGCCCAGGCTCATTACCTGGTCCACCCAAACGCCGTGACATCATTTCTCCTGGTGGGTGGGACCCCTGAAACCAGGAGTTCTCCTGAGTTACATGAGGATTTTGTCCATCAATGTTGGGCATCCTGCCACCGTTTTCCCTGTCAAAGTTTGGCTGAGGCATGCTCCCAACTGGACCTCCGTGAGTCATTGGGCCAGGAGGTACGTCACCATGGTGACCCAACTGCTGGAGACTGGGCTGTCTCATCCTCTGCTGCTGGTTGCGAGAGGCCATCTGTTTAATCATCATGGCTGCATTCTGGCGCTGCTGCAGAGACTGTGGCTCAGGCCCTGGATGCTGAAGGGGACCTGGTGCAAAACCTTCATTCACAGGTGGGGTGAACTCTCCAGGGAGACCAGGGTAAGCAGAGGGAGAGAGGTGGTTATCCATACTGCCACACCAGCCGTCACCACTGTGTGAATTAGGAAAATCAAACCTGGGCCTTTTTGCCATGTTCATGTAAGGAGAGTCAAAGTGTTGCAGTCTCTGATTTGGGGGCTGTTGGGAGGGAGGAGGAGCTGGCTGTTGCATATTAAACATGGGGTCCCCATAGGGGTGCAAACCCCTATTTTCCAGTCTGTGAATTGGATATTCAAACTGGTTGTGTTGGCCAGGCATCATGACCCCTCCATCTAGAATGTTGGGGTTAGTGTTGCTGGGCTCAGCCTGAGGGGGTCGGGGTAGGCCAGGGGGGCACGAGTTCTGTCTGGCTATCAAACCAGCCTGTTGCTGCTGAGGCATGAGGGGATGTCTTGTATTGACCCCCGGCTCCATTCCCACGGGCACCTTCCGGCCATTTCCAAACCGTTCAAAAAACACTCCATGCTGTGGCTGCTGGGGCTGTGGTGGTGGCTGGTGTCCCTTCGAAATGGCCTGCATACCTGATGTTCGTGGCATGCCAGGGTTCCCTGGGAAATTTCCACTGGGAACAGGCCTCCCTGGCCCAAAGTGTGGTATCTGGGATTCTGATTCTGATGGGGAAAATACAGGTACATCAAAATGTCCAGATGGAGGCTCACTTGGGAAGTTATACTCTAATCCTTCCACAGCTCCCTGGTTGGGCATCCGCCGAGGCTCCAAGCCATGAGACTCAGATGAAGTGGATGAGGAAGATGGAAGACCATGGAAGGATGCTGCTCTGTTAGGTGACTGGTCCAAGGGCAGACATGGAGCAGGGACAGCATGGTTGCCACTGGGAGGCCCATGATGTTGAAAGTCCGTTAAGTTACCTGGCCGCTGCTGCTGTTGCTGTGGAAAGCCATCTCCTGCTTGTCCCTCAGCAAGAGGATCAAATCCTTCCCCAAAGCCCTGCTGAGGTCCCATGCCATTGTTGTTGTAGCCCATGAGCCTGCCACCATGCAGGCATGATGACCCTGGCTCCGGGCCTCCAAAGTTCCCACTGAAATGAGGGTGATGTTGGTGGGGGTGAGGTTGATGGCCATGTTGATGAGGTTGCTGGTTGTTAAAAAATCCATGCATCGGTCCTTGCTGCTGCTGCTGAAGTCCACCACCTCCATGCATTTCTGGGTGTCCCCGTGGGTGAAAGTTCCCATAAGGCTCCCCGTTCATGTTCATATTGAGCCCCAGCATTTGTGACTCGTTCATGGGGCCCATGCCGGGGTCCACGGCTCCAGGCGGGCCTCCAGCATGAAAGCCTGGGCTTTTATAATGGGAGCCCATGTTCAGTCTCTGTTGGTTTATGTTTCTCTCTGACTGGCCAGGGTTTCTGCTATTAATTTGAGAACCAAACTGCTCCAGCCCAAACATACTCCCCTGCAATCAATCCCACATGACGGCCAGTTTGCCAGACATCGGCACACTGTGTATTTTCCCGTCTGTCCCCAAAAGCAAAAAAAGAAAAAAAAAATGATACACAACAAACTATTTAAATGTTTATCACACTAAGTGATGATTTTGCTTAGTACATTTTATACAGTAAAACTTACCAAATAAGTATTCATTTCTTGAAATCATTAGGGAGTTTGTTTTTAAGTTCTCCAAGGACGCGCAGCGGAGAGAGGACAGACTGTGTCCAAATACGCACGCAGACTGTGTGTCTGTTTCCGCATGAATGCGTTAAACAGCTATTCGAGTTTTTGTTTGTTTGTTTGTATGTTTGTTTAATAGACAAAAAATAAACACGCCTAGGGAAAAACACTGGATTCAAAAACGATTTAGGACATTCTAAAGTTCATTTTCTTTCTGCGCGCAAAGCAAAGAAACTGCTCGCTAAACTGAAAGAAGTGCGCAAAAAAGATTTTAAAAGATCGGCCAAAATGTTTTAACAGTTTTTCTCATCTAATTTATTATTCCAGCTTGACATTAAATGTCCCAGAAAGACTTTTATGTACGGTCCCATATTGGAAATAAAAAAAAGTCAATTTGGAGCCGTGTAAGGATCAAACTGCCTCTGTGGGTTGAATAAATAGCTACTGCCCACCGGTGTCCTTTAAAATCTTGGAAAGGGGGGCTGGGCAGACTTCAAACCAAAAGTCCAGCGCGCTGGATAAGTCCAAAAAAACACGAGAGCTCTCAAATCCAGGCTCCGGAGAACCGAGACTTCAGTTTCTGAGGAGCAGCGCGGCGGTGCGCACGGACTACCCGCACTCCACAAGCACCGAGCTGCTTGACAGCATCCTTCCTTCCTCCCGCTGCAGCTCCGTGCTTTCTCTCTCTGTGTTTCTTTCTTTCTTTCTTTTTTCTCCAACTCCTTTCTGTGCGCTCCGCTCCTAACGTGTGCGTCCTCCCCTGCTCACCGCCTCCTGTCTGCTGTTGGTCTGAGCGCGCTCGGGCTGCGACGCACAGATACACTCTCGCACTCCGCTCAGCCGCTTGGCGCTGTGTGAGATCAACGCGTCCGGAGGAGCCAGCAACAAGTTTTGCATTTCTGCAGCCACTTCCATCAAAGAGGCCTCAGCCAATCACAGAGGCCCGTGGAAGCTTCAGGGGCGGGACGTGCGCCGTTAAGGTGGTCCACGAAGTCAATGAGATGAGAAACTCCTGCGTGGAAACACGAATTTCTTTTACCTCTAAAAGCTTTCTCTTGAGAAGTCATGTTCGAGGCACATTTGAACAGGACGTAGCCTAATTTTTGTGATTAAAAAACAATACATTTTATCTTGTAATAAAGGGGATTGTTTTCCCTTTATTGCAGGACCCAACATGGGAAGGTCGATAGAAATCAGAATAACTTTAAAAATGATTGCCAATGACATATTTAGCCCTAACTTTTCTAAAGAGATAAAAACAGGGCTCATAAATGGTCATACATATCATAAATGGTCATATATATATAGGTAGAAGAGGCTCTTTGTTAAATGGCTTATGAGCAGTCTACAGAACCAGCTACTTTTATTTTGTGGGTCGAAAGCTGGAAAGTTTGGGCACCACTGAGCTCCAGTTTAAACTGTTTTTAATACATTAAGTCTTAAGTCACTCCTACCCATTTCATCTTCACTGAACATGTGTTCAAGCACAATAAGAAGAGGTTATTAACTAAAAAGACACCCCGAAAAGCAGATCTATGCCAATCAGATGTTCAACCTGCAGTTTATTTGTTCGGGAATTTTTTTTGGGGGGGAAACAACAACTGTTTGACATAAAGTGAAGCCACAAGTTTGGATTTTTAAATCTGAGAAACAGGATAAAAAGCCACAGTCTGACGTCTAAATCAGAACCCCTAAGAGTAACTTCAGCAGAACTGATTTCTAAAAGATAGACTGTGAAATGTCGCTCAGTCAGAAAATATGAGCTGATGAAGGCAAAAAGCCCACACTTTTATGCGCCAATCACAATCTCTACAGACTGCTCTGTGTGTGAAACTAAGTCCCAACGGAGGGAAGAAAGAAGAAGGGGGGGAAAATCCTCCTTAAAAGACCATCAGAAGTAAATCATGGGGGTGATATTGGGGCCTTGAGTTTCGATAATCAATAGTATTCTGTTACTATTATAGTCTTTAGAATGTAGCCCTTTCGCGCGACCAGATCAGGAGAAGTTATTCCAAGGGGTTAATTAGTTGTGGGCATGAAATAGCAGAGGTTATCTGTGGAAGGTTAAGAGCTGCCGCACCCTAAAGATAAGACATAAAATATATATGAAAACAGCCACGTTGGTGTGAGACAAAAGCTGCAGGAAAGTTAAACACAGCCAGAGGTTGATTCCGACATGTTTCTTTATTTCCTATGTTTGTCAGAACACTCAGGTGTAACTAGAGCTATAATTCCTTAACTTTGTTCATCTTGTGGTTTATTGTGTTATTATTTTCAATATATTTACATTCATTTTAGAGCTGCTTAAAAAGTATCTAGTTATGCTACTAATTAAGTACTTTATTCTAAATATAACAAACCTTATTTTGTCTTGAATCTATGTGTGTATTTATGTTCTGGCAATTAAGAGAAGTCTCATTATTAGAAACAAAGGAGAGCCTAGATCAGTCTATAAATGCTGGGGGGAAAAAAATAATAATATAGGCTAATTTTATTAATCTCTTTGAATATTTACTTTGATAAAGAGAGAAAACCATCCCATCCTTCCCGTCTCTGTGAAGAACAGTAGGAGGATTTGGTGACAACCAGCACTGCGCCCCTTGGGGTGGGGGGTGGAGGGGGGAGTCAGAAAAGCTTTTACCAAATAGACACAGTGCCACCTAGCGGCTGCCTTCACTGCCCCTGCTGAAGCTTTGAGAATGCAGTTTTACGTAACAGTGCAAAATCTGAAGAAAGAATATATTCTTGCTTCTGAATAATGTGAAATCCTACAAAAAGCTGCAGTTGGAATAATAAGATACGGGGAAAAAATGATAACTTAATGTAACCTGATCATATATCAAAGTATGTTATTGTGTTGAGAATATTTTTTTAAATCATATTTAGCTTTTCTGTTTCAAAAATAGTAATCTCAAAATCTGGCATCACATGATTGTTGATCTATAACGCAGAAGATGCTCGTTTTAGCTGTGAGTTCTATTCAGACCAACTTTGTGTGCCGCAGACTGCTGTTTTCCCAGAAGCACGCCATGTGTCCAGCCCTGCGTCCAGAGACTGTGTGCTGAGGGTGAGGCGGAAAAAAATAAAGAAATAAAAAAAAAAACCCTGCCAGGACAAGACACTGAAACACACTTCTTCCACCTGAGAGGACAGAAGCTCTGCGAGTGAGGAAGCAGGGCTGCCTGTGTTTTGTAGGAGACACGAAGTAAACTAGCTGCAGGTGGAGGAGAAAAATGTCAAGTTGTTTTAGATGCTGTTGTGCTTGTGCACACTGAAACAGAGCAACACTGTCTGCGCCTCACCTGTCTGATGGACCACCTCCATATCTGGAAGCCATCTAAGAATTTTTTGCCTGTTAAAAATGGATGCACATCACTGCTCCTTAAAAACACAAGAATCCCCTTTCAATCTCAATTAATAAGGGCCACCTATAATTTATTTTTAAAAATGCCCTCTTAACCACAGTAAAAGCAAGCAGCTCAACAGGAACGAAAAAAAAAAAAAGAAGTCATGATGTCGCTCTGCTTGGCTGTAATTCTAATAATCCGGCAGTGAGATTCCTGCTAGCTGCTGTCTTTTCAAATATAGGAAGAGTATGACAAACCCACGGTATGGTGTCTTCCCTCCATAGTCCTCAGTGATGATAAATGCAGCTCAGAGTGGCTGTAGCTGAGGCGACTTCATGACAATGGACAGTCTGCGAGGTTTCGAGCACTGTCACATTACCACTCTTCTCTGCTGTGATTTAGTACTCAATTTGTCTCAATATTTTACTCAACAGGACAAGGTAGCAGAAGTGGGCGCCCTCTTTTACCCTTAATTCATGTCGTTAGGCTTTTCCTCAGCTAGACATATATTACAGCGGGGGGTTGCCCAAAGAGACAGTTCCTTCCCTTGTTTGAGGGGGGGTACAGCATCCTGGCAGTGTCGAGGAGAGCCTCAGTGTGTCCTGTATAGGCCTGTCACTCATCTGAGCCATCAGAACTCCCCGGGTCAGGGCAGGTTAAGCAGCATCTGTCATCCAGAGCAGCACTATTGTATTTAGGAGGAGGGGATGCGACAGACCCCCCCCTCCGCCTCGCTCGCGCACACACACCACCTCCACCACCACCACACGTCACACAGAACAACAGGAAAGACTCAGGAGAATCTCTGGAGCTAAATTTGACACAAGCCCGGAGGATGAGGAAGCGCTGGTGACATCAGTGCCAGCCTTGACAGCACAGAAATAACTCTCCCAACCAAGACCTGCAGCCCCTCATGCAAATCTGGCACCGGAGGAGAGGGCCATATGAAAAAATTAAATAAAAACATGGTAGACATGGACCAAACGGCAGGTTTATTCTTCAATGTGCCACCTCCTCCGAAAACAGAAATTTTCATGATAGTCTGCCGACTTGTGGCAGCAAACGCAGCCATTTGGCACATGGAAAATGAAGGTGTTACAGGCCTTCGCAAATTAATTTGACAGAAATATTGATTCTGTGAATTTAATGCGAACCATTCTGGCAATCAGAAAATTGTTTTTTTTTATCTCCGAACGCCGAGACTTTTCCTTGGTAATGTGCCCGGGTCTCCTGCTGTGTCAAGCCTTGAGCCTCTCTGAGATTCACTTCATCTCTTCATCTGTTACCGGATCTATTTCAATGACAGGGGCTCACTCGTGACATGTCCCCTCATCTTCTCTGCGAGGGAGACACATGGTTGGATGGATGCAGGCACACTGCGGACCACTGTGAGCTGCCACTTAACAGGAGGTGTGTGGGCGAGTCTTGCCCATCTCCCCATTTAGAAACAGCATTATTTGCGAGTTCAGTGTCAGAAATGACTAGTTTCCTTGCAGCAAGCCAATGTGACCAGTCCTCTGCAAACAGTAAAAGCAGCAGCTATCTCAGTGAGCAGACTCGCAGCTTTTCCTGCTCTTTAGCACAGATTCTGCTGTTATTGTGTGACTCCTCTGACCCGCAGGTCGCAGAAAGTCTATTGGAGTCATCAATTTTCCAGAAAGTTTGTTCAAGATGTGTCCTACGGTCATGTATTCTGCAGCAGTAAACTATGTTTTATATGAGGCCTGTACCTTCTTCAATCAGAATTAGGAGGGTCAGTGTACAGGATTTCTGCCCTCTATCTTGTAATAAAAACATGCACATTTTACACCAAAACACTCGGCTTAATCAGGAATATCATACTATGACTTTGGTACACAACGTAGACAAAAACAGCAAATTTTCTTTGGAGCTTTGGTATACTTCATAGAAGGAACGTCATTCAGAGTTTAAACAGATTGCAAAAAGTTGGATTTTACACAACATTTTAATACTGTTAATACAATTTTAGTTTAGGTTTCCTGATTCAGCTGACAGAATCGTCTAAAAGTTTTAAATCTTTTCAAACTTTTCTTACTATACCTCTTTTAGGCACTTGTGCAAATTATACATCAAAATGTATTAAACACTGTAAAAACAAAGAGAAATAATATATCACAGTCTGTTTTTGCACAGCAACACTTTCAGGCTTACATTTCAGCCCATTTTTTCCCTGCCTCTCATTAACTTGGCAGTCAGGGAGTGAGAAACAGGTGTGTAGTTACCATGGTGACCCTAACAAGTCACTAACAGCAACTTTAACATTTCTTTTGAGCTCTTTTTTTACTTTTTAAAAACACTTCTGATACAGTTCAGTCATTCAAATGTAGGTTTTCTTATTGTAGTTACATCGTAATGCTTTAGCAGCGGCTGCATCGGCACAACGGTTTCTTCAAAAGTTTCTATACTGATAGAACCTTAAAAAAGGGGGAAAGCTTGTTAGTTTTTAAACCATCTTGTGTTACATGTTAATGTTTTTGGCCGTTTGAGGGTCTGATGTGTGAAAATGGAAAGGAAGCCTGTTAAATTTTACCACATTCACTAAGACAAAACAGGAAGATGACCAACAACAGCCATTGTCTGAGCACTTCCCAGAAAAAAAACGTTTCATTACTACAAAAAAAAAATCATTGTTTTGTTTTCAGGGCTTGTTAGAAAAGATCAACTTGATTTTAAACTTGGACAATGTAAAGCAAGTTTCAACTTTTTTTTGTCCCTCTTTGAATTGTCCTAAACTTAACATGCTTTATGCAATTATAGCACTAAATTATGAATTAGGGAAAGAAAAAATCTAGACTACAAATGAGGCATAAAAAACATTTATTTTGGAGATAGATTTATTTGACTTGGATACAGAATGCAGACGTAACACGTAAGATCTTTTGAAAAGAAAAGGCACAATATATCATACATTCACTACCACATCCCTCAATGGTTTTTATCTGATCAGAGCTTTTAAAAAGCAAGTCTTTGAAAAATTAAACAGCTCTAGCTTTCATCATTTAGGACCATTACAGTTTCTTTATCAACACCTTCTCTTCCTGCTATCACACTGATAGTTGTTATATCACTGATTAAAGTTCTTACTAGTTATGAGGGTATTTACCTAAAGGAATCATTTTGAATTAATTTAGAAACACTGAAAACACAGCAGACCATGTTTCTACACACAGCTGTAGCTCTCTGAAACCCATTTATTTTACTATAGAACAGCACTAATGCCAAGGTGGTACCATAATTGAACAAGCTATATAATGACCATCTTTTAGTAGTAAAACTATTATGTCATATTTCCTGTGAAAGCAGTGATGGGAACAATATATAAAAAAAAAATCTGAGTAATTTACACCTGAGAATATTCTGTCAGAAAAATATCTGCCTTTTAATTTCCTATGTTGATTGCTGAACATGTAAACACACACAAAAAGAAAATCTGCATTTTTACTCTTTGGACAAAACACCTGCTGGGAAAGTGAGTGCATTCTTTCATTAGACTGTCAGGAAAAACAAAAACAAAACAACAACAACAAAAAAAGAACTATTTCAGCCAACAATATCTCTAATCCGTTGTGGCAAGAAAATATAGAAACAAGACTTCTAAAAACTAACCCAAACCTCTGAAATACAATGTAAGACAATGACAACCAGAGCACTAAACTCGGAAGGGATCAGATGAGTAAAGCACATGAATTTGTACACATGTAACAATAACCAATGTAAGCTAACGTCACATGGCTCTGAAGCCTAAAGAGAGAAATTTTGCTATACTAATGAAAGCCAAGAGTCAGTCATATGGCAAATCTCGGATATTTGATGTTAATCTGCAGCCCTTTGTAGTGATAGACAACACTGGCTGTTACAGCTTTAACAGTTTTTGCATGTAGAAGTAATTGCACTTGCTCAGGTGTTATGACAAACATTCAGTTCCACTGAAGGTAGTAAAGATTAATCGCAAATAAAGTTGCTCATAAAGCGGTGTCTGCTAAGATTTACTCCTAAGAAGCAGCAGCTCATGGCTAATGCTAATCCTTTGGCATTAGGAAAACTGCCAGTTAGAAATGAGGGAGGTAGATCGCAATAGCTGGCAGCAGAGCTGTGAGAGGTGGAAAAGGTATAAAAAAAAATAAAAAAATAAAAAAAGGGGTCTGGGGATTAAGGCAAGCAAGTGTGTGGTGGTGCTGGTGTTAACTGGGCACTAATAAAACAATTATGAATCTGTAAACATGACTGGCATGAAGCTGAAAACAGGCCTTTTGTCTAACTCAAGTGACTGTGCTGCAGTTTGGCTTGTGACAGAGGCTATAGGGGCGTAGCACCATCTGTGGCTGTTTTCTCCAGTGCACTTTTTCCCCTCCAGGGACATCTGTTAAGAAGGTTAATGCTATGTTGCATGTTACGTGTGAATGTCTAAAACAGTGAGGATGGCTAGGGTGGGGGTGNGGGGGGTGGGGGGGGTGCTGAGAGCTGGTAATATCCTCTAGATGTACGAGCTTGCAAAGATCTGCCCGGCTTGAGCCTGTAGCAGATCAGTCAGCGCAAAGGTATCCACACCTGCGCATGTTTGCATACCTTCGAACAAATTCACACATTCATCATGCTCGTGATGTGTGTGCCGTACATGTGTGTGGCTTTTTATTAAGTCTGAACAGAAGCGAGAGTGAATGCCTGCACAGACATGATTGTCAGTGATAATAAGATGCAGTACTTTGGCTAAGGAGGGGCAATGTGTGTGTGTGTGGGGGGGTTATAATGGGTCTGGGTGCCAAGGGTGTTAGTAATCACTTAATGGAGGCTGTGGCAGGAAAGAACATGAGTATGACAAACAGTCTCATGTCAGGGAATGCAAACGACTGAGCCACAGTGTTTACAGTTAAGACCAAGCAGGAGACAAAGAGAAGTCATTCAGGACATCACCTTGTGAGGAATGTGTTTGAGGCAACCAAAGAAAGAAAAAATAAAAAAGGGTTGAAAATACAAAAGAAAACATTTGGTCCAATGCATGTGCCTGTGAATTTGAGTTGATTATTTTGCATCTAAGAGCAAATACTTCCCCCACACGTCTCTCAAAGTCTAGGTTTCGCTTACATGATGATGATGATGATGATGATGATAGTTGGGCTTTCTCTACCCGGGAGATCAAAATTAAACAGACTTTTAAGCTAGGATTGTGTTGGTTTCTAGAAATCTATTCCCTCACTGGACAGAATGTCTATGATTGAGGTCAAGTCAAGGATCTGATCTATTGATCATAGGTAGCTGGGCTCCTTCCTTTACAGCCTGAATCAGTTAGGGTAAAAAGGAATATTAAAGGAGTGTTCTTCGCAGACTCCAATAAATTGTGGCTGTTTAAAATCGCGTGCCTTTTCATTTTTCTTCTGCAGCACTGGTTCCTCGTACGTTACCCTGTTTGCGAAGCTGTGGAGAAATGAAGAAAAGTTAGAGTTAGGTAAACAGGTGAGGCTCACTACATATGTGTATTCATTGAGATTCCTGATGACCATTAGCTAGTTTAGTCAAAAAATGGTTTAGAGCTTTTGCTCGTTACATGTGACTTGGGGGTTTTCATTCCTTCTTTGCGATCCAATAAAAATTCTACAAATTGCTTTTTGCCAACTGAAACATGGACTTCTTTCAAAATCAGCTCTGAAAGTCTTTATCAATTCTCCTGTTTGTCTTCAAGGTAGATAAAAGCATCCCTTTCAAGCTCCCCCAACCTGAGGCTGATGGCTTTAGAAAGTCAATTAATGTTAGAATCTGATAGCCCAACAGCTCAAATGAAACAGCTCAAACTAACATTGGCTCTAAACAGGGGAATAGACAGATCTGATGAAATAGTGGGAGGATTTACCCTCCC
>NC_051430.1:13689773-13714808 GCF_001649575.2 Kryptolebias marmoratus | reverse complement strand
CCACCACCACCACCACCACCACCTCTCTCTTCCCTCTTTTCTCTCTTTCTCTCAATCACAGGCCAGTCTCCTCCTTAACAGCAGAATTCCATTTGTATGTTAATGAGGAAAAAAGGAGCCATCTCGAAGCACACAACCACACCCCGTTCTTCTCCCATCCCTCGCTATTCTGCACCAACAGCGCTAAAACACTAGACATAAAGAATACAGACATGACACCCGTGCATTGGCACCTTAAAGTAGAGTTTCTCATTTACCAGAGACAATCTTGTTCAGATTGAGAAGTGCAGCGACTGTAGTCATCATCCCACTGCATATAATACAGTCAAAGTGTGACCCAGCTAACCCTTGAGCTCAGAGGTTCTGGCCGTGACTGGCCTCCTCACCACAGTCCTTTGATGGCACCCGCCTGTTTACTTACTTCAGGGGAAAATGGGAAACATATGTTGGATTGGGCGAGATGTTCTGGGGGGGGAGGCAAGGCACAAAATGCAGTATGTGGGTAGCACGCCAAGAATGTTTGAGACTGGCCCACTTTGGCCAGTCTACTCCGGATTCCTCCCTTGTTCTCCATGTACGGCCAAAAGCTCCCGACCTGATATTTGGAGTAACTCCAAGAGCTAAGCAGTGGTAGGGTTTTACAGAGAGTGCGAGTTAACGACATTATAACATGTTATTTTAAAGCAAACCATTTAATTTTTCTGCCTCGTATTCTTCTGTGGAGATGCTCTGGGCTGCAGGTACTAAAAAGGGTTGTTTTTTTTCCATAATTTTTTTGGAAAAACAGATTCCCTTTAAAAGCATCATGTACAGTAGGACTGAGAAAAGTTTGGAAACAACAAACAACATATGTACATCATGCAAACCGTGACGGTTATTTTGGGGCCTTGTGAAAATGCCTGAGCAACTCATACATCTTGTTTTTGTGTTCCTGATGAGTTCACAGTGAGCTATGGAGATGGGGATAAAAACGCCTTGAACCACACTGAGAAGAAAGTGAAAACACTAACCCCAAAGGGAGCAGAGAAAGCGTCATATAAGGGTTTCTACTGGAGCATTTGGTTAGTTAAATGTTTTTGAACACAAAGCTCAAATGATTGAATCCCTTAATATTACTTTTTTTTTCTTTGACTCAACAGAAGTTTGGTATTTCTGCTGGCGGAAGCATCAGCTACCAGCAGCATTTATCAGTAATTAGGGTTTTATCAAAAATGGATATAGCGGAGCTGAATGTTGACTTAATTTAAATGTTGACACAAACACACACTCCAATGAGCTGCACACACACATCATTTCTTAAAGACACATATTCACTTAAACTCAGTTTTTGAAACGCTGAAATGGGACTCACGAATGCAGCTCTTTTTACTTGCAAATTAATGCTTTGAAGGGTTTTTTTTTTTTTTTTTCATTTCAGCATTTTCTGCAGACCGATTAGCTAATTCCTGTCTTAAAAATATTGCAGGCAGATGTGCTGCTTTTCATCACTGTTCATGGACATTTCTAAGTGATGTCAATGTGCTTTAAGTCAACCCAGTGCAGCAGAAGACCAATGAGTCCAGTGGATGAACAGAAACAGAAAACTGCTTCATGTTACTGAGGGTGTGGTGAAGATGGAAACCGTTATAAGAGTATACGACAGATAGCCAATGTCATACCAGTGAAAAAAGCCCTTTAAATTACTGACCTCTACCATAAACACCTTACACAAAAAAATACTAAACCCGACCTTCAGCCTCGGTACACAGCACAGAACTACTCCTACGCACCAGATGAAAATAAAAGACAGCAAATCACAGAAACTGAGAATTAGGAAGCCTGTGGCTTAAGCTGGATGACAACACATTCAATTTGAACTTTCAAGCCACTACACTTACTCGAGCAACGGTTCTTCCAAATGTTAATCTTATCTTATCTTTGACCAATATGGAATCGCACATTTTAGATTTAATTATGGGTAATTAGGTCACACACAAACCTCATCTAGCTCTCTCTGAGTTTCTGCCTCCATCCGCCGAATGTCATCCATAGTCAGATCCACCCATCTATCAATCCAACAGAAGAGCTGGCGATGGAAGTTAGTGAAGATCCTCTTCTCTTGCTGGAGGAGAGAGTAATCAACAGTTTTGTTTAAGCTGATTGATGTCTAAAATCAATATTAATATGCTGATAAAGTTGAAAAAAAAAATATGAAAAAAGGGGTAAAGATTACAATATTTGCAGTAATGCTAAACATGCTGATCTGTCTTGAGCTGATATGAATTACACTTGTCAAAACTTAAAAAATAAAACAGAAATTGGAATTAAAGTAAAAAAAACCACAGACATGATACAGGAGGAATAACCCTGCTTCTACAAACCTGACCCAAAAAAATCCTGCAATCTGAGGTTTAACTGTGCAAACAATCACTAACCTCATGGATGAAGTTCTCCACTTTGGTTTGCAGCCCCCACCACTTAAACTTGACTGTGACTAGTTTGTAGGCGCACATCTTTGGACAATCAGTTTTACTTGCCAGCTCTTCCTATTATTAGAAAAAAAAGAACAGAAGTAGATTTCCAGTCACTTTTTTTTTTTTTTTTTTTTTTAAAATCACAGTATCATAATAAATCTTCCAACTAAAACTTCACACCAACTTTGCAATAAGATAATTGTTAAAACGCAGCACAAGGCTAAAAAGAACACTATTTTAAACTCTTCTTGGATGCGTTCAAAGCTTAAATTTATTAATACATAATGCTTTGGGTTTCGAGCTTGCTAAAATAATTATCAATATGATGATGTGGTGTGCTCAGATAAAAGTCCCCTAATCCACAATACATTTTCTAAATTCATCCTCTGCTGCTTGCACTGCGCCTCGCTCTGAAGAAAAGACAAGGAGGAGGGGGTTGGGGCACAGCAAAGTGGATAAACTCCAGATGAAGGGACCATTTCTCTGCTTCCGCCCCGACAGCGACACCGCTCCCAACAGGCATGCCTTTTGTGGCCACAGAAGGCAGATAAAAAGGTGCTTGCGAAGCGATAAGGGCGTCGCAGTGCAAAGCCGGTTACATTATTAACACCTAGGACCTGCTCACCCCCAGAACACAAATACTCCCCCTCCGAGAACACCTGTTTAATTAATCACTTCATTCGGGCTCGGCATTCCAAGCGAAAATGCCACAGACCCGCCTCAATCACCCTCGTCCCACTGCCGTTTGATGCGACGATCATAAAGAAGAGCGAGAGTGGGGAGAAATGAGAAACATTTCTAAATTTGCAGTAGGTTTAGAAAAGTTGTCATCGCTAAAGGAGAACTTCACATAAAACGGATTCTACATCAAAACACTTACGGTGACATTTCTTCTCTCCCTCTCTGTGCCCCACTCAAAGGAGCAGAAGTTTTCAGAAATACAAAGGGTACCGATATGCAAGCATGTGTGCATGCAGAGATAGACAAGAGTTTTATTGCTCTGAGAAGCTGGCAGAAATTGTGCCTCTGTTGTCACATAACTACTTTTCTTCTGCCTTTTTAATAAAACAGTTTTCCATGTCCACAGCAGACAGGGAAGTGATCTAATTAAAAAACACAAAATAAAAGTTGTGTCTCTTTATTCCTACTTTTTAAAGCAGTTAGTCTGCCTTTGTTCTGGGAAAATTCTTGCAGCAGAGGAAAGTTTCCCATGGTGAACTCTGAGGGCTCCACTGCAGAAGCTCTCTCAGTCATCATGACCAGCTCGTGAGTCTGCAGGGCTTTAAAGAGGAAATCAGCAAAATATGTGAAATTATTATTCCATACTGATATTTAACCCTTTCATTGAAAAATATGCCAGTCTTAGCACAAAACCTATTTGTGACTGTTAGAATCAATATCCATAAATGGACATTTTTCTTATTTCTGGCCTTGAATTGTGTCACACAGTTTGGGTGATTAGGCTTAAAAACAGAACTTTAAACAAATGACTTGAAATAACGCCTTCACTCAATAACAACTAAGAAACATTATTAGTTTCCATCAAAACACAACCTGTTTTGAACCTTCCTCCAGCTATGGTTGCTCTTTATTAAGACTGGCAGTGGTGCTCTAGAGGAGAGCAAAATAAACCTTTACAAATTGACCTAATTAACTGAAAGCATTAAAAAAAAACTCAGCTCTACTCAGTCTGCCTTTTTTAAACACATAGCTCTATTTATTCTTAATTAGAATGTACAACAATTCAAAAATGTATGTTTTATTTCAATCAGTCTGTCATTTTATTTTATTATAGGTTTCTCCAAATGCTGATGCACAACCCAGCCACCAAATTCAGATTTTTATGCCTAATGTTACAACAGAAACTTGCTAAACATTAATGCCAACAAACAGCTGCTTGCAAGATAAAGATGCAGGAATTTATTTGTTTATAAAATATGTTGTAATCAACACACATATCCTTCATCAAACAGAACCTAAGTCCTTATTGCCCTGTGGTATTTGAGATGTCTAATGCAACAACCATTTGAGCACCAGTTATTCATCAACATACGCTGAAAAAGCAGAGTCTACAAATAATTTAAAAAGGCACAACAGCTGAATTTCCTGCTCAGATCCAGTGGAAAGAGCTGTGTTACACCACCTTAACCGTATGACTGAAACAAACAACTAGGTTGTTTCAATACAAAGATTAAAATGTAGTTTTAACTTGATGAATAATATCTCTGAATGTGTTAAACATAGAAATGCACTGGTTGCTCGGCAGGTGACCAAAATTGTAACATTTTCACCTTCAGCTCTGATTTTCAGGTCTTAAGCTTTTATAAATTTTAATTGTTTCGTTTTCCTGCTTGTATTTTCAGTTTTGTCTTTGTACAAAACTTTGGGTGGCTTTGAGCCTAAAAAGTTACATAAATACAAAAGCAACTGAAGAAGGAGTGAGATAGTATGGGCAGTGTGAATTCCTTGAGAAATCAGTTTAAATATTGAGCTGGCTTTATTTCAGACCAAAAAAAGGAGAAATTAACTACATCCTTAATTTCATGACATTAACAGAAGTTTAATAGAGTAGTCATCAGATAAAACTGTGTTTTGTGTGAGTGGATGAGACAGTCGAGGCAGCTCTGTGTTTGGCCGTCAGATTTGACCAACTCCAGCAGCTTGTAAAATGTCTCACTGATGTCAATATGTCAGAGAAACCGATGAATCTGTAAACCGCTGTGTTCCAGGTGAAAACAATCAGACACAAAGGGTCAAATAGAACATGCTTCTGCTTAGTTTCTCTTTCCAATAAAGGAGGTGTAATATTTCTGTATGAATAAAATGATCTCAGTGTCTAAAGTGCACAAGAATAATACCTGCCAGTTGGGTCCAAGAGGTCCTCTCCCAGTTTTAACTGACTTGAACCTGACTGGATCCTCATCAGGCTTGTAGTCCTAATGAAAGAAAATATTGTTTAAGAAGTGAGCATAATATACAACATTTGAAAAAGAAAAACGTAATTTTGGGAAAACCTATAGCTTGTTAATTGAAAACAGTACTGCACAATGACAAAAAAACAACAACACATAAGATGTGCTCAGTTTATAAGATATTAAATCACTTTCAAGTATAAAATATTTTCTTGATTTATTAAGACACTGAACACAAAAAGTTGTCAATATCAAGGTGGTTTTATTTTCCTGCACTGTGATACAAGCAGCTTCGGCAGAAAAAATGTCTAAGGGGCACAAACGCTACTATGGTTTTACATTTTATACGGTGACACTAAAAGATTGATCTCAGTGAATCCCGCTGCATCTACTGCACATGCGTTGATGAATGCATGTTGCACATTAAGCTCTGGTGTTTTGATATTCAACTGTGACAACACTCTTAAGCTTACATAAGCAGTTTACAAAATCCCGTTCCACCAAAAAAAAAAAAAAAAAACTCCAGTGACGAAACCACCCATGGCCCATTACACAGGCTGGTCGTGATTTCATAGCACAAAGATCAAATGCACGTAAAGGAATACAGAGGGATAAAGAGTCCACATGCAAGACATGAGCGCAACATGCCAAAACTGACGCCATTGAAGCAGGCAGGAGAAATAATTGCACAAATAAATGAAATGGTTTTTAAATTATCAACAGCTCAAGGGCCCAGTAATTTTAAATAAATCATGATACCCCTGCAGCTAAAAGCTCCCTTTTCAGGGCTACTGGCCACCAGGAGGGTGCCAAACATGTGGAAAGAAATGAGAACGCACACACACCCCAACGCTACTACACACACAGTCGCAAGAATTTGGCTGCTTTAATGCTTGAAGCTCCATCACTATAACAATACACTGTGCAGCTCTAATGAGGTCTGTGAATCGATGTGCCGTGGTACATGAAGAGGAGCTACTCCTCAAGTAAGGAAAAAAAAAAAAGGGAGTGTGTGGTATGTTGTGTATTTGTCTAGTTCCAGCAGCATAGTAAGCTTTAATTACGCTAACAAACTCATCTGTGCTGGCGGTACGCCCCAGGCCCTGCAGTCATGCCTGAGGCTGAGGGCTGATAGGGCCCTGAGACACAACACACTCCTCCAGTGAGGCAAACACGTCCGCCTTGTTAACTACCTACAGCAAACAAACTAGTACACACACACACAGGCACCGATATTTCTCTGTCAAATAGCCACCCATTTAATTGCACACACAGAGAGCAACACTGAAATGAGGCAATGAGAAGTCAAATATCAGCAATAATGTGCAACATCTTCTAATAAGATTTCAGAGATGGCAAAAAGTCATTTTTTTTGTATTTTGATACGATACAAAAACTGAACATAAAAAAATACAAGCTGCCAAAACTTTTCTTAAATGCAAATCAAAAAAGGAATAATCTTGATTTAAAATATATATATATCAATAATCATTAAGCTGAAAAAAAAAACAGGAAGCAAATATTCATAAAGCTTCAAAATCCCTTTCTTTAAGTAGGAATTTTGAAATGACTTTTCCAGGGTTAAGTGACTGAAATGTGAAGCTCCAAAGTGTTTTATTTTGTTCATGCACTCAATAAATTCGGATTCATTTCATAAACAATAATCTTCAAATAAATAAAGAACTTCATTAAAAGCTCAAGGAACGTTTAAATGATCCTACTTCAAAAAACTAAATGCTATTTCATATTAGAAATGTACTACTCCGGGGATTCATCTGTTCTCTTAATATAGGTGATTTTGAGAAAGAACCCATTTGATCGAGATAAAATTTCCAGCTTTGGAGCCACAAGATCCATTATAAAAGCTACAGAGACAACAACCACTTAAGTAAATAAATAAATTTGGCACAATTTAATGCACAGCCCAGACGCTACAGAGAAAACATGATATTAATCTGAGATTATGAAATCCTGAGTCACTACTGCCAAGAAAACTGCCAAGTGGTTCTAAAATATTTATGGCAATTTATGAGTCAATAAACTAAATATTAATTTAAAAAATGTATAATATAATAAATGAGTCAACGTAAAAAAAACTAAGACCTAAACACGACTTAGATTGTTGCCTTTGGATCCATCTACCCCTTTATTTACTATAGATGGCATCACCGAGTTCTTCAGTGTAAGTGTGGGATCCCACCACTTACACATCCACATAGGATTTTTTTTTACCAAAAATATTTGCACATAAATCAAGTTACATGACCTCATTAGAAGTAATTCTCTATAATCAGAATGTAAAAACAACAGCAAAAAAAAACCCCTGAAAAAACCTAAAAGATTAGGAGACATTACATTTGTCTAATTTTAACTTCCCTACCAAATCCAGAACACCATCTAGCCATACTTTTCTTCACACACAAAGCTATTAATGACCGAGCTCCAACTCTGCAGTCCCATGTTTTCCCAACAGAGCACTTTCCTCTCAGACCGCACATTTACGTGTGGTTTTCATGGTTTCTAAAAGTAGTTTAGGAGGCCTTGGGCCTAGCGCTCTCGTGGAGCTAGGTCCTAGTTTGGGTTCAAGAAGGAAGCGCTCTCTTCATTTCTGAGACAGTGTTTAAAACATTTTTTTGGGGGGAAAAAAATAAAGCTGGAACTGCCTTGAGTTACCCTGAGTTGTCCTTTTGGCTACGCTGCTTTAAGCATTGGCTGCACGAGGACATACTGACCACCTCTCCACACTTTCTGTGGACGTACAGCATACTGACTCTGATTCGACTGGTTGTCTTCTTGTTTATGTATCTTAAAAATAATAAAGACAATTTCACTATCACCTGCGTCCAACTGACAACATAATTAAACTGAACTGAAATAAAACAAATCAGTTTTAGCAGCAATTTTTTCCTCCATTTCATCTCAACATTAAAGCATCCTATATTTGTTTTAAACATTTAGGGAACAGAATAACAATCTTGGACTCTCAGATTTTACGGTGGGCTTTTGTCTAGTTTAATGAGCAACAACAAAATAGTTTGCCTTAACAGTTGAACACAAACATGACAACATACTTAGCAATATTTGTCAATTACTAAGCCTCCACTTGTGTAATGTGCTCAAAAAGTAAACAAACCAACATATTTACTGTCGTTAGAAATAAAATAACTGCTGCAGTTTTCCACGTGGAGTGGATGGGATCAACGCTGAACAAACAGTGTAATGAACACAGCTGGCCACATAGAGGCGCCAAAGTATAATTTATCTTTAGCCAGAAAAACACCTGAAGAAGTTTCTACTTACAGCATTGGACACCTGACTTCCGTCTGCAATATCAATGGGCACAACAGCTACATTCTGCCATGTGGAAAGGTCTAGTTTGTGCACCTAATAAAAACAAAGAATATTTGTCACAAAACAAAATAAAATATGACTAAAATCTATAATTCAAATGACATGTTTGACAGTTTGTTTTAACTTTAAAGTGCTCTGAGATGAATTTGTTGTAAGTCAAAGCTAAATAAAAAGAGAACAATTTGGAAGTGCTCACATTTTCTTGTGTTCCCAGGTCTGGTTTGTGCCATGTCTCAATTTTAATGAAGAAATTGTCTTTCATATATTCATTCTGGGCGGAAAATTGAAAAAAAAATTACAATGAAGTGAAACACCTTTAACGTACTTTTGAGTATTTGAAAGAAACTCAAGACTGCTTACCGTCACAACTGGAACAAGATTATTCATTAGAAGAAAAAGAGAAAGGGTGGTGGGGGGGAGAAAACGAAAGAAAAAAAAAAAAAAGGTAAACACATTTATAAACGTAAAAAAATATACAGCAAAACAAAACAAAAAGACAGGTACCCATCACAAAGGCAAAGGCAATACAAAAACTTTTAATTGGGAAAAAGAAGAGGAGTTGTAGAGCAACATGAAGGAATACTCACTGGTTCTGCAGTAGGGGTAGGCATTCCAAGCTTTTTCATGGAATACCAAAGCGCCTTCAGGGGCCAGGAGCCTGACAAACGCTGGGACTTTACTGTAGGGCAGGAAAGATAAACAGTAAATAAAGAAGAAAGAAAACACTTGCGTAGTTTTCAGTGATTCTAAAGCAAATATATCAGGAAGGAGAACAGTCACAAAAAATGCTTCACAAATAAAACAACACTGCCACCTTCTGGTAGTGTTAGATTATTACACTAGGAAAAGCATCAAGGCATAAGGAAACGATACACACCTCTTTAGATGATAAATTTTGTGTGTATACTGTCCTTTCTCTTCATTATTTTCATAAGGCTCATTCTTAAGAACCTCAATGCCTTCACCTCCACCCGTCTCATTTTTACTTGCTTCAGCCACAGAGAAGAGCTGTCCGACTTGATACTGCAACAAAAAAACAGACAGATGCATCAAAACTTCTGAAAGGATTCAAGCCAATAAAAGCGCATTTCAACCATGAAACAATATTACAGGTTATGGTTTGATCCTCATAGTTTCTGTAGCTTTATTTTACTGCATTTTAGCCCAAAAGTTCTCATCTTACTTTTTTCTATTTATGTTAAAATCTTCATATTTGGCATAACATGAGATTAATCTCAGGAGTTGCTTTTGGATGAGGTTGTTCACTGGCTTTGCTGCTTGTTGCGTTTATGACATTCTTTACTAAATACGTGCAGAAATTGTTGAATAATTTGAGTAGCATTTTGCTTATGCAGACCTTCATGTAAAATGTCCTAAAAGCCTGTATTTGGCACCCATTATAAAAGGTTTTTTAAATACTAAGAAAAAGAGATTCAGTGACCCATAAGTTATTTCCTATAGCATAGGAAGCAAAGGACAACCTTTTATGAAAATATACAATTTGTGTTTTTTTTGGTCTCCCAACATTGAAGGGAGACTGGAGTATTTGTATATAGTTGTACTCATTTGGATTAAAACACACACATACAAGGACAGAAGTGTGGGCAACGTCTTCATTTGTGTAGTTTAACTACTTCAGTGCTGATGTTATTATGTTTTAAAGATTTCTTTATATGCAAAGATATAAAATACAAACAAAAACAATCTGATAGTAATTACTGTAATAGTATAAGTAATAATAATAAAAGCAAAACTAATATTTACTTACCTCCTCAACACTACAAGGTAAAACCACACGGCTGCAAAGAAGA
This sequence comes from Kryptolebias marmoratus, assembly GCF_001649575.2. Taxonomy (NCBI): domain Eukaryota; kingdom Metazoa; phylum Chordata; class Actinopteri; order Cyprinodontiformes; family Rivulidae; genus Kryptolebias; species Kryptolebias marmoratus. The sequence continues at coordinate 13,704,281 of NC_051430.1, read as the reverse complement.
ATAAAGAGTGTTAATGCTTCAAAAATTTGGTACCAAAAGACAATAACTCACATCTGACATAGCACAATTACCAGAATTAAATAATAACAACAACTTGGGTAAATATACTGACAAGCAAAAACAAAAAAAAAGCATATAGAAGGACAAATTTGGGTTTGTCATACCATTCTATTAGCAGACAATTATATTACATTGCATTGCTCATATTGTGTTGCTGTTAATTTACTAGAAAACAGCATTTAAAAGCCATTTTCTGAACCTGTTAAATGTTTTGTTATTAAAACGTCAAACAGAGCTGTAACAACGTGCGCGGCAGATGAAACCGGTGGCTCTTTGTGTGCGTCTTTGAAACACATATTTCCAACATCTGAGTTATGTTTTATTGATACTGACTTTTTCCTTACAATAACTTGATTACGATGAGAAATGCACCTGCTATTAAACCAATTCAGACACAGTTTGATCAAAACACAAACAAAAAGTTCTGGACTGTCAAACAGACAAACTGTTGAACTCAGACGGGCCAAAAAGGGTTTCACTTTCTTTATCAGCTCAGCTCCACACTCCTACTGAACAGTGACTCTTCATGAGCATGTAACTATAAAAGCAAAGGCTAAAACACACTGTCAAAACATCCTGATATCTCATCTAAAATATGCTAGATCCCGTGCTGACACATGCGCATACTTGAGTGTGGTTCTAATAGTGGAAGGGGAGGACAGCTTATTCTACAAGTCAAGGGATATCTAGAAAAAAGGTAGGGAACTATTTATGTAGCATATGTACAGTACATCCAATTAATCAATAGATTAGTATATAAAATAGTTGATCATTAAAAGGTTCAATACTTGCAGCCCTACTTCCTCTGCATCAATTTTTATCGAGTGAATGCTCACTTAATACGCTCACTAGAAACAGAACAATTAATTAACTGACCAGTTTCAATCAGCCAATATTGGCCAAATAAATACATAAATTTGTCTTCACATACTTAATTATGGCGGAGGAAAGTGAAGATGCACCAGCAGCTGCTAAAATCAGATCACTGCAGCCCACATTTCTTTAGAGGTGCGAATCCTCATATATAATATTTTAAAGTAAACAGGTTATTCCAAATGTTTTTCAACATGTGTTTATTTAGTTATTGTTATATTTTGTTAAATTAAAATTACATATTTAAACAAAAAAAATAAATAAATAAAAAGATGCATATATCGACCTAGATTTCTAAAGACTGACACGAGTCATAGAAAACTCATATCAGTCGACCTCTAATGCACACCGCTCACTGCAGGCGACTGTAAAGATACGTGACATTCTTCAGTTCATGTCAGTGGTCATAATGACATGGCTGATGGGTGTGTAACTGCCCTCACAAATCTGCATTCAATAGTTATTTTGTTAGCATTATTTGAAAATTTCAAATCGACTGTGACGAGAAACTTTTCAGCCTCAGTCATGACTTGCACCTGAACGTAAGACAAACCGAAACCCTTTTTACCGCAAGACAGAAACTTTCAAGGCCACTGTTCAACAGAGGAGGGGGGGAAAAAAAACTATTACTGGCCTGTTTGACGCACTGCTGACTACGCAACATGACACACTCATCACTAAAACTAAACGGAAAAGTCAGAGCCAAGTAAACCCGAGACTGGGTGTAACAGCGAGCCAAAGAAAGGCTCAATATGATGAGGGAAAAGAAGGAGCACAAAAGATGCAAAGTAGGAATTTGGGGTGAGAAAATTCGCCAATGTGTTTCACAGACCAGTGGCAGAAAGCATGGCTGAAAAATAATAAATAAGAAGATTCTGTTTGAATCATTAAAATACCTAAACGCACACCACCAAACTTATACTCAGCTGTTCTTGCTTTGACATTGTTCTGAGGATGTACCGAGCTGTGATTACAACCACTTATTTAAATCGATGAGGCAGAAGTTTCCCCTCCCTAACCACACCATGCAAAAGAGAGAGAAAAAAAGTATGAAGCAGAGTTTTCTCCATGTATAAATCTAAAGCCAGGCTTTATCCCTAAACCCTAAACCTAAAACTACTTCAGTTTATTTTGACGAGGAGTGACAACCATTAACAAAATCTGTGTTTTCTCCAGATCTGACATTACTACATTATCCTGAACTCACACTGAGGCTGCACAGACGTGACACTCAGAAAAGGATGTTTAATCTCTTCTCTAAAGCATGGCCTTGTGATGAGTGAGGTTAGGTTTTGACACAATCAAAGTTTCAGGGAACAGTGGGATGACTGTCACATGTGTAAAAACGAACACGCTTGTAAGTTACAACTTCACAAGACGGCTTGTAAAGATAAAGGGTCAAATGAATGCCGTGAAATACTGGAAAATCCTGGAGGACAATCTGACACTGTCTGCAAAAACACTATGGTTAGGAGGAAGATTTTTTTCCCCCAGCAAAACAATGAAGCATACAGTGAAAACAAGTTACTGATGTGAAAGGGGTGGATATTTATGCAGTCGCTTATTTAACATTACATATATTTTTATTTAATTGGTATAACTCTGTAAAAATTTGATTTCACTTTGACACTGAAGGTATTTTGGTGATCACTTTTTGTCAAAAATGCCAATTGGTATAGACCATGATTGATTTCTGACAAAAATGGAAGCACAAAACATCCAGAAGGGGAATACTTTCTACAGGCACTGTAACATCCTACAGAAGGATGGGTTCAACTTGTGCAATTATTTATTTTTCCCCACAGATGGGTTTAGACACTAGATGGATGGATGGAGCTGATAAAAGTTTGTTCAGTTACTTTGTTGAATTGGGAATAAAACAAAAACAGTGTCAGATATTTTAGATTTAGGCTCAGTAAGTATGAGTTTAAATGTGGTTTGAAACATCAAGTATGTGAAAAATAATTACAGTGGCATGTTGTTTGCTACAACAAGAACATGGCTCTTTATTTTCATTGTATTGCTTCATGTATATTGAGGATAATTATTGGAAGGTGGCAATTTTGAAATCTGAAGGAAGTATATTGAGGTGCTGTTTGTTAACACATCTAAACACAAAGGAAGCTCTGCATCACTGATTAAAATCCTGGTTGGCAAAATGATATCTTGGGGCTTTGAATCGATGGCTCACAACAATGGTGTCTGTTACCAAGTGAAGTCGCTCCTTCTGGCCTTTATTACAAACAATCAAATGCCTATTTCTCCCTCAGACCTGGCTCGCACAGTGGAGCAAAACGTGATTAATGTTTTCAAAAGCTAAAAATAGCAAAACCGCTCGAAACACACTGGCTGAAAGCACCAAGCTAGGTGACTAAAAACAACTCAGTTTGACACGAAAGCCCTGTTTTACGCAATTTGTTACATTGGTCGCGGCCAAGATGACTGAGTCAGAACAGACAGCTAGTGAGCTAAAAGTGACTTCCCCATCCAGGTGACGCTCTCGGTTAGCTAACTTAGCGTTAGCATATTACTCGAAGTTCTAAGCTGGAGAACACAAAAGTCAGTGCTCATAGCGCGAGCAAGCAGCCCAATCCGAGTCTAAAGAAGCCACCAATTTAGCGTGAACACAAAGGAAAGCACAGAAAGAAAACAACAGCTGTCAAACAACGCTATGCTCCCGTCAAAGCCGGTGGGCCAGAATAGCTCTTAAGCAATCCCAGTATCTTCTTCTTCCTCCCGACCCCTCGTGTCTGAACAGGCACCGACGAAAAGTTTTACTTTTGTTTGACACTGAAAGAACCACCCCGACCGAGCAGACTTGATAGTATAATCAAACAGGGGTTTCAAATGAGCATAAGAAGTGTTCAAACAGAAAGAATACACTTACTATTCTTTGATGAGAACCATCGCTACTTGTTTCTTTCAGTACCGCTGGCACTGCCCTGCTGCCGCTGACACTGACGTCATGAAATGTAGGGGCTCCGCCCGTTACCGCCTACGTAAGCAGTGATTTGTTGAATGAAAAAGGACACGCCCACTAACAAGAATTAACCAATGAAATCAATATTATAGCTTCTAGAGCCCTTACAGCACTCTTTTAAGACTTCAGACATTATCTATCTATCTATCTATCTATCTATCTATCTATCTATCTATTTATCTATCTATCTATCTATCTATCTATCGTGTTTTTGTTTACATTGTTCATTAATGTTCTGATTTGCAAGTTAAATTTATGACTGCTTTATAAAATACCATCCTGATGACAGATTAATTCATTTTGGACCCTTACTGTAACTGTCCTAAGTTGAAAACTGAAACGTTCAAGGTGTAAAATATATTGTGTACACACAAACACTATTCTTGTTTTCTTATACTAAAGCTGGTATTTGTAAAGCAAAAAAAGTGTGTGGTGAACATGTGCACACACATTTCATAAAGCTACTAAACAAAATAATGGCAAGTCTGGAGTACAAGAAAGTAAACATGTTTTTTTTTATTGTAACAGTTTACTGATAAATGAGAGATGGCGGTTGTGAAATCGACATTTTTTTTAATTTCAAAAAGTCATGGGCTAAAAAGTCATACATGATACTTAACACTGAATAGCAAGAGAATCCATGCTTCAGAGCAGACACTCAGATCACAAAGAAATCAGGCAAAATGCCCTTTCTGATTTCAATAAAAAATATTAAATCTTTTTTTCCCACTCCATCCATCTTAACATGGTACAGATTTGTTCACTTTTTAATTATATAAAAATGCTTAATACTGATTGTGAAACACAAAGTTAATTTACAAAACATAATAATTATTATTTTTAATATTAACAACAATAACAAACAATAATAACAATAACAAATAAATTTCAAAACAACCCAAAAAATAGAATGAAGGGAATCAACAGTTGTTGCATCTTGGCCCACACAAAGATTTTTTTGAAAGAAAAAAAAAAAAATTGCATTTATATCCACCTGACACAGTTACACACAAACACAGTATCAGGTCGTTGAGTATTTCTCATTGCCATTTACAGTGTTATGGGCACAAAGACAAGACAGTTTCCAAAGCATTCATGTGCCTCTGCAGGAGCACACTCACTAGCCAAAGAAAGCCGTTTGACTGTCAGTCAAGTTTGGTGGACTAATATTAGTCTTGGAAAGGTGCCCTACTCCTCCAGCTCACAGGGATAGTACTTTACAGACAAAAAAAAATGATCATTTTGAACATTTCAGCATTTAGAAGAGGGAAAAAATCTTCCAGGTGACAGGAATTTGTATCCATTGCCAGCAGGTAGTCGAATTGAACGAGCACCAGGGCTACTGCTTGTGGAAATAGTAGGCGATGGGGCAACTTTTCTAGGGTTGGAACAGTGGTGACCATTGGAAGAGTTCTTGCTACTGCTATCCAGTCCCAGCTCCCGCAGCTCCAGGCTGTCTTGGCCATCATTAGGGGAGCAGTGCCGTGGGGACAAGTTTAGAAGGCTCAGTACATCTCTGCCAGCAGAAGCAATAGGTCCAGGAGTGCCGTGGATGGCTCTGACAGGACCTAGATGATGCTGTTGCTGAGCTGCAGCGTTGGCCCAAAAGGTCTTCAGATTGTGGATAGCTTGGACTTTTTCATCAATGACCCCTCTTCTCAGCCTGTCCAGATCTGGCACATCAGCTGATGTAGAACATGCAGAGCCTGTGGAGGAGTAGGACAGAGCAGGAGATGGAGCACTACCAGCTGGTGACTGGTGACCAGAACTGGGAGACACATTACTTGGGGAACGAGAAATGTGGCCACTGTAAGGAGAGCTTGGGTACTTCAATTTAAACTGTGCATGGCTGTCCAAAGTGGGTGAAGGATGGCTGCCCTCCTTTTGGGAAGACTCAGAGACTGCAGGACTATTGTATCCAGAGCTTATCTTCTGCAGGGAAGATGAACGAGAGGGAGGTTTGGGTCTCGGGGAAGACTGAGCTCGGCCACTAGCGCTGCTGTTAGGACGGCTGAATGCGCTGGTTTCAGAGGAGCGGAATGTGCTGCTTCGAGCTGTGGTTGCGGCACCTGTTCCACCCTCTGCTCCGGCCCGCTGGAGACTGCTTACAGCACGTAAATGGCTGTGAGTCTCCTCCAGAATTTTCTGGGCCAGCTCTTGGGGATCGAGATTGACAGTTTTTTCTTCCTGAGACTTGACAGTACTGTCTGTCTCAGTACTGGACTGGTCAGATTCACCTGTATCCGAACTGCTCACCTTACCCACCTTCTGAAATGGTGAGTTCGGGCTGGGTACCAGAGATGTTTTGACTGGTGATGTGGGGGTGCTGACACTGCCTCTTGATGAAACTGAGACAGTGTAGCCTCTCCCTGCTCCGGTGGACCCACCAACCCCTCTACCTCCACGATGATGTCGCTGGCTGTGGCCTGGTGGCAAAGGCAGAGAGTCACAGTGACTTCCCAGTGGCTCGCTGCTGATAATGGAAAAGCCCTCGTATTCCTCTTCATCGCCCCGTGCTCCGGACCCCACAGCAGCTGCCCCATGAGGAGACGAGCGACTACGGGGAACATGAGGGTGTTTGTGAACAGAAAAGTGTGCTGTGGCACCACCTCGTTGCCGATGACCAAGAAAATCACAATCTGACTTGGAGGCAAAGCTCATGGATGAAGTTACAGAGCTGAGGCTGTAGACAGAGATAGCATCTGATGCTTGATTGTCCAAGTAAGGAGGAGAAAATGGAAGGCTTGAGTACCCTGTGGGTATTGGGTTAGACACGGACTGGGCTGAGGCTAAAGACTCAAGGGAAGATGAGCTGTCTAGACTCAGGCGCTTGGGCAGTTCTGTGGAGTCTAAAAACAAAGAAAAGGAGAAAAGGATAATTGTGAAAAATGATTAAAAAAAAACCAAAAAAAAACAAAAGAACTGTTAAGCACATAAAAGCATGTTCTGAATGATTCCAAAATTAAGTTCTTTTTTTTCTTTTCAAAAGAAAAATTCAGCATGAGAAAATAACAACAACAAAAAGAAAACACAAATTTACCAAACAGCGCCAGCAGAGACTGGAGGGCAAAGTGTAAAGTGCGTCGGTTGGCCAGCTTGCCTGTCTTCAGCACCACTTCTTCTTGGCCTACCTCACATAGGTCAAATCCTGCACACAGGAGACAATGACTGTTGCAAAATCACTTTGCAAATGTGAGTCAGGGACACACCGATCCTCATGTCTGTGTCTTGAAATACATAAATGGTCAAATGGTTTCATGTGCACCAAAATGTTCCCACTTTCTCAGGGTACTTTTGAAAATTGTTACATATTAAAAAATAACATTTATTTTTATTGTTGACGCACTGTTATAGATGACTTACCAAGAGCAGCCAGAAACTCATGGCATCCTGGCAGTCTCCATAGCTGCACACTGATGGACACCTGAATGGGTAGGAGGGAAAAATCCTGTTCTTTCTCTCCTGTCTGGAGTTGAACTAGCACCTGGTGTAGCTGGTAAAAAAAGAGGAGACAATCAGTGTTATCAGTCTGTTTTTGAATATGTTTTGAATCATATGAATGAGTGATCTAAGCAAAAAAAAAAAAAGAAAAGAAAAACAACTGCTGCAGGAAATTAGAAATCCCAGGGTTAGGGTTTTGTGGGGATGTAGCCTTCCTCCTTTTATTTGGGGATTGCATAATTCAGAACAGAGACATCTTTGTCAGCTTGATGCAACTGTGCACAAAGTAAAAATGTGCCTTGTCATCCTTGGTGGAGGTGTTTGCATCATAGCTTTGTCCTTGTTACTAACCTAAAACTTTCTTCTGACCTGTATTAAACCAGTGCTCTAAATCCTTAAGGACCAAAAGTTCCTTAGCTCTAACTCTATGAAAGAGTAGTGGAAAAGGCATGCAAACACTGAAGCGCATAAAAAAAAACAGAATATAAAATTGTCATTCAGCATGTGCACGGAAATTTAACATTTTTAGTTTAGCAGAAAAAAGTGAAGAATTGAGAAACAGCAGCAGAATGGACTGAAGTGCTGGTGGGTGAATGCACACTTACCATGGCCACCATATTTTTAACAGCCTTCAGATCACAAGTTGGATGCAAGAAAGAGAGAATAAGCTTTAAATTGCATGCACACAGGCCATACACAAAAAGGTACAAAGCCTTACATTGAAGAAGAATAAAAGCAACAAGAAAAGTGTTTAATATAACAAAGAGTTAGATGCAATCAACACACAAAGATTAGGCTGAGCATATTTCATGTTTGTGCACAAAAACTGAAAATCACCACTCACTCTAACTAAAAGCTCCCACATATTACACATATACAGGGATAAACTTATGCACTGCAAAATTAATTCTCTGGTATAACAAATTTAGGAGCATAAAGGACCCACATTGTAGCTAAACTTTGTACTGGATGTGCTGCTAGCTAGGCAGCATTTCACTAGGCAGCATTAGGATAGAGCACATGCTCTATCTGAATTAATGTGTTTCTGATCAATTTTTCTAGCAAGAAAGTTTGGCAAACAAAGTATAAAGGTATGCCTTAATGCATTCATAGTATATGAATTTGGATCTAAAAATCCATGACAATAAAAATAAAACCCAGAAGCATTTGTTCAGAGGTGCAGGGCCCTACCCGGTTGATGAGCTGCTCTCCTGCTTCTGAAGCTGTGATGAGTTTGCACAAAGCTTGGAGAGCTGGTGGTGGCAGACCTAAGATGTGAGAACAATGGAAGTTCTTCATTATTCATATAAGACATTGTATTTACAATTTAAAATATGCAGAACTAAAAAAGGTGACATAAAATAATACAGACACTAAGACCCTTTAGCACTTTAGATCTTTGATCTTTATTTATTAAACACCGAAATGAATGATGTGATTGGCACCAATATTCTTTCTGAAGCATGACAATGATGCTGCACCTACAGTTCCAGTAAGAGACTCCAAAAGTTGTATTTAGTCAAATTAAATACAAGAAAGCTTGCATGATGCTCACAAAATTCCGACTTTACATAAATTTAGATTACATGAAGATACTGAAACAGGCTTAATTCAATGTGACGTTATAAAGTGATGACATACCCAGCCTGTCCAGTACTTTGCATAGATACAGAAGTGTACCCAATAGAACTTGTATTGCTCTAAAAAGCTGATGATGGTCACCTTGTTATGTGAAGTTATTTGATTCTGGATACATTTTTAATAGAACCCTCACTTTTAGTTCCTTGAACCTTTGCAACAATATATGGAAGACAAACTTGAAACAGATTCTAAACTTATTTTGTTAATATTAGGGACATGCAGCTTGTTTCAACATACCTAACAGTGATTGTAAAGTGGTACTGCATTGCTGGAGCCTGTCTCCAGGGTCAGCAGTGGGAAAGAAGACAGCAGCAGGAATACCGGTGCCTGCAGAGTCGAGGCGGAAGCCCACAGCTGTCAGCAGGGCCTGCCAGCCAGGGACACCCCCCACCTTGTTCTCCACACTCTGCTGGGACGTGTACATCGAATTACGCTGTCCATTCTGGATCCTCTGAAGAGACTTCTCCACCTGAAATGCAGTGGTACATCAGTATGCTATGTGTGTTTCTGGTTGTTTTCCATCTTGGTGTGAGTCTGTGTCTCACCAGGTGAAGTAAAACCCTCAGTGCATCACGAGCTCGATCTGGATACTGCAGAATCTCAGCCAAGGCTTGGCCAATCAGAGAGGACGGGCTGTTCAGCTTCACATCGTTGCCAATCAGCATGTATCCTGAAGGATGAAAAAAAGTAATTCATTTCAACATCCTCTATTTAATTATGCTAATGCTGAATGAATGCATAAATGAATGGCATCCCTAACCTGCCCAGTTGGATGGGTGGGAGTATTGTTTGCTGCTCTGGACAGTTTTCATGGCATCGGCTAGGGCTGCACTAGCCTTGGTCCCATTGAGCAGGGCAGAGTAGAAAGCGTGGACAAAAACCTTAGAGGCTGCAACGGGTACAGGCCACAAGGACACGAGAACACACTGAGCGCCAGCAGCCAGGAAGGCTCTGGTTAGCCCCACAACACCGTCTGCTGTGACCTTGCTGCTGGACTCTTGGTATGACCTGTAGCCAGATAAAGCACGAGTAAATCAACCTAAAAGTTATAAAACAGTTTACAACTCAATATTTTCAAGAATTAGTACATTAGGACTCATTTCTAAGTGTTCACTGTTTAAATTTGCTTTCCTAACCAGTCAACGTACCCCAGCACCACCAGCTTAACAGGCAGCCTCAGGTCCAATATATCTGCAGCTGTGAGCAGGAACTCCTGAAGAGGTGGGCTGTCACAGATGCTCTCCACATCACTGCTGTCATCCTGCATGTGGAGAGACTCTGGGATAGTGTAGCCACTCCCAGTGGAGCCCTTCCTGCCTCGACCACTGCTGCCTCGCCTTCCACCTGCACCTCTGCCCATCGTTCCGACGCCCACACTGGCCCCTGCTCCTCCGGTGACACCCTCGGGGTTTGGAGTGAGCACCAGAGCTGCTAGTTTCCAGGAAATGTGGGTGGCAAAGTGCGCACATTCAGCTTGTGTCAGGGCACTCATCACCCTCTCCTTGGTGGCAGAAGAGCAGGTCAGAGGCTGGCATCCGAGCAGCTCAGCAACCATTAGGGCCTCCTCCTCTGCTGTGGGCATCGGACCCCAAAGCCATCGATCCATCACAGGTGAAGGCAGTTTCGGATTTCCTACCACTGCTGCCATTGAGACTCCACCACTTGGAGCTGGTCCAGGACGCCGAGAGTGAGCCTAAGAAGACATCAACACAGTTTACATTCTAGCACAACAATCTGAGGAGGGAGGTTTAAAGATTTATGATATTGTTAAAGGTAGGGCATTATTTTAAATCAACTGAATGGGAATTTAAACCTTGGCATTGGTTCCAAGGCCATGGATGGAGGGCACAGCAATGAGGCTGAAACGCTCATAAAGGTATTCATTGGAAGAGCTTCCTTTTAGCAGGGCAAAGGGGATGAGGTACAGCTCTCCTTCCAGCACCATCACCAATTGTCTGTGTCTGCCAACAGGCCCGCTGGAGTGCATCAGGCCCTGTCAACAAAAGGAATTAGAATAAAATATTTCAAATGTAGATTAAATGTCACAATGTGGTGCTTTTTGTGTCTAGTAGCTGTGTCTATTAGGTGTTCCCTTATCTTACTCATTCATTAACAAAACCATAAAGAGGCAGGCAATAAGCTGCACAGTTAACACTCACCCCCTCCATAGGTGCAATGAGTAAATCATACAGTGCCCGAAGCGGAGGTTTGCCAAGGTTGCTAGAGCGACGAGGCAGGGAAGAGTTACCATCTTTGGCTGGAGACATAGTGTTACTAAACAGGCTGGTCATACTCTGGCAACTCCTGAACAGACACAAAACAAAGTAATGTGGTTATTATTTTGCATGTTACTTTAAAACAACCCAATTCAGAACAGCTAAAGACAGTCTGCTACCTGACACATTAATGTAAGCTCTACTTGTGTTTTTTTAAGTTACAAAATCATAATCTCTCCAAGAAGAGTTTTAAATATTTGAAACATCATGTCGATCAATATAACAAAACACGTTTTTCATTATCAAATTAGGAGTTCCTATATCAACCACATTGTGCTTCTTGTAAAAATTACCACCTAGTGATTAGCTTTAAATGAAAGTGCCTTTACCTGTGCTGAATAATTCTGATACAAATAGATCCAACAAAAGCACCCAGTACACCTTAAGCTTCATTTTTTCTCTTTAGAATAGCATCTTCTGCATCATAAGTGTATTTCTTTGTATCATATCATTTAAATATGGTAAATTGGAAAGTAGCTCAAAAAGTTTATTGTTAACCTTTTAGATTGTATCACATCAGATAAGCTGCTTGTTTGAGGTCAAAGAGAGTAACCCAATTTTCAACAGCAGCAGTTGATGTAAGCGAAACTAGGTTAGATGCATGCGCAGCCTAAATTGACACTGAATTAACTGGCAGGCAAAATTTCCCCTAAAATTAAGATGTAAATAGAAGAACTGAGAGTGTAAACCTCTGCCTAGGCCATAGGGTCATAAAAAAATTGTAGGAGCCGGATCATGATCCTGGTCACCAGCAAAATTTAATCATTTGTTCTTTGTGACAACCTCAACATTACCTGAAAATTTCATCAAAATACATCCATTACTTTTTGAGTAATCTTGTGCACAAATTCTGCTAAAAACACATACCTCCTTGGACTAGGTCAAATATATCCACCTCCACTAGATGGCAGTATTACACTGCTCTGCCAGACTGAGCTCAAAAGAAGTGAGCTCGATAGAGTCCCCCGCAGGTGGAGAGGAACAGTGTTTGTTTTTTCTTTTTTTTTAGGTTTATACATTTATTGTACAACAATAATCTGAGTAAACCAATATAAAGTAACAGTCCAGTCTTCTGAGTCATGTGGTGGACGTTAACAGCTTACTGCTCAGGCACGGAGCATACTGAGAACTGTGCTAATGGTGGCCTTGAGGTTAGAAGTTTTTTGCTTGGCCCTGTGGGGCCCAGTTTTATGCCTGCACTTGTCACTGCTCTCCATCTGCTCCACCAGCCTGAGTTTCCTCCAGAACCCATCCAACAGACATCTATCCTGCCCCGTCTGAAAGCCCCAGGCCACAGGCTTCCCTCCAGCCTCTCTGTCTCTCTCCCAGGCTCTGGCACGAACCTCCGAGTGAAAGCAAAACAATCGTTTGTTAGCCTGACAGAAGGAATGAGAGAGGAGGCGAGATGTCAGCCAAGAGAAGGTGAGTGTAGATTGTAGAGCAAAACAGCGACTAGAAAGGGCCGAGGGCACTGAGGCCGAGGGTGAAGGCTTTGTTCAGTCTGCAGTCGAAAGAGAGGTCCTTAAGTATGATCTGAGGGCTAAAGAATGTAAACCAGTCAACCATGGCTACACAATGACCTCTTTTTATAATGACCGGATAAAATAATGAGTTTTTTTTTCTTAACTTTATGGCAACTTAACCCTTTCAAAGCAGGCGTCGTGTTTTAATGAGTCTTTGCTGCCTCCTAACTGACAACTTCATCACGATCATCAAACAATCTCATTAAGGGACGACTGTGCGTAATGACTTATTGAGTTACACGCTGATAGGATTAGACAAACAGAGACTTTCATCATCACCTTCCCACAGTAATCCCTCCAAGCTCCTCTGTGAAGATTAGTGATAAAAGAGAGTAATTGACAAATCTTTTTTTATGCCGTGTAGACTGTTCCTGAACCCATTCTAATAAAATGTTTTTGTTTTTTTTTTAAAGATTTTTGTCTTTCTGACAAAACTGGTCTTCATGCATATTCATTTTGATGAATAATAAAACCATTACATGAGAGGAAGAACAACAAGAGAGAGTGAAATCAAAGAAAGACCCTTGTAGGCACATACATGCTGGTTACATGATACCAAACCTCTCGGTGATTGTCTTGAAATGGTTGTAAAGTCTTCTTCATTTTCTCAGGCTTTTGCATTGTGATAGAAAACGGGCTCCTAAGCATGTGCAGCTTTACAATTTTTTGTTTTTTAAGGCCCATAAGAATGAGCGGATTATTACCGGCAGCCCATTAAAGGGGCTTAATGAGCACAGAGAGTCAATTAAAGATGGAATTACCCCCTCATCAAAGAGCAGCTCAACTGTGCACTAGGACAAGAAAATATGACCTAGACACACACACGCACACTTTTCACTTGTATACATTATCAGTCAGTACAGTGTTCAAGGATAGTTTTAATGTTTTCATTAAATAGCACGACGCACAGGCAAATGGTGGTTTCAACAAGAACTCATAAATCTGCACAACTAACACAAGAAGAGCCAACTTTGATGGAAGTGTCTCATAAAAAGACATAAGAGCGTGCACATGCATGAACACATGCGCACAAACAGGGCTCCATCAGAGAAGAGAGTTGATAAGGGTTTTAGCAGCTTGGCTCTTCTCCGTCTGTTTAATAAGGAGGATTCACAGGCTGCTTCTGCGCCGGCGAAACGATCGCAAAGAGTCCTTTCACAGATCAGTCACAATACCCATGGATCTCCTTACCCAGGCAGATAGTTTTTGATCTTTTGTTGTGGAAAAGGAGGTGATTAAGACAGCTGGGAACGTTCAGGAGATGCGCAACAAACCCCTACCTGTTGAACAGGTTGTTTCTTGACACCATGCGCAGGAAGCCCGTTGGATCTGTGACTGAGTTAAGCTTGTTGTTAAGTTCCTCAAATTGCTGGTCCAACAAATCTCCTGCCTCGCTCTCTGTCTCGCTGCTCGAACACCCTCTGACAGACAAATAAAAAAAAAAACAGAGATGGAGGGAGAGACATTCACAATCACACAAATATTGGCAAAGAAAATAGTTTCTGAGCACAGCAGACAATACAGAGACTTTTATTGTTTCTCTGTGGTTAAATCAACTCCACACACTCACGATCTGCCATAAATACACACAATTCAACCCACACTTCTGGCCCAATTTCCCAGCCTTGAGCCCACTCTCTGATGATAAGCATAGTTAAATCCTTTCATTATTATGCTGGTAATGCTGATCTAGTCCGGGGGGAGTCAAACCCCC
>NC_051430.1:13613512-13689758 GCF_001649575.2 Kryptolebias marmoratus | reverse complement strand
CCCCCCCCCCCCCCCACCAAACCCACTCGTACTCACCACCAGTCTCTGCCTTCATGTCTGAACCTTTTCTCTGATGCATCCAGATCCAGTTCACTCTGAGCGTCAGCGTCTTTTTCTCACAACATATGAGTGAGAACTTTTAATCTCTTGTAACTGCTACAGATTTTTTTTTTTTTTTTATCATTTCATCTCATTTAGAAGCTATGATTGACTCTTCTTGGCTGAAGAGTTAATACTGAGATTTTTTTAGATGAATAATACAGTGCAGTCTTGGACAGTGGTTTAGTGTAAAAATTCAGCCTCCTTCTTTTTTTTTAAAAACACTCTTCCTGCTTTATTTCCACCCCATTCATTTTAGCTCCACTCATTTCAGAGAGCTGCTGCCCCTTAGTCGGCACTCCACATAGTGAATGGGCTTGGTAAGTGGTGCCATATTGTGCCTATCCAGGCGCAGTGGTGTGTACGCAACTTCCCATTGGAGTAGTAAATGAGATGATAATGGGGCAGGAGGGCCAAGCTGCCAAGGTGGCGGAGACAGGCACCACGTGGACCAACCTGGAAATGTGGATTAAATTCCAACTAGAGAAACGTCAAAAGCAGCTCAGAACCTCAGCTGTCAGCAATTGTTTTTATTTACCCGACTCTTCTGACTTTTTCACACATTGATTTTATCGCCTCATCCCAACCTTCTTCTTCTTTCTGTTGATAAACTGCTTTCTCTTTTCCTTTACTTCAGGTGCGCTAAGTGTCAGGTGGATTCAACATTCCTACAGATACTGGGAGCCATTATTCCATCTCATTTGCTCTCACTGAAGAAAGAGTGGACTGCTTTAGGTAGGTGATGAAGACCTGACTACCCAGGGTTTAATGGGGCAGAATAATGCTCTTTACACACATGCACATGATAAAATAACCCTTCTTCAGCCCTTGTTCAGATAAATTTATCTGGATTGTCAGAAGACATTGGAGAATGGCTTAAAATGTATCTTATTCTTAACTGACTGAAGAGAATCTGAGATGACCTGGATTGTCAGCGTCATAAAACAACTGCTGCACTGCAAAAAATTGCAGCCCTTATTCTTTTTCTTTATTTTTTAAATGATTTTAAAGATGAATAGTCCACAATTAGACAGTAAACTGTGGTGAGAGCTGGCTGTAGGGTGAGTTCAAAAGATTTATCTTTTTATCATGAATTGGCTACGTTAAGAATTATCACTATTCCTGACTTGTGTTTTTGTTTATTCAAATCCTGATTCAAAAATAAAAAACAAACACATTTTTATGTAAAGAAAAAAATTAAATACTACAACGCCATTGAAATATTACACTACATACTGTATAGTTTTAACCCCCATAAATTTATGTTGAACCAACATCTGAAACTCCCACGAAGTTAGTCTCATTCATGCCTTCTTTTATTTCTTTATTTTAGCGCAGTTGTGTCGGTGTTTGTAGATGAATAGAATGGCGCATTCTTGCCCACAAAACTGCACACTCCATTCAGTTCTTGTTAACATTTACAACCAGATGCTAAATTGCCTGATTTGGTAAATCTGACCCTTTATAAAGGCTCAGTTCATTCTGACAGCTATAAACATCCCACCTGCTGTAATAGGACTCTACTCCCAGAGCCTCACGAGCGCTGGCAATGTGCTGCTCCAGTGAGGAGCTGCTGACCATTCCACTTCCTCCTCCTTCCTGGAAGTCCGAGCCTCCTTCTGACACGCCCTCGCCCAGGTAAACTTCATGAAACTTCAGGATTCCTTTTGAGATGGAGAAGACAGAGGCCATTTTGACTACCTGCTTTTACTGTATGTATTGATGAAGTGGAACCTAGATGACAATAAATGCTATGATATGCTACATTTTTCTCTACCTATTTCTGTTTATAATACACTTTTATTACTCGCTCACAGTAGCAGGAAATATTGAATCATTTCAAACGAGAGCTTTGAGTAAAACCATGTGCAGCAGTCATCTGCGGAGCCAAATGAATAAAACAAACAACGTTCAATAAAAGACAAGAGTAGGCTGCATGTGCCATCTGCTGCCTGCTAGATCTGTTTCAAGCGGCAGCATCACAACAGACTGGGGAGGAGCTTGCTGAGAATGAACAATAATTGCACATCATCTGATTGTGAATGCCAACTCGTGTCTAAATGCTGCAAAATTTACACAAATAAAGAAATCGTGGCTTCAGAAGCCTTTTTTTTTATTGACTGAACTCTTTTCGAGTTGGCCATATTTGCGAGCCAGCTGGATGCCAGGAAGTGACAGACAGGCGATTAGTGAGCAAGTGGCTCCTTCCTAGCCTGGAGTGATATTTAACGCTTTGAAGATCCACACTAGTCCCTGTAGTGTTCCTCCTGCTTGCGAGACTAATGCCAGGGGGTCAAATTCATCTGGTTGCCCAGGAGCTCGTCTTGATCAAATCTAGGGGGCCTGTGGCATGGGACATGAGTCACTCCTCTCATTTCCTCTCCTTACAGCAGACAGCAAAAAGGGGCTAAAGTACAACAGTACAGGAGCCACGGGGATTGTGACATGCATCGTAATTACCCACAGCTTCATCTATTCTCTTAGTTAAACTAGAATTTCACCAGTCTTATACATGTAAGTAGGCTGACTCTTAGTCTCTGTGGATGTGTGGGTAGTACTCAAAAGATGCAGAAATGAAGAAAAGTACAAATATCTGCCAGTAGTAAGTAATGCCAAAAGAAAATAAAAATAAAAGCAGACTGAGATGACAAAACAAAAGAAAGAAGCAACAAAGAAAGAGATTATGTGTTGACTTGGTGTAACAGCATAATCTTTTCCTCTTGACATGTGGGTGGATGTTCCTGTTGGCTGCGCCCCAATTTGTGTCAATGTCAATTAGCGTGGTTCATTTGCAGATGATTTCTGGGGTGAAAAGCAAGGCAGGGGGCAAATCCTCACTGTGGAGTGGCAGGTGGCGCTGCCACTTGGTGTCAAAGCTGGGCTTCCTACAACCCCACCCCCCACCCCTCCGGCGGCTGAAATCAAGCCTCCAACCTCTAGGCCTTTTTTTCTGCTTTGATTAGAGCGTGCATGTGCTAGCGAGCGCGTGTAAGTGCTTTCATCTGCGAAGCGGATTTGCTATAAAGTAGAAGAACGCCACTTTTATGTAAAAATAACAGATCCACGTTGTAAGTGTAGCTGTTGGTCATAATGTCAGATAATAATAATGTTTAGTAGGAAATGTGACAACAAGAGGAAGAAAGTGTAACACAATAGAATTTCAGTACAACAAGTGAAACAATTTTCAGTGACATTAAACCTTACCTGCCCCTGGAGCCAGCAGCCAGCTGTACAGGTAGCCTGCTGCCATTGAGAAATACAACACTAATGCCCTCTGGCTGTTGACGGTGTCCAAGATGTGCTCCACTGTGACTGGAGTGTAGGGGTCTGCGTCCTGCTGACCCGTCTGCCTCTCCACCAAGAGATCGGCAAAGGCTCGTGTGCGACCTCGTTCTGCCACCGCCAGGGCTTCATCGTGGTGGCCTGCCGTGTTCACACAACAACGTTAAACAGTTCGAAAACCTAATCTGCCATGTTTTCTAAAAAAGGCAAATAACAAAGAAGGTAATGCATAATAGGAGAAATGTTTGTTGGCTCACCGAGGCTGACGAGGACCCTTTGGAGAGCCTGGTAGCAGGAGGTTTGGAGGTCAAACAGAGAGAGTTTGTAGTCTGTGCTGTGCTGGGCTTCATGGCGGATAGTCTCGAACAGCGCAGACGCCCGGTAAAGCTGACGATAAAAAACAGCAATACGTTTTTCAGACAGTAAAACAGCAAAGTTACAGAATTTCTGTGTTTCTGTCACTGAGGCCCAGTGATAGTGCTCAGACACCTCAAACAATGACACCAAGACTCTTTTTGTTGTTGTGTGTTTATTTTAAATGACTACAGGTGATTATATATGGGAGAAGTTGTAGCACTGTTCAAAAGACATTTTGGAGAAAAACGTCTGCGTGATCCGGCTTTCCAATAAAGAACTGATTTTGGTCACTAGATGGCAGCATCCCACCTCACAGATCACCCCTGATCAGACCTCCTACTTCTGTTTCCCATTTCAACCAAAGAAATCACTGTGGAGTAGTTTGGTGAGAGACCTACAAACAAAATTTCAACTCCTCCTCAGCTCCTCTTTACCTGAACATGGGAAAAGGATGTGAGAGGCTAAACAATCACCTGTGTGTGAATAAATGCTTTGAGAATTCAACAGTCCTGTCTGTGTTAGTGTGCAATCCTCAGACTCAGGCAGGACATGCGATTAGGGAAGGAGGGAGACAATGGAGAGGTGGGGCGACAGACGGTGTTGCACACCGGCCAAGCAGAGTCTACTTGGAGTGCTGATTCATGTGAGCTTTTATTGATTTCCTATTTCTGCACTCGTAGCAGCCCGGTAGGATGACTGGGACTGACTACAGGGCCTCTCTTCAGGAGTGCAGGACAAGCAGAGAGAGTACAGCACTCACAGGGCTCGGCCACAGTTCTTACAAGACAAAGAGCAGCAGCAGAAAAAAGGTTACTGGTATGGATTAAATGCTTTTTTTTATTTATTTGCACCATGGCTTTGATAGGTGAAGGAAAGAAAAGAAGAGTGTGTATGTTTCTTGTGAGCACTTGTATATGGATCCACTGCAGCTGATGTGGTGTATTCCAAGGTCATGCAGGAAAGTATGTCAGAGAGAATGAGGAGGGGGAGAAGGGCTCGCCAACAAGCCTGAGAGTTCTGCTGCATTAGTGCTAGCGACAGAGCTGCTAATCTAAGGCTGGTTTCACTGATAGGGCTCTCGGCTGAATGTTCCAGAGCTCCTTCAATCTGTTAGACTCGAGAACCTCCTCTTACAGATGAAACTAATTTCTCACAGTGTCTTTCCCCTGGCCTTTGCCCAAAACAAAATGTCAAGAAACAGTCTCGAATGTGCTGCATCCACAGTGACTTGCACCTCTGTGGTGGGAGCAAAATCTTCAACATTACCGAGCTGTTATGTATTCAGACAGCACTCTCTTGTTTAACTGTCGCTGGCACAACACGGCTTTTATCTGACATGTAAAGTGAATGTCAATGTCATGCTGAATCAGTAACCTAAGCATAGCTTGTTACATGCAAACCTCTAATGATTTTTTTTTTTAAAAAACCCTGGGGTAGTCTCTTCTTTTGTGCTAGATAATATCAAATGCACAGGATTAATCTACAGTAGACCAGAGATTTTTTAGGGAAGCACAGATTTATTGATTTTCACTTGCTGAGATATGAATGCGAGCGCCTCTCAAAGGGAGTGGGCTCTGCTGAAGTAGCTGATTCGAATAAGGACACGTCAATCAGCGAGTCGTGGTGAACACCAGGATCACAGCCAGGACGATAAAATACAATTAGGTTTAAATATGTAAAGAATAAGGAACATGAGGTCAAGTACTCCATTCTACACCTATGGCTGCTTCATACATTTAAATACAAGCTTCTACGGTTGCAGTAAGAAGTGGGTCAGGGTGTTTACCAAGGTTATTTGTACTGACGAACCAGCTCATGAATAACTATTTGATCTATACTCTGAAGACAAAAGTGTCCTTTCACACTACCAATTCACCCTGAGGGATACAAGCTGACAGGGGGAAAAAAATCCTCAAAAATACCTTTAGTTGAAAGAACTGAATTGACAATGCAGTGAGATGGACTGTTAGGGCTTTAGGATCAAAACTGGAAAGCAAACATGCAGTGGAAAATATGTTGCATTGGCTTGCTGGAATAATATTGTGCTTTAATTGAACACAAATTCCCCAATATGACTCATGAGCGCTCAGGCTCTGCTCTGGTCGCCACCTTGGTTCAATCTTGCTTTCCCAGCTCTTGTTGTAGATAATTGCAAACAGGCAAAATTACTTTTTGAAAAGTATGATGCAGGACTGAAAAACAAAAGCTATCTGGGTCACATAGATGGTTATTTGTGTGTGTGTGTGTATCATAACAGAAGTGTTTTGGACTAGATCTTGAAAATGAAAGAAGCTGAAAAACATCCCTACAGACACACATGACAGCCACTGCTGCTGGCTCACTGACAGATTTGTGTGTAGATACACAAGCCAGACCAAAAAAAAAAAAAAAGAAGAAGAAGAAGGGAAAAAAAAAAGAATGAAATAAATAAAATAAACTCTTGAGCGGTACTGTGTGGACAGACTGCAAAGAGAGAGATGTTGAGAGGATATTCCATGGTTGCCAGGTGGGCAGTGGGCTGAAGAGGAGAGAATGTGTGTGTGATCCTGAGGTTTGGGGCTCCTGAGACAATGAACACTGATATGAAAAAATCTTCACTCATCTGTCGCCTGTCTGCTCAGTTGACAGCATTTACCAGCTCTACAGACTCCTCAGCATACTGCCAACAGCCGTGTACAAGCTCTACTACCACCTCTCCTTTTTCCGTTTTCCTCCCCACTCCTGCTGGTCCTTTGGGCTCCTTCTTTCACCATAAGGTTATTACGGAAAGCTTATTTCCCACCCTTTATGTGTTTGGACATCTACCTCCACCTCTCATTTGTAAGCGTTGCCAACCTCTCAGTCGACAGATGTGGGCTTATTGGAGGTCAGTTTTAACTACAAGGGCTGGATTTGCTGGAAGGAGTCCAAATCAAAGGGAAGTAGATGTGAGGAGAACCGAGTCAAGGTGACTCAAGGCAAGATGAGGGAGAAGCGAGAGATACTTTACCTGATGTTGGGCCTCCTCCAGATTCCCGCTGGCCCACAGGGAGAGCCCCAGACGATGGCGGATCTTCGCCTCGTCCTCACGCCGAGCCAGCTGCTCTGCAAGCCGCAGGCCTGTCAGAAGAGGAGGAAACGGCGGCGGATGAGATAGGGAGTGGAGAGTGAAAATTATTCAGAGCAGACCGACTCTTGTGTATCTTTGAGAGTAACAGATGTATGCATAGCGTGGTACTGATGTTCTGACAGCGAACAGGTTTGGATATTTGGCCTCAGTCGTAAGAAGCTGATCGTGCGCTGGGTTTTAAGCACGCACACACACACACACACACACACACGCCTCTGGCATAGGGGAAGAGTGTTAGAGCACTAATCAGACTGCATAGTAATCAATGCACAGGATTGACTGGCTGAGCAAACACAAATAGGCGTGGAATGCTTGCATAAAGGAGGCCACACAATATCACAGAGGCGTCAACAAATATTTGCAAACACACTGATGGTCTAATAATAGACTTTGTGCAAACACTGCCGAAGGATACTTTGTGATATTTTGTTTGAGAGACTTTCAGAGTTGTCTATGAAAACAGCAGAGTGTGTACCTGTGTGTGTGTGTGTGTGTCTAAGTGTGTATGCTCGTGTCACATCATCTGGTGAGCACAGCGTTTGTTTTCACTCCTAAATCCTCCAGCAGGGAGGTGCATGTCACATCTTTGCATGTGTCCCCAGTCTGTCTGCAGAGCATTCGGTTCTGCTCAATTACAGAGATGAAAATGCCACTCTGTGCAGGACAATGATGAAAAAAATGACAGCCTCCAGGTCACACGTCACCTGCAAGGTGCTAAAGGCTCAGTCGTACATTCAATAAAAGGCTGTTGCTCATGCACAGTCTTGATTTACAGGGGCTCTGGATGTGTGACGGAGGGGTCAAAGCAACACATTTTTTGGTAAAAAAAAAAAAAAAAAGGAAAGAGAAAATTGGCCAAGCCAGCCTTGTCTGAGTCTGCTTGTCTCTGCCTTTCTGGAAAACAATCTGTGGCTGGACCAGATAAGCCAAGAACAGAGAGTGTGACGCGAAAAAGGCAGCCTATTCCGCAAGTCCAGCACATCATGGAGCCATAGACTTCATGACTCCACCATGGCCACGCCAGTCGGCAGCCTTTGAAGCCAAGCCTGCAACAGTCTCCCTTCTTCTCCTTATCTTTCCACACACCCTCCCTCAGCCTGCCTGCATGTCCTCTTCCCCCCGTGCATCTGCTGCGCTCCCATACCTCCTCCTCTCATCTCTGCGCTTCTGTCCCCAATCCTCCCCACCCACTCCCACCCCACTCTCTACCTGTTTCATCTTTACCGTGGTGGCAGTGCTTGCAGGGACTCTGGACTGCTTAGGGCTCATTAGGCGCTGGAGCAAGAGAGAGGAAACAGATCTAAATTATCCTTTTCATTCTCTGACAGCATCACCCCTCACTCTTCTCAACTCCATTTCTGAGGCTTTCATCTGCACACACACACACACACAGAAAAATCCTATCTTTCCCCAAGCTACTCTGTGATAGTTCTTTATGATCAAGCCTGAATGTCAACCAACTCTATGTTTTCTTTATTCTTCAGCTGACAGTGAAATAATACATGTGAATTATGACTCATGCTGATCTCTGTCTTTCTCCTCCGCCTGCCTGCCAGCCTTCTTTTTTTCTCCCCACGTCTTCTTCCTTGCCTATTACTCTCCCATTCCCTCTCTTCTCCCACTCTGTATCATTCAGTGTCTGTCACTGTCACCGTGTGTGCCTTTGGTGTGCCCGGCAGGCACAGTCACGTAGCGGCGGCTGACATGAGGACGTGGCCGTGGCTGGCTGCACCCTGAAGAGCAACTTGAGAACACTTTAAAGGATGCTTGACAGCTGGGTGAGAGACCCTCTGCAGCCGCCCCAAGGCCCACACACCTCCTGCTTCAGTCACAGGTCCTCTGTGCAGACTCCACACACACATCTCGTGCACGCGCGCTGCGCTGCTAACAAATAACCTGGCACGTGCACGCACGTGACATGCTGCAACAAAGTGCCCTTTGATCGTGACCGTATGTGGAACCGTGAGCAGAGTCTGGGATATTGTTGAAAAATGGGGATAAGAGCGCACACGCTCTCTACGGGGATGAAGCATTGTCAGTGTTGCACTGGTTTGTGCAGATGAAAAGTGTCACAAATAGTTGAGCACCTGATGACAAAAGAGAGGTAGGGAGCAAGGTGCAATGTTTCGCTCCACTCTCACCTCTACCCTGCTGGTCAATCCTGCCATGCAGTGCAAGCCAAGGATGTTATTTTTATAGAATTTAAAGGTTTAATACCCCCCAGCCTTATATTCAGGCAATGCAGCTAAACATTACTGTTACCTATCAAGGCCTTTTTCAAAATGCATTAGACCTCTAAATATGTTGACTTAGAAACTTCTGAGACCGAATCTTTTGCTTCAGATGCAGGAAACATTTTTTTTAGCTAAATCTTCAATTAAAGTCATATTTCTGTAGTTGTGGCAGCTTAGTAATATACTGTAGTTTAGAGTCTCATAAATGTTCCTGAAGGTGCTTTTCAGTCAAACAATGTGCTTCTGTAATCTTCCTCCCTGTAGTTAGTTCTGTTAAAGTACTTTGGTCTTTCAAACGTCACCTTTACGCCATGCTGCTTTTCATATCTTAAGAACACTTCAAGCTGAGAAAGTTGCCATATTTTAACAAAAGTTTGAATAGAGTATATTTTAAAGCTCTGTAATTCATTTCAACTGACTGTTCCCCATAATGACTGTGAACAAACCATAACTCCAAGCTAATAAATGGCTAAAGTTTTGATAAATGCTATAAAGACAAGGCTGCAACTGCTGGTGACAAGTTGGCAAATAGCAAAGGAGTCACCAGAATGTTGTGTAATGCTCATGGAGGTTCTCCATTTGCAAATGGTTGCAACTTTGCTGCTTGAATTTTGAACATGTTTGACAACATTTCTTTCAAAATCGTCTCAAGTTCATCGCTGTTGTCTGAAGCCCAGCTAGATTATGTTGTATTTCCAACCTGTCTCAAGAACACAAGGGCTCTTATTTGATACCAGCACTGAAGCTTTCCTCGGACAAAAAACAAACAAACAAAAAATGACGTGGGCAGAGGTGGGTAATGAAATAACAGTGGTCACTTGGTTTCGCGTACTCAGAATTCAGTGTGACTGCAGCTGAATATTTGTGTATCTTATTGCAACATTTAGTGAAGTTTGCTTCACCAACTAGTCTTTAACAGTAGCAGCCCAGTGAGCTACTATTCACCTAGTTATGACCAATAACAAGACTTTTTGACTGGGGTGCCCACACTTTTTCTTACCACTGTGTATAGTAGTAGTAGTTTTAAATGTATTACAAAGACATTGTGTTTGTTAGAGTTAGAGAGGCAAAGCAGAGACGGTTTGGACATGTGCAGAGAAGAGATAGTGGACATATTGGATAGAGGTTGTTGAATATGGAGTTGAAAGAAAGGAGGAAAAGAGGAAGACCGCAGAAAGGGGTCAGGGATGTCTCAAAGGAAGATATGCAGAGGGTTGGTGTGACTAAGAGGATGTTGGGGATAGAATAAGATAGGAGCAGATGATGGCGACCCTTGAAAACAGAAGCTGATAGAAGGAGACAAAGTCAATGTGTAACTTTGTGATACTAATGTCACAAAGTTACACATGAACACATAGGACCTATCATTTTTGCCTGTTTTGCCTGGCACAAAATTTTTACATCATTCTTACAGTTCAAATTAATTTAACAAAAACATCAACATAAACTACAGTAAAAAAAGGAATTTTGCATTTGGAAGTTTAGATTTTTAAATAAATCAGTGTTTCAGAGGTTTAAAAGAGGATATTTCTTTAAAAATGCTATGCTTTTAAAAAAAGCTACTTTTGTATTTTTGTCTTGTTCTTAGTAGGTTCCATTAGCTTTTAAATAAACAAAGCATGTAGAAACTGTAAAAACACAATTAGTTGCTACAATGGTTACATTGATTTATTGACACTATTGATTCTGTTGTGTTGATTGTTGAGTGCGTTTTTGTTGTGAAATGGCTCATTTGAAAAGTGTGATGCAACACAACAGGAAAATAACTTGGAGAGTTTTGCAAACTGTTCATTTGTTACAAATTATGTTTGCCTTTTAGTTAGTTATTGGTTTGTTTATATGTTGTGCACAGTAGGTCCCATCCATATGTATTACTGCCCAAAACATAAAAACTATTGGTCACATATAAATAGATGCAAAGTGGCCACAAAATTTCTAGAGTATTTTTTGTGCCAGATTAGAGCTGCCTTTTTAGTCCTCTTCCTAATTAGTCCCTTTTTTTTGCCAAAAACAGAAAACAAGCAGTGCCGCAAGAAGAGCAGGGAAAAAATAGCAGCGGAAAGAAAAAAAAAAAGTGGCAACTTTTCGGTTTGGGTAGGTTGGCCAGAAATAATTGGCTGTCATGGGTAGTGAAGGCGCAGTTCCTTTTTCAAAGCCAAAACGAGGAAAAATACAAGGACAGCACGGGGAGACAACACTAGGACAGGGAGGAGAGAATAGCCTGTCGCCTTTTTTCCATTTAAGCTCAACATGCAGGTCTGCAGCAGGTGAGTGGGCCACAGCAGATTCTGCTCACTTTTAATGGTAGATGAAGGAGAGCTTGGGGAGATTTATTTTTGTCCCTTTGTATTGCTGAACCTGCAGGGGGAAATGCACAAACATCTTCTTTAAGAAGTTCCACTTTTCTTAAACTCATAAAGGTTCTGTCCATGAATATGAGCAAGTTTGGTGGTGTGTGAACATTTAGATCATGAATGCTTCTACTTATCGCATGACGAACACTTCACAGAGTGTCACTAACATAATTAATTTTCAAGAGGCCAAGCTTCAGGTTTTTATTTCACCATAATCTATAGAGGACAGGAAAATGTGAGAGGCGGGAGTCTGACAGCCTCTGTGTGAAAAGATTCTTTTAGCAGCTCTCTGCAAAGACCCCCTCCGAGAAAGTAGATACAGAAGTGTGAAAAATACCAAGCAGAAAATGGGAGAAATACTTGGCAGCATTTTGATAGGTCTGCAGAGGCAGACATACACAAATGCTGGTATACCTATGCAGCTCAGAGGACAACACAGATGCATAATGCTCACACAAAATCCCCCTGTGCACGTATAACACATGAGTACAAAAGCTCAAACACACACATATGCATGCAGCCTAATAAAAGTGTGGCAAAGGCTTAGCAATAAATAGGCTCTGAATTTCATATTCATGAATTCACAAACTCTAAGCCTATCAGCTCGAGCAACAAAGGCAATCCTTTCCCTTGCTCCCTTTAACTCACTCACCTTCCTGCAGGTACATGACAGCTTGTGAGTAGTTCTGCAGAGCATGGTGTGTTCTCCCCAGGCTGCCATAGGCCAGTGTCTTGGCAGCCAAGTCATTAGTCTGAGCCGCCACACTCAGGTGCTGTTCTTGAAACACAACCGCTCGCTCGTAGTTTCCAAGTGACTCGTAGGTAAGACCCAGATTCCCATAAGCTCGAGCCTGGCGTGTGGTGCTGCCTGATTCTTCTGCGATCTCCAGGTCACTTTGGTGGCATCGCAGGGCCGTCTCGTACTCTCCCATAGACTGATACACAGCTCCCAAGCCACAGCTGGCGTCGCCCTCCAGTAGTCTGTCCTGGGTGTCACGGGCGATGGCCAGTTGACGCTCCAGGCAGGAAATGGCCTGCTCGTAATTACCTAATTGGCTGTGGAGCGCACCAAGCTCACCATAGGCCTGAGCCTTGCCTCCACACTCACCTAGCTCATGTGCAACAACAAGCCGCTTTTCAAAACACACCAGCGACTGCTGAAGGTTTCCCATGGCCCTGAAAATTAAAACAAAAAGTCATTTAGTATGACAAATGTCCAGTAAGACAACCTGCCTTCATTGGTATTTTCTGTGAATGAATACAGAGTTATATTTAAGACCAAGTCCACAACTCTTAAATAATTACTTTCTTTATGTCTTTTCAAACAACCACACAATATATTTTTTGTTAGAGAACTACAGTATTAGTGGAGAATGAGGAGTTCCCACAGCAGGGAGAGTTTAATGTACAAAGACAAGGTAAGCATTTAAATCAGTGAAATATGTCTTTATCCATTTCAGTACTGATAACAGCTGATATGAATAGACAACGAATGTTTGTAAAAGTCTGTAAGTGAAATGTTCTAAGCATGATAGGAATTTGTATGTAAGTGCTTTTGTTGAGTAACGTCATTTGCCACCCTCTAATATGATACAGGGATCCCTCCTTCCATCTGAACATTTTACTCACCTTCACAGACTTCAAACAGACTTTATTCACATTCTCAGACACATCGTCACTTGCTGTGTACCGGTTCAAATGGAGCATTACAAGAATAAAAGCCTTCAGCCTAATTAATGTTGTGTGATAATGTATTTGCTTGACTAAGAACTGCAGAAAGATGAGAGGCGTTTGTGTTTGATGTCTATTATTCCCTCCTGAACTCATGCATGGCAAATACAGCTGTGTGTGATTACTTTGGTGCAATGCTCACGGTGAACAATGAGAAGAAAATCACCTTTGAAATGAGCATTTCAGCAAGCCGCTCAGGTTTTATTTTGTGTGTACCCAGGTTTTTATCTCCTCTTTAAGGCAAGAAATAGGGGAGAAATAGGAGAAATAGAAGAAAGAAGAGGCACAAGATGCATGAAGTTGTCCTAAAATAACGATGCTTCCCCCCACTCTAGGACATCTGCGCACTGAGCTACTTTGCATATGTTTAAGGTCAAGGCCACTAGGCTGCTGCTGACACAGCTAGCACCAGATTCACCTTTAAGCACTACTTATCAGAAACATGTTTCTAACTATGGGGTTTATGGCTGTGAACACATAAAGAGATAAATTACAGGGAAATTGTTGAGATTATTGGTAAAACTCTAGTAAATACAAGTATCTTTGACATCAAGCACTACAAGAGACTAATAATAAAATCTATTTTTACAGAAGCAAGAAAAAGTGAAGATGTCTCACCTGTGTCCATTGCCTAGGCCTCTGTAGGCCTTCTCTTGGTCTTGCATGCGATTTAGACTTTGTGCCACTGATAAATATTGGTCATAGTACTTGATGGCTTCCTCAAAATCTCCAAGAGCTTCATAGCAGTCTCCCAGGTTTCCATATGCCCTGCCCCGGTCCATTACTGCTTCATTTCCACTCAGCTGCTGCAGAGTAGCCAGCTGCTGCTCCAGGTAGCCAATAGCCTCCTCCATCACTCCAACATTCATTTTTGTGATGCCCATATTTCCATAAACTTGAGCCTCCACAACAGGATCCTTCAACCTCCGACCTAGTTCTAGCTGCTCCTCATAGCTCTTGAAAGCCATGGCATATTTTCCAAGGGCCATATAGACAGCTGCCAAGTGGCCATGGGCTTTGCACTCTCCTGACACATCGCCAAGTTCTTGGTATACCTCTAGCTCTTGGGTGTGGTAGCCGAGGGCTTTGTCATATTTCTGCACAAGTCTGTAGGTGGCTCCGAGAGCAGCATAAGCACAGGCTTCCATCCTACGCTCCTTAACCTGAAATAAGAGCAAAAGGGACACAAGTGAATGATGCAAAAACATATTTCTTTTTTTGTATGCCAAATTGTTCAATAATCACATTTATGTTATGTGGCCTCACCTGGTGAGCTAAGGCCAGTTGCTGCTCATAAAACTGAATGGCTCCAGCTACATCTTTTTTACAGACAAATATGTCCCCTAAGTTCCCCAGAGCTCTGAAGCGAGCCTGTGCATTGTTCAGGGACTGGGCCAATGACAGCAAATACTTCTGGCACTCCTCTGCCTTAGCAAAATCTCCAAGGGCCTTGAAAGCCAAACCAAGGTTGCAATATGCCTTGGCCTGACTCAGTTTGTCATGGAGGTCCTTGGCCAGAGCTAGATCCTGCTCGTAGTATTTGACAGCATCCTGGTAGTTACCCAAGCAGTAGTGGGCATAACCCAGATTGTGGCAAACTTTACCTTCACTCTCCATGTCTTGGAGTTCAGGGGACAGTCTGAGGTACTGCTCATAGTAGGGCACAGCTTGAGGAAACTCTCCTCGAGAGCAGTGGAAGTTGCCCAAGTTTCCCAGAGCCCGTGCTTCACTCTGTACATCTCTGAGCTCCCGAGCTATGTTGAGGTGGTTCTGGTAATGCTGTAGAGCTCGGTCATGGGCACCAAGAGCTTGGTAAGCTACAGCCAGGTTGCCATGAGTGGAGGCCTGTGAAGCCCTGTCATTGACCTCCATGGAGATTTGCAGTTCCTGGCGGTGGTAGCGAACAGCTTGGTCAAAGGCTCCAAGGGCATTGTAGGCATTACCCATGTTACCATAAGACCGACCCTGGGCAGCATAGTCGTTCAGCTCCTGAGCAATGGCCAGGTGTGTTTTGTGGAGTTTCAGTGCAGTCTCATAGTCCCCCTTCATCTGGTGGATAATGCCTATGGGAATGAGAGAGAGACAAATAGGATGAAGTTAAAGAGCCACTCAAGGGAAAATTGGAACTGAGTAAAATTCAAGTGCTTTGTCAGCTCTTTGTGTTAAAAACAAGTCATTTGGTTGTTAAAATATGCTCTCCGAGCCATCTGTTCTCTGCTTACACAACACACTCGCCCACAGAATTATGGTCATTAAAATGTAGTGCAATCAAACAGAGTTACTACAATACCAAAATTGACTCTCTTTGACTGTTTAAACAGTCTTTGATCACTGTGTCTTCTAGGGATTTTACCAAAATCAACAACTTTTCCACATGGGTGGAAATACGTAAGAGCGAACAAGAGAGGAAGACAGTGGAAGTAAAAATGGGGGAGAGTGAGAGTAGTGGATGGAAAGCTCAGCAAACAACTTTAGAAAGAAAGGGATACATGTGGAGAAGCTATAAATAATCGAGAAGCCAGTGCGTTAAGCATTTTATGTCAAACCAAATACTGTACTTTGAAAACTAATGGCTTTACTCCACAAACAGGCAGCCATCTGGCACACACTCATTTATTCTTCCACTATCCAAATAAATGTGTGCACACACCTGTATATTAATGCACACTGAGAAAAACACAACAGAGTAAGGCGACAAAAAGGCATAGAGTATCTCATCCATCTGAGATTCCTTGTTAATCTCTCTAAGACTCCTCTGCGGAGCTGTCATTCAGTTTTCAAAAATATCAATGGTAACAATAATATCAGAATTTACCAAAAGATTAGACAGCATGCTGAGGGATAGACTCAGAGAAGCCATCTGAAAGGCAAAAAACTCAATCTTCATCCTTCATACAGAGTGATCATCACTGCGTTGCCACATCAGCGTTGACTAATGGCTCAGTAGGATGTGGGAAACAGCCACTGATGGGACACAAGAGAAGGAAACGGATCTTGGGCCAGAGTGGGTAAAAGCTGGGGATGGAGAGGATCACTGTGGCTTGTGGTGACTATGTGATGGTGACGTTGGAATTAGTTACCACCGTGCACGTTTTCCTATTCATTTCATCCGAAACCTGCCACATTATGGGGCCGAACACGGGGTACATAAACATTAGGAATAAAGCCAAACAGACAGCCTATATGCATTTCCATGCTGGCTGAATTATAAAGCAGCACAATATGGCCAATAGCAATAGAAAAGCTCTGGCGCAGCTACAGTCTCACACATTGAGCTGCATCCTTGATATGTACAAGCCATGTATATTCATGCACAGATCCAGTGCATACACATTTTAAATGCAAGAAAATACTGTAGGTCCATTAAATTAGAATCATGAGTCTTTCAGTCAAGTGTAGAAAGAATGATTATTTAAACTAAACATGCCTTAATTGAATGTCTTTGTTGGGAAAACTGTAATCAAAGCCTCTATCTCCTTAATCAAGATGATTATTCAGCATGTACCAAAGACTTGCTGACAAATCATACTCCATCTGCTGTTTCTTTGCTTGCTTGCAGTCTCAGGTTGAAAGTAATACAAATCGAAGTGACACTAATAATCAGGTATTAACCCTGAAACATTAATATGTTTGGAGTATGAGAGACTAGAACCCAGTGAGAAACAAAATTATCGAAGAAAAGTTTAGTTTGCAAATGACATAATAAAGACTTGAACATTGTGTCAGATTCTTGTTGTTTATGCCTGTGCGCAGTGCAAAAATAGTAATGGAGCTCTGTTAGGTTATAGATGGGACAAACATTTCCCACACCTTGGAGAAACTCTCCAACTTTGCCTTTCTTTGGCGTCTGAAGGCACGTTAAGATTCACAGCAGGTTGTGAGAAGGGGCACTGACAGCCACAAAGTCACTCCCAAGGTTATGCTTTCCCCAACGGATGCTGATGTTACAGGGGGCATAATGCCTACTGATGTATTACCAGAAACATGTTCCATGCTGCAGGCTAAAAATGGATCTGGGGCTTGGTGATGGACGCAGGGGTAACTGAGGCAGGCTGAAGGCTGAGGAAGCATGGCCAGGTTTCAGGTTAAGGGTTGGAAGCTGCTGCCAAAATTGCCATAAGCCTTAGGCAATGCCTGGAGTCATACTTGAGGCAAAAAATCTTTTCTTTGCCCCCCACATGGTAAGAGGATTATCGTGTCCTGTGGGAAGAGCATCCTGTAGAACAGTAAATAAAACTATTCCAAACATGACAGTAAATACTGATGCAACACAAAATTGGGAACTAAAATAGGTGGAAGTGGGGGGTCTAGCTAATGGCATGCAGTCCTAATTAAAATAACCACAACATGGATTGGCCTTTAAACATTATCCCTTACTTATTTGATATCTATGTTTTTTTTTATTAAAATGTAATAAAAATGCACTGAGTTTTATTTATTTTCACACAGTTTTAAAACAATATAAAGCAAACACCACTTCCTTCAAATAATTTTATATAGAGATCTATCCATCCACCGTTACCAAAGATATTAAAAGTATGACAACATAGTGCCAGTTTTCATTACACAACTGTCTGTACACACAGGGATGTCCTGCATTGATGGCATGAAAATATGCTGCTGTATTTTGAGTAAGTCACTCTGTCATTTTTCTAATCGTGAAGAAAATCCAGAGTGCTCCTGCCTACAATTAGCAAAAAAGGGTTTTCCCTGCAATGATACTGATGATGATGATGTTGCTTTTGGGGGTGGTTATTAGGCACACAGGAGAGATGACTAGCCTGAGCTGAAAATAATGTACTAATGTGTACTTCTTAATTATGTTTTGGAATAAGATTAACATTGCTATTTACATCAATGTTTAAGAATTTAAGATATTTGTGAGTCTTCATATTTTACCCTACCAAAGGCTAGTATAAATAGTTCAGCACATCTAATTATCTTTTATTATTCCAGAAAACAAATTACTTAATGATATTACTAAGGAATCCTATTTCCAATTTCTCTGACTGAGAAATTTAAAAACAGTCACGCAGATTTAGAATATATTTCCTTTTTTTCCCCAAACAGCTGCACTGGCTTTGATTAAGTAAATTAAAAAATCCCTTCTTTAAACATTAATTCAGCTTTTCTTCTACACAGAATAAAATCAGACATTAAATGTCAAATGAGATGTTCCATCTTAACACATTTTGCTAGTTTCTGGTTTTCTTTATGGGGCCGAGATGATAGATGAATCTCTAGATCACAGCAGAAAACACTGAAGGGAGAATTCAAATTAAGTCAGAGCTGAAAGACTTCATAAGCTAAAGATTTTAAGTGTCTGCGTTGCATCTTAGAGACATTTACAGCTCAATAGTGTATTTTATTATCTGCTTGGTAAGGCAGTGAGCTGAAGCTGCAGAGAGAAATGGGCAGAGCTGGAAGGGGTCAAGGCTTAAGGTATCAAATCTTCACTTGCAGACGCAGACATCTCCTGCCGTCTGACTGACAGAGAGACAGGAAAGAGGAAGATTAAAAGAGGGCAGTGTGTGGATAAATGGCTGATTGCTCAGTGGGTGGCAGAGTCATCCAGCTGATCTGCTGTCCTTTTGACTCTTACTGACCTTCACCCTTCCTTCTGCTCACTAAACCACCAGTCCCTGTACTATCCACATGCACAATATCTGATTCCACCTAAAGAAAAATGTTCAGTCCAAACTTTTTGTTGCACTGCACCATCCCCTGCAGATTATATTTCATGCTGAATTTGCAGATGCTCTGAGAAAAAGGGCACCGTTGCTTAGTTTAGAAGAATAGTGCAGCTCTTTTGGTTCATTTAATAGCTCTGCAGTGAGCAGAATAAAAGCTGCATAAGGTGAGCTATACCTATGTATAGACAAAGACTAAAAGTCTACTTTAAAGTGCCTCAAGTCCAGTTTCTGGCTCAGTCCCCAGAAATTATGGTCCTGAGATTATGGAGGCAAAGAAAGGGAAAGTGCTAAATGCCTGCTGCTTTTCCAACAGAAATTTGAAGCCTGGTTAGAAAGATCCTCTAGCATGATTTTTTTTTTTTAACAGAATAACATGAGACTGGCATGCTACGAATTTCACCACCATCTTATCTGTTATCCAACCACTGTTCCTTTTGCTCATTTTCTACCTCTGTTGGTCCAATGGTCTTTCATAGCTTTTATTGGAAGTTGAAGATATCAACAAACTGAGAAAAGTGCACTTTTTGCGTCAACTCTTACCTACTTTCGCTGTCTCCCTGTCCTAGCAGGATTCCTTCATTCATCCTGTCTGAACAACTAAGCTCACTAAATTCCACTGTAAACTCAGGTCTCTCAGGCTCCCTTTTCCTAGTCAGACTAATAATACATCTAGACTCACTGCTGTTTCCAGAGGCTTAGAAACAAAACAGAATAATCTCTATTCTTCAGTGCTCTAGGCAAGTCTGGTCTCTGTCTGTGCTCTGCTCCAGCTGTGGGCAGTAAAAAAAAAACAGTGCCAGAAAAGTACTGGATTTATGTCCAAACAAACACAATGCAGAAATGAGAATGACACAACAGTATCTAAAATATATACTGTACATTTAAGGAATACTCATCTTTTCTTCATTGTTGTTGAAAGGTTATGTGTCTGTCTAGCACTGATTGCAACACTAAAAATGATAGCAAAGTTGACATTGTTGTTGTTGTAAGTGGCACTGATCTCATATATTTTATTGGAAAAAGAAACAGGAACCTTGCTGGGCCCAGGAGAACCTCACCATGATGCAGACAGACCACAGATAAATGCGTCGACAATGGTGACTACTAGAGCTGGCCTGAAGTCATACCTTATGGCTCCACACACCATGATACCAGCAGTAATGTGTATTAAATTATATATAAAGCATTCCTTCTGAGTGATTACTGTTTTTTTCAGTGAGAGTATACACCGCTATTTTCAAAAGCAACATCAATATTACCATTGCTTTAATAATCAGATGGTGAAGAGTTCTCAACTTCAGGGGCAGTGTTACTGTATTTTAATGTAACTTACAACACATGTCACCAGTGAAAACACATATTCCAAAGCCATCAAACATTCCTAATGTC
This sequence comes from Kryptolebias marmoratus, assembly GCF_001649575.2. Classification (NCBI taxonomy): domain Eukaryota; kingdom Metazoa; phylum Chordata; class Actinopteri; order Cyprinodontiformes; family Rivulidae; genus Kryptolebias; species Kryptolebias marmoratus. The sequence continues at coordinate 13,669,510 of NC_051430.1, read as the reverse complement.
AGACTTGATATAAACCCTGTAAATCAGACGTCTGGTAGAGGCTGTATTATGCAACAAATTCTCTGAATATATTCCAGAGCTCATTCTCTCATGACTTGCAAATCATGAAAACCATGATGTAAAAAAAAATTGTACATGGAGTTTTTCATACAAGGATAGAAAATACTTCAATATACAGCAAGTGTTATTTCCCAGATAAAAAGAAAAAAATGAGATGATCTAAATACAAAGCATCTCATTACACATTGTCTGGTTCTGGGTTCATTTATGTTTTCCTTTTTCTGTTGCTTTTATTTTTTGTAAACATCGGCAGAAAGCAGTCCCCAGGGATTCTGGATAAAAGGAAGAGAGAAAAAAAAAGCTTAATTAGAACTTCTGCCTCCAGCCCTTCCAGCTGATGGAGTTGACCTTTTGTGTGACTTCTTCCAGACATATGGTTAAGTTAGAAGGTGTGATTCCAGGACAGCAAGCACATAATAACATAAACACAGCCCTTTTCAAAACCAGCGTTTTAAAGTTTCTTTGAAGTGAAATGCAAGAGGAAATAATAGTGTTTAAATTCTGTTTTGTGAATACCAGAAATATGAACTACATGCCAACCCCTAGCTTCAGTCCTGTCTTGGCTATTAAATAATGCTGACTAGGGGGCAAGTTAGCCAATTAATGAATAATAAATGGGGCTGGAATGCAACATTTTCATATCCTTTATAGGTCAGAGTGTGCTGAGCCAGAGTTGCTGGTACCGCTGGGCATCATGGTTAGATATTAAAGCATTGCAATCTCTACACAACTGCACCTAGGAGCCATGTCAGTTGCTGCTCCACCCACACTCCACGCAACATTAACGACAAGCTGAGAGGGCATAATAAAAGTTAGCTCTTTCCTGTTTCTGTAACTTTTTTCTCCCCGTTTCTTGCAAAGTGTTTTCTCCTTTTATGAGTGCTTGTTAATCTTCACTCGATCGTCAGCTCCGTCTTTGTGCGCATTGTCAGTGCGTTATTTTGTTGAAGCCAGAAACAACATCCTGTTAAGTTTTAGCCTGTATCTTCTTGAGATGAGCGGGCCTGTGGGCGCAGATGACGGAAAAAACACTGCACGCCCTTCCGCCGTAAACAAAAACAACAACAATGGGCCAATTACAGACTGGTGCTTCACAACCTCTACTTCATTCTCTGTTATCTTCATTATTCAGTTCCTCTCGAATCAGCTATTAAAGGTAATTAAGCGATTCATCAAGTCAGTTTCAATTACTGGGAGCTTGACAGCTGCAGATTAGAATCAGTGGGGGAGAGGGGCTAGACGGAGTGAGAGAAGGAGGCATCAAAAAGTGAAGCGGGAGAAGTAGTAACAGTTTAGGCAGCGCTCAGATGGGCAACAAGCTTTTTTGGATGTCAAGTGTTACTGAAGCCACATAATTGTCCAACTTGTCCAGTCTGTCTCCGTGGATCAACAGGCTTCATCGCCACCACCCACTCATTCAACATGTGCTCAGTCACCAGCTGAAGGCTTTTGATACTAAATCAGCCACACTGTCATTACTCTGTCATGACTGGTAGAACTGTAATATTAAAGTTTATGATGAATAAAAGTGCTCTCGTACTCTCTCATGCAATCACAGCACATACAGAGCAGGAATAAATTTGCTGCCTGACACAGAGTGCCCACTCGTAATAAAGCTCACATGTACTAAAGAATCATAAAATGTTCTCACTAGTGCAACCTAATTTATGACAACCAGTCACCAGCTTAAATTTAGGTGTATGTTGTAGCTAAGAGCAACCCAGGATGTGAACCCATCAGGAGGGGCAAAGCACGGCTTCAATTTATGTTTGGCCGATTAACCCTACACTCTGCCTGCACAATTTTAGACGTTGGGTTAAGGAATAATTCTTTTGGAGGAGACTATCATGCCTCTTAGTTGTCCATTAGAGTCTGGTTTACCACCATCTTAATAGCCATCATAAGTCTTCCAGGTCCGGTTGTAATTGCTGAACTAAATATTGAACAACTGCTGATATATCTCATAGAACAGTGAAAATCTCAAAAAAGACACTTTTATCCCATAAAACCCTTACTATTATTATAGAAGCAGAATGCACAAGGTTCCCTAACAATTTATTTTAGGTAGAATTAGTTGTAAAAGGCTGGATTGTTATGTGCTAGTTAAAAGTTAAAAATTAAGCACACCTTTACTTTGTAATGTATTCATTTTCACTTGTTTTTCCATTTACAACACAATAATATGATACAACAAACCACAATGCAATGCAAAATGGTATACTATATCGTCCTGCTGGGGGGAATTTGTATTGGACTCAGTGCTGTCACAGTAGCTGCTTTCACAAAAAACTCCATGCACATAAAAAAAAATCTATTAAAGAAGTATAACACAATACAGAAACAATCCACCTGTAAGATACACTACAGAATTATCTTTTCAAAAGGATTTATGTTTATGTCTTAAATGTCAAAATAAGACATAAGTAAAAATAAAAAAAATAGACTGAACGTGTCCTAGTAAAGTAACAAGAGACATATTGCACAACCTATTCAGCCTTTGAAGACATTGCTCAGAATTTTGACAGAACCAGTGTAAATACAAATTAATGTCTGGAGTTATACAAAAATACACTCTTTTCATGAGGTAAGTTAATGCCCTGAAGGCATGTGTTTTATGTTGGCATCCCATTACAATAAAGTTTCGAGCTTCCTCCATGGTCTGTCAACAGTATTTTCTTGCACAAACTTTAGGACATTTTCTGCTCCAGAACTTAATGTAATTGTTTACAGTTTCTACATGTAAACATCTTTGAATGAAATAATGAATGGTTTATTAGCATCACATAAGATGCTAATTACCTCTCCTAAAACTAGCATAAACATTGAGGTCTACTTCACCATAAATATCCCTGAAATAAGTACACAGCACACATGCATTCTGTAAATACCAGAAGGCAATAGAAGCTAATGCTGCAAGGCCAAACACAAACACAAGACACTAAACTTTACATTTCCTGTATAATTAAGTTTTTTCAATGAATGTTGTAATTATGGATGTGGACTTTTTGTTCCTGATACATATTTGAGTCATTTAAGATTAAATATCAGCCAATACAGAGTTCCAAACCGATACTTGTTTGCTTTTTCTTTACAGCACATACTTGCAGATCACATACCATGAGTCGAATAAAATTATTGAAATCAATGCAATATGTTGATCATACAGAGTGATAAATTCAGTCACGTAATTAGTCTTTCCCTACCGCTGACCCATGGAAACCTATCTGTTCTTTTTAAAGTTTTCTCTAAAGTGTGTCATTTAGCCATACTAGCTTTAAGAGCTGGGTGAACTCAGTGTACTCAGCTGAGTGTTTGGATTTTAAATGTCTACACAAACTAAAATAGGTGGTATTGAATGTAGCTCTATCACCACTGTCTCAAGAAATACCTGAATTAAAAATGTTGCAAGAAGCAACTAAACTGCTCTCAATTTGTATTTTAAAATTTTTTAATTTTGCAAACATGTTGGCACAATACTTCCCAACATTTTATGACAGCCGTTACTACAGCACAGCTGACATAAAACCACAGACAGCAGGTTAACACCAGAGACCAGGAGCAGAATGTGGTCAAATACTACTCCAATATCAATCAATCAGGACCAATTGGGACCCTGATCCAATACTTGAGATCAGCTTGGGACATCCCTAAATGTTATTCAACCTCAGTCCCCTCTCTCTTATCCTGTCTTACTTCTGCAAGCTAGGTCTAAGTGGGCAAATTCCAAAGAAAGTTCATATTGTAGCAAAAATCGGTCTTGTTTGCCTTTGTCTTGTTGCTCTAACCACTTTCCAGAGGTGTAAAACTGTTACAGCATCACACACTACGTTCACCGTTTTTGATGCAGGATGTCTTTTGACTTGTATTTCAAATTAGAATACATTGCAGGGCCTACATGATGGTCTTTATTGTGTGTGGATTTTTCATTTTTTTCTGTGTCTATATGTGGCTTCCTTCCTTGGAAAGTCCAAAACCTTGTATGCTAGGACAAATTTGATTCTAGCACTGGTGTGAGCATGTGTGATTATCTGTCTTTTTGGGACAGTACTAAGAAGCATTGGTCATACCTACATCAATTGGAATGAATTATAGTAACCTAGGATTCTCTTTTCACACTTAAAAATCAAGGTACAGGAACGTCTCTAAAAAGGTACATTGGCTATGTCACTCCAGCTGTAGCCTAGAAGGGTGCAGGCACCTTGAATGGTGCCTTGAACAATGGTATGTTTTTGTCCTAGGATACAGCTGCAGTGACAAAGTCAATGTACCTTTTTAGGTATATTCTTGTACCTTGATTTCTAACTGTGTACAGAATATGGCGCGTAGACTTAATAGATGTCAATGGTTCAATTGTGAATCTAGCTACTGAGAATATATTAAAGGCAACTTCATCTTTTTAAAATGGGAATATATTACCATTGAATTATGTGTGTATTGTTTAAGTTTGTTTTAACGGTTTAATAATTTATGGATTTTTTTTGTGTAGGCAGCCACTGGGACAGGACTGAGTCCCAAACAAATTTCCCACGGAGGATAATGAAGTACATCATATCATTTTGTATCCTATATGAAAAGTGTGGTATACATGGTATAATTAGTTAACAAACATATTTTAACTCTATGCCTTCTCCATACATACCTAAATTGGAGGAGGCCCTTCCCTCGGCAGCCCTGTCCTTCAGTCCTTCAGCAATAGACAGCTGCTGTTCGTGGTACTGCTTGGCCCTCTCCAAGTCTTGCATGCAGCGGGCAGCATGTCCCAGCCCTGCGTAAGCTCTCATCTCAATGGATTTTTCTTCCAGCTCCTGGGCAAGCTCCAGAACATGAGTATGGTAGGACATAGCCTTGTCAAAATTACGATGGTAGTGGTAGGCACTGCCTAAATTGCTGTATGCCCGAGCTTCCTCTCGTTTATTTTCCAGGGCTTTGGCTATGCCTAAATGTTGTTCATGACACTGAACAGCATTATCAAAGTCTCCCATGGCGATGTAGACTGCCCCCATGTTTCCTAGCTCTCGAGCCTCAGAGAGCTGATCCTTGGACTGCTTGGCCAGGAGGACACACTGCTTGTGGCTGGCGAGGGCGTTCGGATAGTCCCCAATGGCTGTATATACATGGCCCAGGCTGCTCAGCGCCATTGAAGCAGCCTGCAGAAACACAGGTAGAAAGACAGGCACACAATAAGTGAGAAAGTAGAAAAGTAATGAAATGTAGGCAAAAAGGGCCTTATTAATTATACAAACATTCCATTAACAGCAAGTCATTTTGTTGGCTCTGCATCACAGATTTCCATCACTCAATAAAATGTCCCTTTTACCAGAAGAACTGTACATCAAATGTGAGAGAAAAAAAATAAATTCTTAAGTCTCTAAGGAGGCCAAATGCTCAGAGACCAAACAACAAGCAAAAGCTGATTTGATTTTGTCTGTGCTGAGAAAGGAGGGGGGTAAAGTGTGATGCAGATCAGCACAGCAGCAGGCTGGCTTTAATGCAGTCAGTTTGCCCACTGCAATCATGCCTCATGGCGTGCCACCACAAACGGAACAAAGACTCTGCTAATCAGGCGAGAGAGAAGGGAGGTTTCAGCTTCACACCAGAGCTGTGGGGGGCAGCAGACTGAAGACAAGACTTTTCAAGCTATACACATCTAGAGTAATATTCTGTGTATCGTAATCCACTCAACCCTCCATTTTCTCAACAAGAGTCCATCTGAGAAAGTAAAACCACAGAGAAAACTGACTAAACCAGAAAACTGAGAGGAATACAGTGAAATGGAGAGAGTTCACAAAGTGCAGTCTTGACTTCTCATGTGACACATTCACTGCGTGCTTATTACCTGGTTATACAGAGGATAAACAGTCGGGAATGGGGGTCAGTTGTCATTGCGTGAACAGATGTTCAATTAATCATGCAGGGGCAAATAATAAATCATATCCTTCCCAATGTCCCACTCTGCATTCACCAGCCAGAAAAAGGGTTGGAAAGAGGCCAGCAAATAGGTGAGGCACCCTGACAGCGAAGGCCACAATACTGCTTTTCTTGTATAGCTTCAGGATGCTGAAATTTGAAAGTCAGCAACAGTGAGGAATGAACTTCTACAGGAGTAGGACATTTATGAGAGCCCTTTTACAGCCACATGATCTAAAATTTTCCACAGTTACTTGCATTAGACTGTAAAGGGGGCATCAATTTGAACTTTACTCATAATTATATCATATTTTACAGAACACATCTAGACAACAATGGGCAAAATATACGAGCATAAAAAAAGAAGGGATTTTTACTTTGCTTTAGAAGAAATTGATAAAAAGTATTTCTCTCTTTGTACATGAGGAAAGAAAATCTTGATGTTTGGACACTCTTGGAAACGCTTATAAAGACAAATTCTTCTCTTTGAATCTTTTAGACACCCTTTTTCTAAATGCAGAAATACACAAAAAAACTATCTTTCCTTCATTTCACATAGCTGCTGATGCCTGGAACCAATTACCTGCTGACATAAGGACTTCCAGCAGTTTTGCTCAAGTTTAAAGACTCGACAAGGCATTATACGAGCCCGGGGAGGCAATTACCCTCCGTCACAACTGTTGCTGTTTCATGTTCCCAGATAGCCTATCTAGAGCTGCTCAATTACATGTGCCTTTTGAAGCTTCGCTCCATCTCTCCGACTCAAATTTCCACTTTTTGAGCAGAAAACAGAGGATTGCTCATCTCTGTCTGCCTTCAACCAAGCACAGTGGGGAGGCAGGGGGGAAGGGAAAATGAGAGGGAGGGGTGCAATCTACTCCAGTTGAGATGAGTTGCTCTTGTGATCAGTGTCCCTCTAAAGTGAGACTGCAACGCTGCATTTTCTCCTCAAATGGGAGCCAAGATAGGCAGATAATGAGGATCCAGCCCTGCCAGTAACAGAGGATGTACTGTGTTTGGCTCAGAGAAGGACAACTGGGACCATATGCATCTCTCTCCCTTCTGACTATATTCCCCACCGCCACTGCTCATTTTGACTCCCCACCAATATTGCAAAAATAACTTTTTGTCTGGGGGAAAAATAATTCTGCAGAATGCATAATTTCCACCAAACTGACTTCATTTTAATTTTTATTTCAGTTTCTCTTTTGCACATCTTTCCTCTGTTTTCATTTTCACAAACCTGCCCCCACCCACACACACACACACACACACCGTCCACTCAAACACACCCACCTACACACAGTTTATCTGAAAAGTCAGATTTGATTGTGTTTACAGAGTTCAGCCTTTCTCCGGACGTGTGGGGATTTGATTAATCCCAACGCCCTCTATTTTTACACTGTTGATAAAGCACTGGCTCTAATCAGCAAACACATTTTGTACAAAGGGTCTCCTAATGAAAGGTAGGCTAGTTTTGGAAGGGAGAAAGTAGAAGTGGAGACAGGTGATGGAAGAAGAGGACTGAAATGACAAATTCATGCAAATCAATGCTTGGCTCCAATAACCTTATTTCATTTCTGTTCTCTCAGGGACAATGGTTTATGATTCAACCTCAACTAGTCGTGTTTTCTTTGTGCAGCACTTTCAAAGCACATGGTACTAAGTAAGGCATTTCACTTAGCACAATTAGCTCCTTATGTCAGGCAGCAGAGCTCCTCCTGAGGTCCAGGGCTGGTGGTTCTGTGTGAGTTCTGTGACTCAGAGCTCCTGATGTGTGTTTTTCTTTTACTTATCCTGGAACAGAGGAGCGCTGCCCACAGCTTCACTGCTGTGTTGATTTCTGTGGTTTTGCCGCACCTCGCAGCTGTGTGACCATGTCTTTGAAAGTCCTCCTTATTTCACTTTGGTCCTCTGAGGTCTGATGTACTCCAAACAACTAAGGCTATCATCACGGACTGGCTCAGGTTATGGGACGAGCTTGGTTGTCATGGTGATCTTAGGCAGTTGGATTCTGACTAAACTTGTAAAAAAAAGTCTTTACTTTGAAGAAAGTTCCAAACATTGGTGTGGAGCCTCCCTCTGAATGAGAAAACCAGGCACATATAAACACAGGCAGGTGTACAAACAAATATCTACTGCTTTTAATACCAAAACCCTCTCCAAAAGGATGTAACATCAATACAATGTTTTTATATAGACAGGGTTTCATTGTGTTAACTGTTTCAAGAGATCATAACAAGGATCAAGAAGGTTTAGAAGTCTCAACTGAAAACTGAATTATATAGACTTTTTTATAATATACAGTATGTATATTAATGTGTAGTCATGGAAAACTAGAAGGGAGATAAGACCATAAACCAGTGACAGCAGATTAAAGTGTATGTGAGAATAAGAAAGATAGCAGATGGGGTTGAGAGATTAAGGTGTTAAAAATCCTACTTCGCCCTCTGTTCAAACAGCATGTTGCAGGAAAACCTGGCACCCCCCCTCCTACTTTAGGTAAGTGCTGTAACGGGATTATATGACAGGGGAGAGAAGTTGCTCTGTCTTGTAAAGACGAGATGGACAGCAGGTTTAATTGTATTACTGCGAAGGTGGGAACAACCTCACTGTTCACTGAACTGACACAAATATTGGGCCTTTACCCTGTGTTGATATCATGCAAACAAATTGTCAAGATTTAAAATTCAAAGTAATGAATAAATGTTAGTGTAAAAGATGTCTGAAAATGCAGAAGCAGCCACAAAAAGTCAAGGAATAAGATATAGTGTTTAGACTTTTTGCTGAATGTGACATTCGTAGTCCTAATTCTCTCATTGCTTCTTGAAATGCTTTTACAACTTAACCAGAGTCCATTTCTGCCTAGTTGAATTTACTGGACATAAATCAGGAAAGCCTCACAGTTGAAGGTGTACATCTGAGCAAACTCTGCAAAGAGGGTAAAAGAACTGGTTGCAGACCCGCGAATACAGACTGTGTCGAGGCACAGATGTGGGGGAACGAATCATCATATTTCCTGCTGCAGTATAAGTGCTCAAAAGCACACAGCCTCAATCATTCGTAAATGGCACAAGTTTCCAAGCACTAACAGGCTTCCGTGAAGTAAAAGTGCTGCCAAACCTTTTATTATGTGACAGAGAAAACACTCAATAAAAGAGATATTTTGGTTTTATATTTAATAAATTTACTAAACATGGACATGGTAGAACGGTGCGCAAATTCTGAACAAAACAAGACAACTCCAATGAAGAAAGGTTTTTAGTCAGAATTACCAAAATGAGAGAAATTCTCAAAGTATCTAAAACCCCTTTGTCACATATTAATCAAAAAAATGTTCGAAATAGTTTAAGAGACCCATGACATGCTTTCCTTAAGTTGATTGTTTCGATTATTGATCAACAACAATAAAATCATTAAAGGCCTAACATTTCCTGAAAGACTGACTATTGCCCACTCCAGGTTTAAACTAAAATTATCTTGTGATGAGAGATGTTATTACCTTATAACTGTTTTGTTCAAGCCTTGTAAATGAGGCACGATCTCGTGCAGTACTATAAGATCTTGTAAGATGTGTTAGCTCTCAGAATATGTGTTGAGGATTATTCTCAGCTACTACGACACCAAATTTTTGTTCCATATTTCTAATATTAGTTATAGCCATTTTTGTGTTTTCTGAGGCCGATTAGCTGTGGTGGCCATGTTAAATTGGGCTGACTCCAAATATTAATGTGTTGAAGATGGACATCCAATAATTGGTTTCTGAAAGATTCATTAAAATCCGTTCAGTGATTCGCAAAACATTTTGCTAACAGACAGACAGCATTGACTCCAATAGTTTTGAAAACAAATGTCTCTCAATCAGTTAGCACTCACAATATGTGTTGGGGATGACTCACAGCTACTACCACATCAAATTTTAGCTCACTATCTGTGAAACTGATTGAGTTGTAGCCTTTTAGTGTTTTCTAAGGTCAGTTAGCCATCTTGAATTGGGTTTGTTCCAGTTAATCAGTTATAAATGTACCCTCAACGATGACTTTTTAAAAGACATGTTTCTAAAGCTATACACATGCACGCACACGAACACACACACACACACATAAACACCAAAAAAAAACATTATCACCCATCCATGTTTGGCCGCGGGTAGTAAATAGGCAAGACCAAAACCGAAAAGTGACACTTCACAAGACTAAAACTGGGAGTGTGTCAAAGTCAGTTTCAGCTCATTATTTTTGCAACGTATTTTCAGCATACACTGCTATTAAATGCCTTGGTTAACCATGAGAGGAACAAACAAGCCACTGTGATGCCAGTTCCTTCAAAAACATGGCTCTTGTGCATAAACATCTTATTCTTAGACTACACACATACAAATACACACACACGCACACAAGCACACACACACCAGTGTATTCTCTGGTAAACACATGCACACAAGAACAACGGTCTAATTAAAAGGAATTGCAGAGGGAAGGTGAGGAGGACCATGCACCAGTGTCTTCTCTAACGAGCTGCGTTTGGGCATCAACAGGAGCTGGCTGGGAGGAAACAGAGTCCCACTTTGGAGGGAGAGGGGTGGTTGGGTGGAGCAGTAAGGGAGGAGGGGGAAGCACAAAGAGCTAGAGGAGAAATTGTCTTTGAAAGATGAAAGAATACCGAAGACATCCCTAAGGTGAGCATGTGTTAAGATCTGCATTCACCCAGAGCAATAAGTTTTGACAAAAAAAGGAAACGTCTCAACTGTTATCAGCTAAAAGGGAGCTGACCAGTAAGTGATGGTCTAAAAGAGACTTAAAAGATGATCTCTATAGTGCATATGTTCTTATCTGTGTGAGCATGTGAATGTCTCATTAAACAAGAGAGAAAACAGGGAGTTTATATGATGGCATGCTGGTTATATCAGTGTGCTGGATTAGGGTGGAATGGTATTTGGTAAAATTTCCGTCTGGTTTTATGTGCCTGTGCTCCATTCTCTGTCCTCGCTCTGTGTTTACAGAGATATGGATCCTAAGGGAGTCACCATTAGAAGAGCCAAATGACTGCCACTCTGCCATAACAAAACCTTCTGCTTTTTAAACCGGCAAAAGCTGTGCTTCCCCAAGCGGGAGCAGGTACAACTGCGCCTCATTGCCCTACCCCACTAACACTTGCGGGCAAACATGGACACACATGCACACACAGATGTAATTTCCCTGCTTCAGAAGACATGAAGTTGACTTGCATACATGTCCTGGAGATTCACCCCAGACCTAACGACAAGCTGCCTGTTTATAAAAACTAGCCTTATAGGAAGGTCTGAACATCCTTGCAGCTTACTAACAAGTAATCTGACTCTGTTTTGATGCACAGAACTACTGTCAGGATTTAATAAACAGAAGCAGAGTTAACTATTCTGGAGGGACTTGTTTTGCAGAGAATGAGGCGAGAAAGGGTTGTGAGTTTAGGTGGTGTTTTAATTAGCATTATGATAGTATTTGTTAAAATGCATCTGCAGTCTTTATAGTTTACCTCTGAAAGGTGTAGGCATAAGAGATTTGGCATAGCAAGCTGCCTGTGTTAGCTGCTCAGATGCAGAATCGGACCATAAACAAATGTGCCTGGCTAAATGAATGTGGCTCCCTGCACCCTTAGGGATTGTGGTTCTCAGAGTGACAGTTCTTATCAGTTCGGACCTGGCACTAACCTACATCCTGGGCGATCTGATTGCACTTGGACAGTGCTAATTTCAGGTGTGAACACTCAGGACAGATTGAAGGTGGCTTTTTTTTAGATCACCTCCAGAGGTGAGCTGGGACACTTTTATCCCATTTAGTAGGTTGAATTCAAACCATCCTGAGCCACACTGAAGGACCACCTACTGAACTGATGCTACATGAAGCAACTTACTATTTGACTGACTCCTTGTCAAATAAAATGACCATTTCATCAATTTACCAGGATGCTGTATGGTGAGAGTATCTGTAATGTAATGTTTATTCTGATTGATCTTGTAGCTGACTGGACCTACTGTGGTCACCATACTGTAAAATGTAGAGTTTCAGTCTCAGAATAACAATCTGAGGTTCCCAGTATTGTGCTGCATGTTCACCAACTTACAGACTTCTGATGACAGTGAATTTGTGTAGAAAACATCCAATGGCTGCCAGTGTGCTGTCGAGTATTTTACTGCGGTGGTGTTTTACAGGTTAAAATCATCTGTGTCTGCTCTGACACTGAGCTCTAAAGTCACAAATCATTTCAAGCTTTTTTTTACTTTTCACATTGTATCTGTCAGATTACAAAAGTAGACTCAAGTGACTCTGACCTGCACTAAGAGCAAAATATTATTAGATAGTTCAGATGTCTGAATGTGTTTGCGATTTTAGAGAAACTTCAGTAGACCTGGTGATTTCCTGTTTGTTGATCAGCTGACTGTGCCAGGTGTGAACACTTGTACTTAGAGCTGTCCACTTGTGACTAAATCAACCAGGACACATGTTAGTGCCAAGTCTGAAGAGAGTCTGCATTACTATATAAACATCCAGGATTCAGAGGTCTATAGAGGCTGATGGTGATACAGCTGCTTGGTTCAGTCCAAGCTCAATGTTGGCTTATTTTAAGACAAGTGATACATAGGTTTATCTTTACATTTTCAACTTTTAAAGTGATGCCAGTAAAAGTCAGTTCTCGTTGTTACCATAATTCTAAATCAGGGAAGGATCATCATGTATACGTGCTTCTTTTGGAAAAGCTTTAACAAATATAGACTTTAAACCAATTTCTTTGATCAATGATCAGAGCTAATCTGATCTAATGACAGTGATGAGATAACAGTGGAGACACTTGTTTCTCTATGACCTATGTAAAATTGAGATAAATGACACCATGGGACCTTTAGCTTCATAATTCTTTTAGCCTTCACAGGACATGTTCACAAAGGACTGATTGTCACTAAAGGTCATGAGATGGATGAAGATGTTCCACTTCCACACGGCTGGTCAAAATCGCAGACAGCCAAAGTCAGAAACAAGCACAAACATCCATGCTGCATGAGATGAAGGGGATTAATGATATTGACAAGCCACAGTGCAGGCAACGTTTTTGCAAGTGAAAAAAAGAAAGGCTTTTTTTTAAGTGTGGGGTGTGCAGTGGTGCAAGACGAATGGTGGATCATTTCGGGTTACTTCAGAGACTCAGTATCCAGGAACTCAAACATCCATACACAAAGACACAAAGTGACACACAAGAACACCAAATATATCCCAGAGCTTTGTGGGTTTAACCTGTGTGCGTGTATGGAAATCCTTCTGTGTGCTGCAAGGTTTTTGCATTTGTGTGCAAGGGAATATATCATCAAGTATGTGCTTTTGTATGTGTGAGTGTGTGTGTGGTTTTCCTTTTTTGACAATAAACTGCATGAGTTGATGGTAAACAAGCAATGTGGGAGAGAGGAAGAAACGTGAGAGGCACAGTGAAAAATGTAACCTGACAGTCTCCGCCAGTCTTAGTGGAAAATTTGACTGTTCCCTTTTTACGTGGCGTGGGGGTTTGATATTTCAAGCTCCCTCTCTCCGACAATGTGCTAGACAAAACACTGTTGACAAAAATGGCCTAATGTTATAACAGGAAAGAAAAGGGAGGGTGGCAGAGCAGCTGAGCTTCCCAGCCCCCATAGCCTCCGTCTTAGAGTGCCTGTCCCTTGTGGCAGGATGTCAGCATTGTTCAAATGCAAAAACAGCCCTCCTGCCTTCTGATATAAACACATGAATCTAAAGTCTGCTAGAGGAGGAAATTGAAGAGGTAGCACACAGGGGAAGTGGGGCACTGTGAATGAATCTTAATGTACTCCAAATCAGAGCAAAGCCTTGAAGGGTTGTATGGCACTGCTGTTTATTTCTCTACTAAAGTCAAATCTCCACAGGCAAAGCTGTGTGATGCCTGGTGGTGTAGGGAATCAATTCTTGAGAGACTTTGTGGTGACAGAAAGGGAAATCACAGCGGTGTTTCAAAGTCATTTGAGAGCAGGGGTGGTGAGGTATGCTTCAGCATTTGCCACTTTGCAAAGCCTCAGGTGAGGAGCAAAGTGGATAACTCCTTCTTAACAGGTATAAGGGTGAGGGCCAGTGCTGAATGTGACTGGAAAGGACTAAAGTGTTCACAAAAAATGTTTTGCAAAAAATCTAAAGTATGTAATATATATATTGATGATGTAGGTAAATTAAAATAAAAAAACAAATTTTTATTTTTTTTTATTTTATTTTCATTAAAAAACTAATTAGCTGTTATGACGGGTTTCTAGTGGGTTTGAGGGCACACTGACAAATGTAGTGTAGCTTGAATAGGTTCACGCTCGCAATTGAGAGCAGTCAGCGGGATGCCGGGCAGTCAATCCAAGGGTGCAAAAGTCCAGGGTTAATAAAGGGCGCTTTGGAGCCTGAAGGATGGGAGCCAGGGTCTCTGGCAGACCACACAGCTAGACAAATCAGGCCTGACAGACAGAGTTCCATCTTTTTAATAGTACACAAAAAAGAGGATAGGAGGAGAGATTAGAGAACACACAGGTTAAGGTCTAAGGACCCGGATCGATATGAGCTGGCCAGAGTTGTTGCTTGGAGCAGCCTGACACAATGAATGAAATGAAGAGTGACAACCAAGTGTCGAGCCTCTCTGCACATCGCAGTTCTCGTCAAGAAAAGGGGAGCTGTTGTGCAGCTCGCCTCTAAACCATCTGAAACAGTGAGCAACTCATGCCTAATGGGTTCAGACCACACTAGATTTCTGTGAAATGGAGGGATGATGGGATTTTTTTTTTTTTTTACTTCTTTGATTTTATGTGTTTTCCTTTTGTGATTGAAAATGTCTGAGTCACAAAATCTCAGGTAAATAAATGTTGAAAGTCAAAATCAGGGAAGAGGTTAAAATGGATTAATAATTTGAGTGTAATCGGCTGCGTAATGTTTTTTTTTTCTTTTGTATACATGAGGATTTTAAAGTTAATGTCAATTAACACATTGTACAAATTTAAAATCTATGGGATTTCCTCTTTCTCAAGTCAAAAGCAGTAAAGAGGGTTCCTTTTTAACATACTAAACTTGCAGGTGTTACAGATGAGAGGGTGTGGTCTTGCTGTGGCTTTGCTTTAATAAGGAGTTCATGATTCTGGGTAAACTAGTCAAGATTTTATTTAAAGACACCCAAGACATCTGTTGTGCTTTACATGAAAGGTTTCATCCAATTTCTATCAAGACTCCAAAACTCACATAAATCAGCGGATCAAGTGACTGTGTGAAAAAGATCACTCACAGTGGAAAAACAAAGCTTTTCAGCTTCTTTTATCTCACAAACTCTCTTCTCATCACACCTGTTACCAACGGCAACAAGCAGCTACTGCTAAATGCTCAAGAGGTCAAATAAGACAGGAAACAAAAACTTTAGCCGCTACAGAGGTACACCAGTTTTAAGGAAACCTTGGTAACCATAACTCAGGGATCATTCTCCTTGTTACAACAACAAAATTTGATGAAAAAATATTTTAAAAGGAAGGCAACATTGATAGGAATTCTGAATTGAATTTTTGACCCTCATGCAATCCCTCCACTTACATTCCTGCACATTATAAAATATGTTTTTAGTCTGCACACATTTATTCTGTTTGGATTTAATAGTTACCAATCAAAAGGAGCTAAAAGGCTTTTCTGCAATCTGTGTGCACGATTTGCTAATTAACAAGCAGGTGTTTTGCCGAAATCAGAGTTCCCCCCGAAGAAAACAAGCACTTTTGTTTGGCCAAATAATTACAGAACATCTATTATAAAATGTCCAAAAACATTTAGCCATGTGTTCATTTTTATGGAGTCATTTCCAGTGAGTATTAGCTGCCACTGTACTGATAACAAAAACTGCTGAAGTCTCTGATGTTGTTCATTTTTAAGATTGAATTAGACAGACTTGTTTAACATTTGGTTAGTTGTGGAGAAGATAAAGACTCAGTTATGATTGTTTTTTATATTCATCCTACAATATTGGCAAAAAAAACCTTAGGTGATGTGATTCAATCTTTGCATGTAAAAGCAAGCCTCGAAGAAAGTTTAATGACATCTAAACAAAGCAATGACAACCAAATTTCAACTTCGCATTCTGTATCACAAGTTACAAAGTGAGCCTGAAAAAATCAAGGCAGAACGTATTTGAAGGTATCTGCAGCTGACTATTTGCCTCAGTTAAATCATCAAATTGTAAAAAAAGATGGCTGTTGTTAAAAAAACTAGCACCATCAAACAACCTTTCACCTCTCGTCTGTTAAGCAGCCAGCTCCATAGCACCTTAAAGCAACACTTGTCATCATGTTCTGCGGTGTTGATCAAATAAATCTGCAATGACATGCAGCTGAGAGAGTGAAAGGGTCCCGTTCTACCCTTTAGTCCAGCACACCAACCAGTTAAATCCTTTCCTTCCCCTGCGTTTCTGTTCCTAAAATGTAATTACAAGCCTGGCGAGGGTGGCTACTTTGGCCTGGACAGAACACAGCATCGACACCAACTCTTACAGGGATCAAAAGACAAGGCTATCCCTGCAAAACACCTTTGCACCTTACCGCTCCATAGACCGCGACTCCTTCAAGCTACAGAAGACTAACCCCCATGAGTTTAACACCACTGGGCTTTACAGTACGCTTTAGCTGCAGGTGGACAGAGCTGGTTTCCCTGATAAAGAGTTAAAAAGGGGATTTTAGCACCGGGCTGTAAAAAAAAACCTTCAGAAGCACAGTATGTAAAATATGCCCAAAAAGATGTGTGGACACACTACTTCCCACTGCAGCACAGACTTAAGACAACGGTAAGCTTACTTAGTCCAACATAATGGAAACCAAATCCCAGGAACATTTCTTCCCTTGTCCCTTGCGAGACACATCTGCCTCCTGGGTTGACAGTGTTCCTTTTATCAAAGCCTGTGTCTGCGTGTTGAGACAAAGGTATCAAACCCAAATAGCCTAATTACTTTCCTTAAATCTGAAATTTCCCAGGACAGTACTAAATGGATCTACTGATGCAGTCCATTTGCAGGAAGTAAGGGCCACTAAGAACCAGACAGAGGGGGGAAAAGACAATGGCAGATGAAAGATCAAGGGTGTGCCAGGCTGTAGCGTGCTGATGAGACACAAAGGGATGATCTGGAAATAATTGTTACTTTTAAGCGACATTTTCAGGGAAATGTGAGACCACCTGCCAGTGATGCCTCCAGCCGTGAGCACACGCCACAGGACTCTGATTGACAGAGAAGGTAAATAGTTGCTAGCAGGGGCCGTGATTGTATCTCTTGCCTCTGGCAGAACAGCAGTGAAGGTGGACGGGTGATTGGCTTTTGTTACAACCCTTCAGCCACAAATTAAGTTGGCATCTCAATCGAGCCAACAGAGATGCACGTTTGCTCAAAGCTAATTTCTACACCAACAAGCCACCATGCACACAAAAAACAACAAGAAAACCAAATACACATCTGTCTCTGCTACATTACCATAAGCAGTTCTGGAAAAACAAAATCTTAATGGAGAAAGATACATTGAAGAAATTCCAAGGGAAAGGGGGAAGGGAGTGTTCGGGGACTAAGAGTTGGAAAGAGACAGAGAACAGAAAGGGGAATATGTTTACCAAACACTCTGCAGGGACTGTGTTGGAATTTTAAGGCCTGATTTTTGTGGAATGCTTGTTGTGCTCAGGTCACGCAATGTAGCAGAGGGGGATATGCCAGCGAAGGAGGAATACTTGCCTCAGCTGAACTATCCCCAATGACAAAAAGCTGAAGCTACAAAACAAAGCGGGGGAAAACTTGTAGCGAAAGTTAAAGTTAATCTGACTTAAAGCAGACCCATGAGTATCAGTGGAATTCAACTTCAACAAGTCAAAATAAAGAAAGACCAGTGAAGCAAAAATAAGAAGGAGGAGAGAGTTAGAGGTACAGCTTTGCCAAGACCAACATCTCTTACATGACTCACACCACATCTGCAGCAACAAATGGCTTGGTCTGAATTATTGTGAACTGGAACTAACATGAGTGCCCGCAGCTGTATGTGCAACACACACACTGGCATGTATACTTGAAAAAAATTGTAATAAAAACAAAAGGCAACATATAAAACTTTAGGTCACCTATACATGCAGTCATGATAAAAAAATTAAAGACAAAAAGTAAAGATCCTTTTAATATTAAAGCTTTAGATACAGTGTATAGCAAAAAAGTGATCTTTACAACATTTACCAGCCTTTAAAATGGGATACAACCTCAAACTAACAACAGGACCTTTTCAGCACCATTGTGTTTAAAAGCAAAGCAAAAATGCAGAAGCAGTGCCTACAAAATCAACGTGCATCCAATGATTCAACAGCTTGTAAAGCCACCTTTAGCAGAAATAATAGAAAAAAGCTGGAACCAAAGATGCTACTTAGGAGTAATCATATTCTGTTGGATCGTATTGGCTTTTCACCTTTATCTGGGGAAGTTTTGATCCTTGGGCTGTGAGTAGTTGGCAAACAACATTCATGAAGGAGTCCCCTAAATGTCTCACGCCTTTCCCGGGGTTCTTAACTTCCTCCCGTGAGTCACAGAGGATCATAGCTCTTTCGCTTGAGTTTTGAAAATGTTCCAAAAATGTGTGCAACAATTTTTCTTTCAAAATACTTACAAAGTCACTATGGGCGTCTCCAACGTGTCTCGAGCCTATTTGAAATTTGCTGCAGGTGTCTCCAACCCAACAGAAAATATCTGAGGCAAGTGCCTAGGTCTAAAAACTACACTGATAATAAATAATAATTACTGTAAAACCAGTCAAAACCTGCCTATTTTCTTGTACTCCAGCAGATTAAATCATAAACATGGGGGTGGCTGCCAGGGTGGATACAAAAAGAGGCAGGTGTGATGTGTGCGGAGGTGGACAGCAAAATAATATGCATGGCCAAGAATTGCAATTTTGCAAGCCTTGCACATAAAAATAAGCCATGATTTTAAAAACTGGCTTATCAAAACACAGCCTCACGGCTCATTGGTCACTTGATTGCAAACATTTACAGTTCAGTGAGACTGCAGCTGAAAATGTATGTATTTTCTTACAATTTTGAGGGATTTCTTTCGCCAAATACCGTCTCAACAGTTAAAGCTTAGTGAAATGCCACCCTTAAATCAGGGGCAGATGGCAGGGTTGTGGGAACAAACTGAACCAAATAAAATGCTCCAAGTAGCACAATAAATATCCAAAGCCAGAATTCCATCTAGTCAGAAAAGCTCATTAAAAACTGAGCTTCGACATAGATGTGAAGTAAAACCATCAGCATAAACACAGAAGCACACAATCAGCAATCAGAAATGCCAGTCACTCACTCCAAGGATTGATGGGCAGCAACAAGTGGTTCCAGAGATCAGTGCTGATGGCTTTTTTTATTGTGACATCTGAAAGCTTCAAGACAGCAAATTTCAGAAATGTCAACGTTCATAGAGGTGGTTGCACTTGCTGATGATCAGTTATTCAAGTGAATTTGATTAGTAGCACCTGGCTGCTTTAGCACTGTTATCATTTTCTGTTTGTAAAATGTGTCATGTGTTCTTCATCTGAGGCTGCATTTACATCATTTTAAAACATGGTATACTTGTGAATCTATGTCAGTATAAATAGAAAATAAAAAAGGAGGTCTACATATGATGCTTTTTCCAAAAGCTGTAAGTCCTTTCAGGATCCTCTTTAATTTTTGTTTTCTGTAATTATGGTGCATTTTTGTAAACTAAAGACATGCAACTTGACTCAATGACACACTGACCCAGACATAAAATCTTAATAGTGCCATATCCACTGTTCATTCTGTCTGACACAGCATAAAGCCAGTATCGATAGCATGCAATAAACAAGTAGATTGCACACCGGAGACAGGTCCTTGCAAAACTTATCTCCAGGAGATTCCTGAACAGCTCTAATAACGACCATAAAGTGATTTTTCTCCCGTGTATCTCTTCCAAACTGCAGGTGTGGATGAGCAAACAACCGAAGTGAACACACATACTGAAACAACAATAAAAAAACGTCCCTTTTGTCTGCTCAACGCTGATGAAAAGCTACCCACTGCGTACTTCAATCACATTCGAAAATGAGTTGGAGACATGCTGCAACCTCGACAGTGTCATTAAGCCTGTCAGTCAGTCCCGTGGAGAGTGGGGAAGGGGAAACCGCCAGCGGCCTTATTCGGTGTGGTGTGCTGCCTTGAACTAGACCCGAAGGAACCGAGAGCCCCTCCTGTGCATGAGCTGGGTATCTCTGACACAAGTATAATGAAGCTATATGATTATGGATTCTGCTTTGCATGTCCATAAACCCCCAAATGTCAACCATCCAGACAAAGGAATCATGCATATTTGAACGGTGTTCAGAGCACAATGAATGATAACAAACATTATCATGTGAGAAATGATAGCTGAAATCTCATCATATATGTTCCCACGCATTAACAACCACACCATGCACACACAGCTGCCCATACACAGTCAGACCCACACAATACATGGAGCAAGATAAGCCTCTGCATGCTGTCAGAGGCTGGTGTGTGATTGGCCTCTGTGGAGCTACTGCTTCTCTCATCATTAACTCTTCAGAGGATCGCACTGCTCTAATCACGCTAAGCCTCTCTGAATGGCGATGAAGTCAAAAAACGTGCCCATGCACTAATTCACAGATGCCCGACTCATTACACGCTCAGACACGCACACACACATGACGGCAAACACTCTCTTCATCCCAACAATCGCATGTACACACAAACAGCTGTGTGCAGCCTGTAAAAGCAGGTCTGATACCAATCACAATACAAGCCAATTATGGCCAATTAGCAGGAAAATTATGATTTTAAGAGCCACTTCCACAGTAAATTGAAGAAACAATATGTTCTCCTCATTTTACAGTATTGTTTTTTTTGCTGCCCAAATGTTTTTGTTTTTCCAGTTTACCTCAGTAAAATATGTCAGCTGTGTGATATTAATTCCCAGCTACCAAAATATTCATTTATTTGACCCACCTTTGGTTAATACCACGAGCTTCACTTGCAGAAGGGTGTCACATTTTTCTAACCCTGGGCTTTTCTTTATAAGTAAGGTGCCTCATTAGTGGAGGCTGTTGTAGACTGTATTAGCATAGACAGGGCAGAAGAAGTGTTAATAAGCTCCTAAAATGTATCTGGACATGAAATAAACATGCATTAAATGTCCTAATATATCACCGGGATAACACATAAGGAGGGGCATCACCTGAGATGGTCACCCATCTCACAAGCAAAAGCCAGTGGGTGAAAATAAATCTGCTCCTAGTGCTTACAGTAGCAGCTAATGTCCAAAATGAGTAAAGCAACAATAAAAGGAACCAGAACACTGTTTACCTTTGGGCTCTCTACTAAATATTTTACAAGCTTGACTTCACTTGGTCTCTTTCTATGTTTAAAACAACACATTCAAGAGCTGTTTTTTTCTGAGGCTGATGTGTAGCCAGTCTGTCTTGACAGTTATTTAGAGGCCTTACTTTGTGTGCTGCAAGGTCAAGTATAAGCAGAACCCGTAGGCCTCAATCCCGTTCTAAGATGGAGTACTTTCATTTCAGTCACTTGGGGCCTCGTATTTCTCTCTGTTTTATTGCTTTCTCTTGGTGCTTTGCACAAAGACACATTCCACCTCCTCATACAGACATGGGGCTTCCGTCCAAGAAAGGCTGGGGAAGGTCTGGTTTCTGTGCCACAAGGACAAGAATGCTGACACTGCTGTAGCTCCGGACAAAAAGCTATAGACGAGAGGGGGTGAGACAATGTGAGCAGGAGAGCAAATCTCAGTCTACAAGAGTTGTTAGGAGGCTTGAGTTGAGCCAAACTGAGGAGCTATAATCTCCATTTTTGGCTGGATGTCAGAGAATCTTGCACAAGACTCTCTCCTCACTCTGCAAAAATGCAGTTGCTACATCCTAGAGTGTGCCGAAGCTATATATAATGCAAACATCAAACACTTGGAGCTGTGCTGACCTCGCCCCCCTCCCCATGGGAGACCCCATGCTCCCTTGTAATACAAAAACCATTCTCCAAACACTGGCAGGAACTTGTCCAAAACTGCAGCGCACCGTCTGAATTTCACCTTATCTCTAAGGACAAGCTCATCTCTACTTTACAGATGGCTGAGTGCTGAGGGCTTATCTGGTTCCTATCTTTGACTTCACTCTTTAAAGATCTGAAGAAAGCAAAGCACAGAAGGGAGGGGACATTTGTTCATAATAAAGCCTGTGTCCTGGACAGTTGAAAGGAATATATATATATATATATATATATATATATATATATATATATAAAGCTCTAGAGGAATATACCTGAAGAGCTCCTTTGTTGTTTTACTTAAAGAACGTATTAGTAATACATCAAGACACAAAGGCAACCATTCACATATTCACTCATACTTCAGTTCAGGAGTTATAAGCACATTACCTACTCAATTATTTAATAATGTGTTGCTTACTTTTGCTTAACTTTGAGTGAGTAATGTCAAGGACTAGTAAAAAAGTATACACTTCTTCGCACAGAACTCTGAGACAACATGATCTAACTAAGTGCTAAAGTGATGCAGTGCCTCAAATTCATTTAAAAATGTTTTTGTGCCGATTCGAGAAAGAAAAGATGCCCTCCTGTAGACTAATGGAAATTAAAAGCAGTTGTTAGCTTGCTATGCTTTTTTACATATTCAATAAGGCATTTGCTCATTCGCGACTTCTCATCTAACAAAGTGAATTTAACATGTCAGAAAGCTTGCTATGTGAAAATGAGGTGATAAAAATAAAGTAGCAAAGATCCACAGCGAACATGTCATAAAGGCCATTTTACCCTGATGGTTGTTGCTGAAAGTCATCCACAACACAGATTCTCATCACAGCTACTCATCAGAGCAAGATCTGTTACTAAAACTTTAGCATTAACAGTTGGAGGTAACCCTGTTTGTCTGTTAGCACCATATCTCATGAAACACTAAACAAAACTTTCAGTAAGTAATCAACGATTGTACATCTACAACTGATTGACTTTCGGAGTTAAGATGGCTACCATAGCTAAATGCCATTAGCCAATTCAAAAATGGTTGTAACTCATTCAGATTTACAAATATTGAGCGAAAATCTGATGCAATGGAAGTTGAGAGTTATTCACAATACATATTCTGAGCATAATATCTTGCGCTATTATATGAAATTGTATTTTCAAAGTTTGATCAAAATGGCTACAATTCTGTAATTTTTCAACATAAGAGGATTTTAGCTCAAATCTCTGTCTGGACAGGTGGCAGGGGATATGCACCCTTCAAGGATTGCTTGGCCTTTAACTTTTGGATGTTAGTGGCTGCACCGAGTTATTGACATCTTTGGCTATCAGGGCTACATGTAGGCCTTTAGCCATGTGCAGAAATCGATAATCATTTCCCTGTCTGTACAAAGTAATCGAGGTCAGTGATTGTTTCAGTGAGTTTGGCTGGGGCCACAGCCTGTAGAAGAGTGTGGGTCTACATCACTAGCTCTGCCTGACCTCTGACCTCAAGTCCTAATCACCAATTAACATTCAGTCTTTTCTGCATATTGACGTTAGGCAAATGGTATCAGATTGGAATGCATACAAAACAGGTTGTAAACAAACAACCTACAACAACAAATACCCAGAGGATGTTCTATAAAATGTAAATGTGCAAAAAAATCTCCTGATGCAAGCTGGTACACTGGACGTGGGCAGCTGGGAAGGGAGTAGCCTCAGATTGGTAGCCTTTTCCTTGTCACAACAATGTCTTTTTACCACAGAGCTGTTGACATGATTCATGAGCCCGAAGAGTTGATGTGGTTTTCATGTGCTGGCCAGATGAAATCCCCTCAGTCCACTAATATAGGTTTCTGTGTTGGGCTGTGCTTTTCAAGTTTACTGGAACTAAGGAGTCATTTCACACTGCTGGGCTAGAAACAGTTCTGTCTGTAGCTAAATCAACCCTGTCCACCCCTCCCCAACCTTTGTCACTGTAGACCCTATAACACAGTATGCATAATTTTACACACACACACACAATAAAAACATGCACACAGTCATGTTTTGCCTCCTCTCTCTTTTCCCCTCCCTTTTCCTTCCTTCCTCTTATAACAGCCTTCAGTGGACCTTCCTTTCTCCTTCTGCTCCCATCTTTTTTTCCAAGTACCTCTCTTTACTTCTCCTTCATTAAAATGGACTTCCTAAAGCCTCCATTCGTCTTGCTGACAGCTCTGCTATCGATCGGGCTGGAGAAAGGGATGCAGTTCCACAGCTTTAAATGGCTTCTCTGGCCAAACTAGTTGAGGACTGGGCTGGCCTAAGACCGGAGGGGAGGAGGGGCAGGGAGTGCCAGGTTTAACTGGGAGGTCTGCCCCAAGTCTGGACCCTGATGTATTTCTGGTCAGCAGTGAATAACACTTAGACTCTCCCTCTGGCAGAAATCAGATTTTGTATGAAAATGACTCACCATCTCTGTAATAAGGATTAAGCCGGTGTGATCAGATAATGAATTAATCGCACAGACCTAAACAACACATTAACCACTCTCTGTGGAGCACTTGCAAGCTCTCCAGAAAATGAGCACAACAGTGAGACCACTTAAAATATTGGTGTGAGTGTTTCAGGGGCTATCATTGACAGGCAATTCACTTTAATCAGAGCTAATGTTCCACTGAACAACACCTTTAATCGGACTCCCTCCATTATCTTTTACATATTATCTGGAGAAGATGAGTTGGCATGTTCTGTCTTTAACCTGCTCACCATTTGACATCAAATCCTTCTGCCAAGATAAATGATTGAACATTTGATTTTCATGCTGATTAGAATGGGTGTGCTTTGTGCCCTGTGGTGCAATGAAAACTCTAAGAACCACAACCCCTGATGAGCCATATTCAAGTGTGCATTAGCTGACATCTATAATCATATAGTGCCTCACAACATTGTATCAGAAGGCACAGGAATCTCGTGTGACCATGTCACTATTTATATATTCAATTTATCTCTCTGAATTGCTATTGGCTGAGGCAACAAGGGAGAAAAAGACAGATGAGGTGCAATATTCAAGACAAATTATGCTATGTTACAAATGGGAACTGGTAAATCCACACAAGCCACTGCAGTGTTTAGATTAAGGGCTTGATAAAGTAGCATTAGCAGCAAGGCTTGTGATGCTTGTGTATTGATGCTTAAATCAGTAAATCAAAGAGTCCATGCAACCATTCTGCTTTGTAGAGTGAATTTATAGAGCCATAATGGCAAATAATCCTTTAAAAGTGGATTGTGTCTGATTTCTCTAAGGGCAACTCTTGTCACAAAATATGCTAACATGGTCTGTGACACTATAAAACGATGGAACAATAAATGCACTCTAAATTAGAGAAAAATAAATTAGATGGCGAGTAGGCAGAGGCGTGGGGAGAGGAGGAAAAATGGGAGAAAAAGAAGGAAGTGGATGTGGAATGGTGGAGAGAGGGAGAAATAGAGCATGGTGTGCTGAGGAAGGAGAGAAGGAAGAGGCAGCAGAAAGCAGTAGTCGATATAACGGCAGTCATTCATCTCTCTGACAGCCCTCCAAATGCTCCGCTGGGGGAGACACAAAGCTGCGTCACTTCCAATGCAGCAAATGCACAGTGCAAGCACACATGTTTACATACATGCACATACAGTAACAGAGGGAATTCTTGTTTATCCGCCATGATATGGGTGTGTATATGCACAAAGAGGCAACATTATACTTTAAGCACAAATCTCAGCAGCAGTCAGAATAAAAAAATGCATTGTAGAGTCTGCTTTACAATCCTGAATTCTTGTGCAAAAATGTGCTCTGTATCTGTTTGCACAGGCAAATGATCCAAGACAAACATGCACATGAATGGGACATGACACATTCACATGACTCTGGAATATGGGAACACAGATGTGGGCTCCCATCATTAAACACACAAACACACACATGTGAGAAACACACACAGTACACAAACCTTCTTCCCTAGTTCTGGTCATGGCCCATTGGCTGGTGTCTGCCGTCCATCTTTCATGATTCATGGCTAAGCGAGCTGCTGTGGAGCAGTTCTAAACCAGTGGGCCGAGGAGAGCCTGTGTGTCATTAAAGCACAGCAGGCTGGACATGCTGTTGGAGCTGCCGCACTATGGCCAGCTCTGTGCCTCAGTCTGGCACAACATGAGGTGAGGAAGCGGGCACTAATGTGGCGATTCTGCTCATGGTGATTTTGCAAAAAAAAAATAAAGTCAAACAAACACTTGACTGACCTCCCGAACCACCTCGCTTTAAAAAGTGTCTGCAGGGAGAATGATACGGGAGGCTTTTCGTTTAGTTGGACACCTATCTTTTTCAGGCCCCTCCCAATAATTTGGCTAAATTAGCCTCTCTAATCATCCGTAAAGAACTCCTTTGAATCACCAAGCTGGTGGGGATGAGAAGAAAAGCAAGAAGAGTGCCAAGCAACACCAAAGATGCAAACACACCATCACCACCTCTTCCCCATCCCCTATTAGCGTGACCCCCAAGACATGCATCAGAGGCACACATCCATACGTCCACTAATGACTCGTTAATGATCTGGTCCTCTGCTCCAGTGCTGACCAATGCTGACAAACCCTAACCCTGACAAGAGGAACACCCACACAGCCTCTCTACCTCACCTCTTATTTAGAGGCTCATCTTTCAGCTCTCAGACTCATCAGATGAGTTAAAGTCCAGCAAGATCCAAACAGCCCCAAACAAGCACTAATAACAAAATAGTCAGAGTCAATTTTAGAGTCTGAACACATTCTTTTCTGCACATAAGTTAAAAAGGAATGGAAAATCGAAATAAACAAAGGGAGAGTTTAAAAAAAGTGACTGGCACTAAGAAGGCAAAGTGGAACAGCAAAGCCAATGGAAAAAAGACATTTGTATCATGTTTAACTTTGCCTTGATTGTGATTTTCATTGGGGTTGGGGGAGTCAGTATCGGAGAATCTTTTTAACATCACACAAGAGATAATTATAGAGTGCACCCCTGCCAGCCTGCCTCAGTTTCTCCAAAATACTCACACCCCAAATTAGGGGTTACTTCTTCCTATTTAAACCTACTATTTGAGAAGAAAACGTCACAGACAAAACGTGAAGAGAAGAATAAAATAAGAGCACTTCGAGAAAAGACCTAGTTACAGCTTTGTCTTACAATTACAGTCAGACCCTTTGTAAATTTGGTTACTGGCATGCTTTAGATAAAACCAGGTGTGGAAACTGGGACAAAGACAAAGTTGGAAAAGGCTTCTTAGTTGCTAGGAAGACAAGAAACTAGGTTTATGTTCTAGCTGCAGATTAAAAGAGTTGCAAATCTGCGGAGAATATTTTCGAAAGTCAGCCAGCTAAAGAAAACACTAACTTCACGCTAGTCCATGACCTCACTGGTTTGGACCGCAGATCCCAGTCCCAGCCATGGATGACAGAGCACTCTCTCTTTGAGCTTTTCCACAGCTTGGCCTTCTTCTATGTTTGGTTTTCTTTCTTTCTTTTTCCTCCACATTGTTTTCTGCTCTTCATCTATAGTGTCCTAGTTAGATTCATAACAATCCATTAGTGTCACAAAGTCCTCTGGTCAGCTAAGAGGGCCCGACTCTATGCCTGACTTCTTTGCTGCAATGTGCCATAAAAAGCAAGGACCGAGTTTTCCACTTATTACAAGACAAATCAAGATTACCTGCAAGCTTTACTGATGAACTAAGTTCTGTACAGCTGTGCGATTTATGGAGAACACTCATTCGGGATCCCTGTTTTGTGTCTAGCTCTGATCTTTGTCACAGATAGGCCATTGCAGTTTAGGCCAAAGTTTTGGGTGACTTGTCATTAGGCGTGCTGCAGTATCACTATTAACAGCCTTACACAGCAAGTTAAGGAAAACATTTTAAGTCTTTGTTTAAAACTTGCATGATCATCTGGCTACTTGACTTATCTGAGTTCACTTTAATGATGTCACCACACGCCCAGATGTGAGCAATTAACTTGATGAGCACAAAACTATACAAATCTGCAGGCATAAATACATCCGTGTTGCAATGAGATGAGTTTGTTTTAAAAAGTTGGTCTTTTTTTTCGATTTTGGAGATAAAAATGACAAAAGCAATTAAGAGCAATCCTTAATTTTACACCCTTATGTTTAAAACCTTAATCTTAACCAAATTAAAACCCTTACGTAATGTCATAATGAAGCTAGACCCTTATATTACTCTAGAATTTTACAAACACCTCCAATATATTATAAGTTATTACTATGCATTCAAATTTTAAAGATTCAATTCACAAAGAATTAGAATGCTACTTCATCTGTACATCAGGAGTCTGCTTTGTCTTTTTAGCGCTTACAAGCTGCAGGCTGCACACTGGAAATCCAGTCAGAAACAACATCCTGTCCCAGGGCCCCTAGGAAGTGACCTCAGACCTTCAGAAAGGCCAGATAAAAAGTCCACATCAGAAAAAAAAAAACAACAACACACCAGGCGGGTCGTAATGAGCTACGCACCAGGCTCCAGTGTGTTCTGAAGGAGACCAGGTGGTGTGACACACATATGACTCTGATTAGGGGGCCTTCAAAAGAACAAGAGAAAAGAAAGTAGGGTGGGCTGTGAGGAACCAATCAGACGGTTTTGTGAGTGATGCAACCATTTGTGGTGTTCGTCGGTCTCAGCTAGGCTCCGAAACACTTCTACACTTATGAATGGCCAATTTGCTTTTTTAGTATGGCGCTGCAATTGAGATATTGTTCCAGTCTGAGAAGCAACATGAGAGCAACATCAACCCCAGTAGCTGATAGGTTGATACACTGCTCCACAAGCTCTTAAAATTCTATTAAGGGTAGAAAACATACACAGGTCTGCATACTGAATGAATTATTAGGGATACTGTATGAGTATACACTCAAACACACATTCAAGTAAAAGCATTATAGTTATTTGGGCTGCTGATTGGTGCTAAAGCACCACCATAGCTCAGAACGAACATTAAGACCCCCCCACCACCACCACCGCCACACACACACACGTCTATCACTAACCACATAGTTGTACTTTTACTCTTTGGGAGTTAAAGATGTCAAGGGCGCCTCTGTCCTCATTCCTCAACAGCTAGTTTCATCTTGGCGCATTGTGCCACATTTGACTGGACTGTTTAAATGTCTCCTGATATCAGGGAACACAAACAAGCGGGCCTGCCAGCCTGGTGGGGAGGATAAGGAAGGGGAAACAGAGGCCATTCTTCTTCTTGTGTGACGGGAATTGTGTTGGAACAAGCACCTGTCACCCCACAACAATGACCACAAAGGTTGGCCAGAAAGACGGTCAGAAGTGGAAAACAGAAAGGAGAGAAAAAAGGGCACAGAAGTGTTTAAAAAATGGATCAGACTAATGTTTGTTTTTTCAACCAACCAAATATGCATATTATTCAGAAAAAGATGTATATTACCAAGTTATTACTGATTCAGGAGCTAGATAAATATCTGTACAACATCGGCATTAACATTTTGCACCAATAAAACAGCAGCTAAAGCTCTTCTATTGTATGTTGCTTGAACTACCTCATTTCTTCTCCTCTCCAATCACCTCTGCCTATTTTAAGCCCCAATTTCACACTCATTTTTTTGAAGTGATAAAGAATGGAAGCATCTATGTGTCCTTAATACTTCTCCTTCACATGTCCTCTAAGCAGAGAGCGCAGAGGAATTCTGGGATCTGCGCAATCCCACACGTTCGACATGACAAAGGACTAAGAGGGGAAAAAAAGAGCTTACAAGCTGGATTCATTGTTCTCTGCAGTGGCAGTTGCCTAGTTCTACCTATTTTAAGTCTGCTGTGACTTCGCTTACCTCTCTGTCCTTTAACTTCATGGCCAGAACCAGCTGGTTGCGGTGGTTAGTCAATGCTTCACGGTAGTTCCCCTTGGAGAAGAATGCAGAGCCCAGATTCCCATGAGCCCGGCATTCCCCGGTTTGGTCACCTGAAGACAAAAAAACAAGAAACATGAGATTAAAAATGAAAAGCAGCAACAAATGGCAGGGTTGTTGTCAAACCACCTGCTGTTTCATTCCTTTAATCTCATGGCCACTGTTAAACAATAATGTGATGAACCACATCTATGCCACATGCAGGCCACTGCACCCATAAAAGGCAAAATGGTTGTTCTAAATTCTCCACAGTAAAGTGGCTTCTGTGACAGCTGCTGGTGTTGATCTCGGTGTTCCAGAGGGTGAGAGGGGAAAGCCTTATTATTTCTGTCTGACAGAGAGGCCTCACAGTCATGGCCAAAGTAAAGCTTAAGTCTCCGTGCTCCACCTGAGAACCTTCTTATCTCCAGCTGCTCTGCCCACTCATGTGTCAAATGTGTGGGGGTGAGAAGAGTGGAGCCAGTCTGTGCTGCACTCTGTTTTCTTTTTTTTTTTTTTTCCCCTATCTCACCCTTCGAAGTTTTTCTTTCCTTACTGTTTCTCTCGTAAAAGGTCATTCCTTCTCTAAGGAAGATAGATTCAGGTAGCCTTTAATGTCTGAGCAGGAAGTCTAAATGGTGAAAAAGACAAGTAAATAATTTTTGGAAAAAAAAATACAGACAAGGCTGAACTTATTATAAAGAACTATGATGAAGACTTTAATACGCACAAGAATAAGATAAAAAAAGCAACTCCACAGCAAAGCTAGCTATCATGTAAGGCAGTTCTTAGGCTCTGTGATAGCTGTATCTAAATGCTAGTGTTAATAATAGCTGATAATGTTGTTTTTAAATAGATGTGATGTTTAAAGTCATTTTGATTGTTGGTATGCAAAACTATGCCCATTAGCTATAAGAAAAGAGTACTTTGCAACTAATAGAAATATCAAACCAAAAAAGGAGGCACCAATCCAAATTTGTTTTTACACAAGTAGGGGGTAAATTAAATGAAACTACAGGTGTTATCCTTTGATAAACAGAATTGCCAATTTAAATGTTGCAAATTAAGGCAAATTGAGCATATAGTCTACACCATGTGAGATATTATGTTAACGTCAAAATTTTTAAACAATTCTCAAAATTTCAGTTTTAGAAGAAGCAGATTGAAAACACATGATCCAAACTAGAATCTCAGCGGGACAAAACAGAAGACACCTGAGATTACAAGGGTTACCACTAGGGTCCCCAACTATATCTAAAAATATGGAATCACCTTATTACATGGAAATTGTGTGTCTTGCTTTACAATCAGTAAGTTTTGTTCTGTATTTCTAAGTTGTCTTGAACACACCATGTGTCCACCTGTCCATATTTTGTGTGAAAGGCACTAAGATACAATGAGAGGCAAAAAAAAGGTCTGCTCTGTTAGTAGAAAATATGTTATGGTGAAAAAATAGCTTACCCCGATATTATATATATATATATATATATATATATATATATATATATATATATATATATATATATATATATATATATATATAAGCAACTACAGAAGTACAGATGTAAGTGGAAGGATTCAAACGGAGGCAAAGAAGGTGTCAGAGACAACGAGTCCAAAGCTAAATGTACAGTAACCTCTGCTGGTGAATGTTTTCTGTGGTGCCCGGCAGACGAGTGACAACCAAAAACTTGTGTCAGTCCTTTGAATCCAAAGCAGGCTGATAAAATAATGTTAGCTTAACGATTTACTGAATAATCCAGATAGAGTTTATTTGTGGCTGCTTTTTTTAAGCAAACAAACTTTAAATGTATGTACCATGTATGACATCCCATAACTTTGGACTGGGGACTGATTTTCTTTCTAATTGAGGTGCTCCTATCATGAACTGGCTACAGTGGGATTTGTTTATTAAAGTTTATTAATATTTAATGTCAAAAACATGAGAGCTTATTTAATATATAAATCAAAAAACTATTCTGTTATTATAATAAACCAATTTGGAATATTACATCTTTAAATATTCATAAACTAACAAAAAAAACAATATTATAAAACTGAATGAATGAATGACCACAATAAAGGGAAATTTACAAACATTAAAACATGTACTGCATATAAAATATATAAGAAATGCAAACGATGACAAATTTTAGCTAAAACCTGAGTTCACACCATTCTTTACAGTTATTTAGTTTTATGACTGAACTCATCTGTTAATATTATATTTCATTACCAATTGAAGATTATAACTGAGAAGGTTTCCTTTTGGTTAATTTTTATGACCATTGGTAATGACGCACTCCCATTAATGATATGAATCATATTGTTTATTGGAGACCAAGATTTAAGTTATGGTTTACCACCACTGGTGCATCACTTGGCACATGGTGGTTGTGACCCCTATAGGACCGAGGCTCAGCTGTGGTAGACCTCCTTTATTTTCTCTGCATAAAAGATGGCAGCGCTTGAGATCACTGACAATGAGGTTGCAAAATTGATAATCACTGAACATTCGGAAGGATCAAAAGGATACAGAAGATTATGGCCAAGTAGAAATCAGATGAATCACAGTTGCTGCCATAGTAACAGTACTTCTAATCAGAGCTACAGTAGTTGTCCTCCTAAAATAATTCAATCCGCTACTTTTGCAATCTTGGGATGAAAAACAGGCATGGAGATGTTTCAGACTTGGCCAAGATAATCAGAGTTTCTGCTAACAGCTCAGACAATGTAAAGGACACTGCCGTACATCAATTTTTATTGACAACAGCCAAGAGAAAAAAAAGAACTTTTCCACTTGTTGACACAAGTTATGCTGAAAAAACATTTAAAAAAGCCTGATGAATATTGAAAGCCTACACCTCAGTTGAATGAAATCAAGATAAATTTGTTCTGTACACACTGAGTCCAGCATGTCCTGCCAAGAACCCTGCAATGATCAAATAACCGTGACAGTGAAGCATGGAGGGGGAGTCTGGTAATAAGCACCGACATGAGTCCAAAAGAGCCTACGAATATAACAGAATTGTATCGGAAAAGGGACTGCCAGTCTTTGCAGCTTGGCAGTAGGTAAATCCCAAGCATAGCAATCCAAAACACACTCTCAAAATCTCACAAGAGTTTCAATGGAAGAAAAAAGTGAAAGCTGTGACATTGCCAAGTTTGTTGCTTGACTTATAGAAAACAAACAAACAAACAGACAAACAAAAAAATCCAGCTTTGAGATATTTTCAAACGAAACAGAACAACACAAGCTTTCCAGCAAAAAAGCAGTTGGAAAAAAAAGGCCCGTTTGAAGAATGACAAAACATTCCTATGGTGCTGCTGTTCTCTATTCTGAGGAAGATCAAGCCAGTACTCAAAAAATAAAGTTAGATCTATAAAAAATTAAAGCATATGAATCTCAGTAATGAAAAATATAAGGTTTCGAGACGATAATATGAGGCCCTTTATTATTTATACTGTAAATAAAAAATGTATTACTCTTTTGTTAAAGAAGAAAGTAGAATTTGTGCGAATTTAATGAGACTGTCTTAAAATCCCTAAAAAAGTGGTTATGTATGACATTAGACTCTAGTATCCCATCCATTTAAATGTTTCATTGAAGTTATCAACAAGTAAACAATAGAAAAACAAAAGCCCACTCCATAGCATTAGTTCCTCCTTCCCTGTCCTTACCTAAGGTTTTGGCCACCTCTAAGTCTTGCTGCATGTACCCTGTGCTCTTCTCTGTGTTGCCCAGGGACCAGTGAGCGCTGCTGAGGGCCGAGAAGACGGAGCCGCGTAGCTTCAGGCTGCAAGTCCCAATCTTCAAAGCGGCTTCGAGCACCACAACAGAGGCTGTGTGGTGGCCTGCTGTCAGCAGCTCCTGGCCAATCACAGACACCACCACAAATGGACTTTTGTCCAGTTTCATCTTTTGCAGCTGCTGATAGGTGGGCTCCAGAGAATCTGTGCAGGAGAGACGTGAGAGAGACATGTCAGAAACAAAGTGCACGCATGAAAACATCATTTTTTTTGTGCTGACAGGCTGACTGACAACAACAAATGACACAGATGGTGGTGAATGTGCTACATGCATGCTAACTCCGACAAAGGCGACTGCTGTGTGCATGCAGATTGTACTTGCTTCCTGTAATGATTGCTTTTTCTCTGCCTCAGTAAGCATAGCCTGTAGCCTGACTAAATAACAGCATTCACTGACAATTTAACAATAACTCAATATGTGGTAGGAGCCATTTCTTTTTTATTCTTCTTCTATAACTTTGATAATCTCAGGCAATTTCCAGGAAAGGGGGTTTTAGACTATTGTAGGCAGCTGTTTTAACAAACCATAAAACAAGATCCTGCCATAATTCTGCCTTTTCTTTCAGGTGATATGGCTGTGTGAGAAAGCAGCAAAAAGGGTTGTAAGATGGCGATTAAAGAGTGACGGAGAAACAAATGCAGCCCATGCACAAAAGTAGATGTAGCAGAGGGACTGCTGAGCAAAGGAGACACACAAGGTGACCTCTGAAGAGGCTGAAAACACACAATGACATAAATCAATGGTGGGCCACATGGGACTGGGGATCTACAGCCCCTCCAGATTATATAGACCTTTGGCAGACACTAACATCGAACATCCTAACATAACCAAGTGTGTGCATGTGCCTCTGTGTCTACTAAAGCTTTAGCTGTTTTTCTGTGTATTTATTAGTCATGGGGATGGCAAATACTCCGGCAGAGTGGTAAACTAAGATCATCTGATAAGGACGGAGCTGTTCTTGTCGAAGCTCGTAAATGTTTTTACGCACAACCTACTGCAATGTTGTCAGAGCTGTTAGCGCTCATGAGTATGTTGTAAATAACTCTCACCTACTACCACACCAGGTTTTAGCTCAATATCTGTAAAATTGAGTTAGACTTTTTTTCTGTTGTGGCAGACATCTTGAATCAGGTTTACTTTCAAAAGTTATTTAGTTTTGGATAGACATCCGATGATCAGTTTCTGAGAGTTTCATAAAAAATCTGTTGGTTCATGAGATATTTTGCTAACAGACAAAAAGGGGTGACACCAAAAGACAGACAACACGACAGACAAATGAACACACAGAGACGCACACACGCAGACACTGGAAAAAATATTATTGCTCTTTCGCCTTGAGTGGTGGGTGATATGAAACAATGTACCTGTGCAAAACTGTATGTCAGGAGTTGTATGTAGTTTGCGTGTTATTGTAAGCTATAGTTGAAGTTTTCTTGAACCGTTTTGAATTTATATAAGTAAACACTGAGGCACAACAGTATCTGAAAAACTCAGTCATTCTTAGAAAACCCACTAAGATGCTTATTCACCTTGATACGCACACACATGCACACACACACACACACGGTATGAGATGCATCACCATACAAGCACACAAAAGCATAACTGATGATGCTCTTTCAAGAGCGTCACCTCAGTTCCAGCTCCTGGCAGAATGTCGTGCTTATGGAGACAGTGCATGCATATTATATTCATTCACACCTTGTAATTGCCTTCAGAGTGACACTGAGAGCTGAGTCATAAATCAAACTCTGAGAAAAAGCTTTTTTTTAAAAAAAAAAAAAAAAAGTGTCATAGCTGTTACATTGATAAACAGGTAGTTACAACCCCGGAGTGTATTGTTTCCACACATGCGCACGCATGAAGTGCAAACAAATGCTAAAGTCAGCTTTTAGTGAGGCTGGAGGTAGACAGGATGCAGGATTTAAAAGCTCCATCACATTGGTATGCACAGACGCACAAAGAGAAACTTATTTCCCTCTTAACTGTCTCCCTCTATTGATTTATAAAAAGCCTCTTCAATATTTCTTTTTAAGTCAAACGAAGAGTTAGAGTTGTAAATCCAAGTTGGATTGATTTTTTATTCATGTTAAAACTTACTAAGTCAACAAGTAATAGTGGCTTTGACTTAGCCACTGTTATAGCTGACTATTATCTTTTTCTTTGCTTTGTCTTTTTCTTTGTTGCAGGTGAGGCTGGTAAGTATCCCAGCAGTAAAAGCGTGAGAGTCAGAGTACACCCTGGACAAATCACCAGTCTGTCACAGGGTCAACAGAGACACAAACTCATGGTTTAGACCAAAGACTGGATATAAATAGACCTCGGACTGGAAACTGGAAGTTGAGGCCAAAACCAGCTTCTTTGTCATCTGGTTCTTGTAGAGGTTTTAAGTCCCACCCCCTACATGTAAATAAAAGGAACTTTGCCTTTGTTAAAATATAATGTAAATACACAACTCAGATATATATATTTTTTCAGATGTTGACTCTTGTTGATTCATGAAGCTCTTACCTTCCTGCTGTATGTCCAAATGTATAAATAACAGGTTTAGCTGTAATTAGTTATTACATGATGAAAATAAATGTCATGTGACACCATGATTGTGTGTGAGGGCGTAGCCTCGACTTAAAGACCGATATTGTCTAAACACTGGTTTCAAAAATACAGCATGGCAGTCCTGGACATGGAGGGCCACCATCCTGCATGTTTCACATGTTTCCCTGCTTTGACACACCTGATTTGATTGAACAAGTGATTAACAGGCTTCTGTAGAACCTGAAGACCTGCCGAGGTGCAGGGAAACAACTAAAACCTGCAGGGTGGAGGCCCTCCAGGACCAGGATTGGAGACCACTGTTGTATTGTCATAGTTATCAGGTCCCCTTATAGACCTTGATACCAGCTCCACACTCACTTGACTTACATCTGTAATTAGCTCACCTGTTTTCAGTCAGCAGTCACCTTCCCCAGTACTTATACTACCTGGTTTGCCTCAGTCTTCTGCAGATCCTTCTAATAATTCACCTGCAGAGTGTGATCATGCCTTGTCTAGGCTTTATTTTGGATTCATCAGTCATTAAAATTTCAAGTTTGTCAGAATCCACCTGCCTGCATTTAGGCCCATTTATTTCCACTACACCACATTTCATTACAATGATCCAGTTCTGCATACATAATTTCACCTTCATATTGGAGGAAAAAGTCTGCAAAGCTTCCCTTCCAGTATCAGGAGAACCTTGGTTGAGCAACAATTTCTTCTAATTGTTCATTAGCTCTGCACATTCACTCAGAGGAACTTTAGTTGATCAAAAACACTCAAAATTCAATCACAGTTTTTAAGATTAAAAACAAAATTTTCCCAAATGTTAGTCATTCATCAACCATTGATTGAAAGAAAAATGTAATTGCTCCATGTCATCTTGCTGCATATTACATTTTATAACAAGCACTTCAGCTGCATTAAAAACAGAGACAAACTATGATTCTACCACCTCCAAGTTTCAGAGCTGGAATAAGGATCTTATGCTAGAATGTAATTTTTTTATTTTTCATTGATCAAACATAACAATTCTCATGTAAAACAAAGATATTACTTTTTTATTTTATTTTGGCCTCATATTATTCTTAAATCTGTTTGACATTTCAAAGAAAGAAACTTCTGCAAGTAACTTTTGGCTATTTTAAGGTCAGTTTGTCACTCCTACTGTAGAGTATTGCAGGTGACATTTCAAAAACGTACCTAAAAAAGTTGCCACCTGTCTAGCTGGACGTATCCTGCAAGTCACCGGGCAGCGTAGCCACTTGATTGGATCTGCTGAGCACTCCAATTTGGCAGTATGAGCAACCTACTGGGCAACGCAGCTGTCTGACTTGACCTGTTGTGAAACTGAGCTGCCAAGCTCATATTTTGTTGGGCCCTATTAGAGTGCCATAAGAATATGTATTTCCTCTTGACAGCCAAACAGCTGGCCTCATCCTGAAACTCAATCAATCAAATAGCTCAGAGTTTCAGAAGCTGACCGTGCTTTGAAACAAATAAATCCAGCTCTAGTTACATTTATTCCTTTTACATTTTAGATTTGCAATAAAATACCAGATTTTGTTTAAACCAAGCCATAATATTGTATGTATGAAGATGATAATTATAAACCTAGCACTAAACTCATCATGAGCTTCCCATGATCATGTCAATCAAAAGACCATAACAAAAAGACTAATTTAAATTGTATTTTAATACATATAAAATATAGTAAATCTTTTAAAGATAAACAGTAAAATAAAGGTATCAGATCTGTCAAAAGGTCTGTAAACTATAGTTATTTGTTTTATTTGTTCTCACTTCTGCAAGTCACTAAGGTAAAAGTAGTTTTTTATGGATTATTCGGAGTAAATTTAAAGTGATAGCCCATTTTTTAATAGTTAGTAATGTAAGAGAATGCCATAATAACAGCTAATGCATCCTCAGGACGCACAAAGCAAAGCGACTAAATGAACAACAAATCTAGATTCACAACAAAATACGAAAAATGTGACTGTATACATCCTCTAATATAGCTTTAAATGAAAAGCAGTGAGAGGCTTGTTTCCCATGGTTCATTCAATAATACAGATGGACAAATAATCAAGAAAACATTGTTTCCAAGATGCGTGGAAGTTCCAGATTCGAAGAGACAGAAGTGCAAAAAGGGGAACGAGGTGAAATTGGACCATTTCACCCTTTTGTTACATCTACTTGGCAAAAGTTAAAATGAACATGATACCAAATATCTATATAGAATCGTGAGAAACAAGAACAAAAATAAAAATATGCATATTGGTTTGCAAACTCATTCAAGTTTTTTTTTTATCTATGCCTTACTGAGTCTGATAAGATACACCTTTATATTATTCTGAGCTTCAATATTTGTCTTTCGCTTTTCTGATGTAATTATTTTTCTACTTTCCTATGGATGTCATCAGCTGGACCTCTTCAATTGGAAAAAAAAACAGCAGTGCTTTGACAGGACAGAAAACAGTGTTGATATGTATGCAATAAAATAAATGACTGAGATTAGTGAGCACTGCGATTACATCTAGATGTAATCAGCTCTTTCTTGGCAACAGGTCAATTACATA
Organism: Kryptolebias marmoratus; assembly: GCF_001649575.2. Classification (NCBI taxonomy): domain Eukaryota; kingdom Metazoa; phylum Chordata; class Actinopteri; order Cyprinodontiformes; family Rivulidae; genus Kryptolebias; species Kryptolebias marmoratus. Next base: position 13,630,651 of record NC_051430.1, on the reverse strand, counting down.
AAATTACAGTTTTTACTCAGGGAAAGACTGTAGCTTTTAGAGTATATACAGACTTATAGTATAATAACATCAAATTATAAGTTATTTTATGTAATGACGATGTTATCACCCACAGTATGTAAATAAAAGAACCTGACTGAAAAAAACGTAACATTTACCGAGACCGTATTGAATCAACAAACCCTAATTTTAATTCAAAGTAAAATCACTTCTTAGAGTCCAGCTATGATGCTGGTTAACTCCAGTTAAAGTGGTAGGAAAAGTTTACCAACAAATTGAAGCGTAAAATCAAAGGGGAAAAGGCAGTTCTACTTTTCTCCAATCATTGGTCTTTGTCTGTGTAACACTGATTATCCTCCCTGTTTGCTGGCGTAACATTGATTATCGCCCTCATGTGCCAAGACTCCCTCTGAGTGGATCATTGTTCTAAATCCTTTGACCTAGCTACCTCTCCTCAACACACCTTGGATCAGGTCCTCCGGTGGTTGCCTGGCACTCTGGGAAATAGGGGTAAACAATTAGGAGATTAAGTGGCTCAGACTAAATGTTGCCATTTCCTACTGAGAAGGCCCATTCTGGTCCACAATGCACCGGTCTGGGCTCACACCCAAACTCTTTTCTTGTTTTGGTTCCAAAGGAAGGCTTGAAGACTCATGGTGGCTAAGGCAGGTCTTCAATTCTTTTTGTTTTTTTTTTAATTTATTTTCAAGTTATATTTTCTTCCCTGGCACCTGTGCACAAATATTCAGACAGTTGGCTGTCTGAGGCCTACATATCATGTTGCACATTTCACAGCCTTTTGAATCATAAAGCTGACCACACTCATTCATCAGCACAGTTCTGCCATGGTTTGGCAAATATTTTGGAAGACGAGAGGTGGCTCTGAGGAGAGATACATCTTCTGTATTGATCATTCAAAGATAAAACTATTTGGATGTTATATTGGATGTTATATTGGATGTTTTTGGCTATTTTCTTATCACTCGGCGCTTTCCCAAAACATTTCCGCAAAGTCCAGTCCATCTTTATGCTGCCTCTGACTGTTCGCGAATCACAGTTGGAGCCAGCCACGTCCCCCATGGATGTGAGCTTTTAGAACTACGGCGAGCTTTACAGAACCAAAAGAGGCGCAGAGCAGAGTTGCTTTGGCGTGGAGCTCTACGCAAAATAAATGTGTGACAGACGTCTCCCTCGTGTTTAGTGTGTCATCAGCGAGCTTCTCCTCTCTAATGAATTTGCTTCTTGTTGTTTAGGTTTTTAAATCGTGTGGCCGGGTGGTCTCACAGACCGCCCGTCATCACTACATCACATCCTTGAGCCGCAAAGCCAGTTGATCTCTTCCCATGTCAACTTTCCCGGCTTTGTTACTACCTCGCTTGGTTGCACAAAGGCACAACAGCGACAGACCCCCTTATTCTTTTTTCCCCGATGCCACCTCTGCCCATTCAGAAATCACACCAAGATGGCCAGAAGGCGTCTAAGTCCCAGCTTGGCTTGAAGTGTTTTGTGAAAGTGCCAATTGACAAGTCATTGTGTTTACCAACCAGAATTGGTAATAATTCATAAGAAAATTATTGAGTTTTACTGTTGCAGTCTTGGCTTCAGTTGGTATAAAGACCCATTCAGGGTCAAGAAAAAGGCTTACAGAGAGGAAACACAATAGCATTAATGTCGGATGTTCATTAAGATAAGAGAGTATCTGTATGTGTGATCAGCCTGACTGACAATAAGATATGCTGAAGCTGCAGGCATCATTCCTTAGAGGCTGAAGGTAAGCACTTGACACCAACAATCAGAAAGAAAAGAAGATAGACAGACAGAAATGGCCTCTTTGCAGAACAGCTCCAAAAAATTGACAGGTAAAGTCACCCCAACACAGGTATTGACTGACAGAATCAGGATTATCTGGGAGACAAGCTTTTAAACTGCTGTAGGAAGTGAAGATGCACACAGATAGTGACATGAAAATGATAACCACTGAAACACACAGGCGCAGCGCCTCCAGCTGCTCCATTTCTCACCTCGTAATGGTGACTTCATAGCAGCTTCGACCATGCCCACAAGTAGCTGCAGGCTCTTGGGGTCTTGGGCCAGCCCGGAGGCAAAGGCGGCCAGTGCGTCGGCATGGCGACCAAGGTACTGAAGGGCAACACCCTGTCGGAAGTATGCCTGTAAAGAGAGAAAAGACAAAAAAAGAGAGGGAACAGAGTTATCAGGGCTCTGGCCGTTTGCCACAGCATGGGGTTTTATTCAACCACATTACCAGACACACTCATTTCACGCCATTTGGATTTTTAACACATGAGCAGTTTTCCGAACATGGCACCTCTCTGTTTTGTACTCCCATTATAAAATAATCAGTGAGTTTTTTGTACTTGTTAATTGGATTATAAGTTTTACATAAATGCACGTTATACTCTGGCTGGCTGCCTTCTCAGGAGCGACTCTTGTTTCTCTATTTGAATTCTTCTTTCTCTCTCTCTCTCTCTCTCTCTCTCTCTCTCTCTCTCTCTCTCTCTCTCTCTCTGTTTGCTGAAAGAGTAAACTGTGCAAGTAAAGCACCGGGATTTCTCTTTGGCTTTGCTTGAGTAAAAAGTAAAGCGGAAGAAAAATTAGAACGAGACAAAGCTACAAACAGAAGTCTTGTCTTAGCCCCAAAGAATGCTCATTAATACCTCAGATTGTACAATTCTCTTTGACAGGAGGCAGTCTCACAACTGCCACACAACCGGCTGGAGACGAAGAATGGCTTTTCAAGCAGACAAAAATTAAACAGATTTGTCATTTATTCATGGAGCTGTGAGTTTCCCATGAACTGACAAACTTTGTGCAACTTGTGACAGATTGTATCATATTGTCAGAGACTAAAATGTTTTGGAATGTTGTGAGGACTGAAACAAAAAGCAGATGTCGTCTCTGAGATCTAAAGCCCCATCAATAAGTGTCCCTCTTTTTTCTTCAACATGTCTTTCTAGATTCATAAGAAAGAAAAAAAAAAAAAGAAAAAAGTTTTGTCTGCGCACATGACTTCATTTGTTTGTGTCTGAGGCGTGATCAGACAATAACCCCAGTGAGCTGTTAAATCTGACTCTAGTCCAGTCTAGCAACGACTAAAAGGAGAGATGGAATGAGACTGAACTCACTATTCATGATCCAAACCACTAAACCCTCCAAAGAGAAGGGCTCTCAGAATGGTTGGCTTTCCTCTTAGAAACACACAATCACAGCTGTAAATCATGATGGAAAAGGGAGACTGAACAACGTGTAAAAAAAAAAAAAAGCTGTCATAATGTAGAAGCTTAACCTTCTTATTTTGAGGGGCAGGGGGCAGTCCAGGCTGCCACCTCACCATAGCCTCAGCGAGCAGGCAGTCATTCCACTCACAGGCTCCAAAAGTGACACGAAGGCTAATTTGCCATTAGCATCTAAGAGGCCTTTTCATTAGTCTTTCCAAGCCTCTCTGTTAGAACCACTAGGAAGTGAGAAAGGCTGGGAGGATTAAAGAAAATGAGACATGACATTGAATTTATAGAGACCAGTAATTAATTTTGCTTCCGTCTGAGCCCCACTCTGACTACCAATCTCTCTCCAAACTCCCTGCCTGCCCGCCCCCCCTCCCCTCAACAGTTCCATCTCCCCTCACTTGCAGTGCAACTCTACTAAAAATGACGAGGACAGAGATTAAATTCAAAGCATTAACCTTTGTTCTAACGCTGTTATTATATGACGGGAGCACAGGCCAGGGTACCTGTTCAATATTAATTGCATTTTAAAACGGAGGAGTTTGAGCATGATGCACCGGTTTAAACCGACGGGCCCACAAAACGCTCTGCCCAAGGGAACAAGACATTCAAAGGCACTTCTCTCTTTGATTAGATTTAGCCTACAATATGTCTGCCATTCTTTTTTATTCCCTTAAGCGCTGGGGCCGTACGGAGCCAAACGGAGCCAAACAGGGAGGGGAAAAAGAAGAAAATAAGATTGATAAAATAAAGCGCGCCTCAATCCCAAAATAACGCTTTTTGTTTGTCTCATTGTAACTCGTTCTATCTCACATGAGGTTGCGGTCTTGGCAGAAAACGGATTAAAACGAGCACAAGAATAAAAGAGAATATAAATAAATAAACACAGAATGGGAAAAATGACAGAATCAATGTGCTGAAGAGCCTTATGGTGTTTTTCATTAATCTCCCACTGCCTTCAAATTACATCATGTGCTTGCACAAAGACAGATGCACAAAACATCCTTAGCTGCTACTTAATCCAACACATCAGTTCAAACAGTACTGCTTATGAAAGTGTTTGATTCATTTTAAATTAGTGTGGATGAATATTATTTAAACACAACAGGAAGAGCAATAGTGCAGAAGGAAACTAAAAGTCTTGCATTCCTTAAAACTAAAATTTTAGACTGAGATCATCTTATGCTGAGAAATTATGGAGTTGTAGCCGTTTTGGTTAAACCTTGAAAATAATTATGCACAATCTTATGCCAGGCTCAAAGTATGTTGTGCATGAGTCTTAGCTACTATGGCATCAAATATTCGCTCAATTTCTGTAGTTATTGCCATCTAGTGTTGGTTAATACTGATGAGGTGAGGCGGCCATCCTGAATTGGATTGAAATTACTCAGTTGTAGATGTACATCCAATGATTGCTTTCTGAGAATTTCATTAAAATCTGTCCAGTGGTTCATGACTTTAGGTTTTAGTTTTTTAAAAAATCCCGTGCAATAAGTTTCACTCAGTGTTCTTGTTGGGATTCACTTTCAGCTACTACCACACCCAATTTAACACAATACCTGTAAAATTCCAAAAAAATATTTATGTGTTTGCTAAGGTTGATTAGCTGGCGTGGCTAGCTTGAATCCGGTTGACTAAACTTATTAAATCGTAAAGGTGCAGCCAATGATTATTTATATTATGATTATTAAAATCCATTGACTAGTTCATGGGGTACTTTGCTAACACAGACAGATTTAACTCTTAATTGCACAATCTGCTAGTGTTCAGAATATGTGCTGGGGATCAGTTTCAGCGACTACCACACCCAATTTCAGACCAATATCTATTATAGATATAGATAGTTATACATATTTTTGTGTTTTAAGGTCAGTTGGCTGAAGCAGCCATCTTGAATTGGGTTGACCCCAGATGTTAGTTGGTTGTAGAAGTACATCCAATGACTACTTTCTGCAAGTTTCAGTAAAATTCGTCCAGTGGTTCGTGAGATGTTTTGATAATCAAACAGACACAAACATATGCACACACAGGCAAAAACATATTTGTCCACCTTCCCCTTTCGGTTATGGGCAATAAAAATAAACCAAAGCAGACCTGTGCATTAAAAGTTTACAGCAGTTTACAGTTAAGGTTAATGCTGGAGCAAAGGCACAGATGAGTTAGCTGCTGCTGTCTGTGAAGCATTTTTGAGTGAAGAGAGCTAGTTTTTACCCTTAACGCATTTCTTAAATTCACGCTTAACAGGATCTTTTCTAAAAACATAGCAGCATCTGCTTAGAGCTGCTGCTACAGTGATTAGCACAGCCTCTGGGTTTTAGCCCGACAGAAAGACAAATTGAGCAAAAGAGACAGAGTAATACAGCAGTGGGAGAAAGGAGAAGAGAGAGCACTCCACAGATTAACTTTGCCTTGTAAGCATACAGAATTAGAGAGAAAATTGAGTGATATAAGTGAGTGCTTAATCTTTGAGCCAAAACCATCTCCCCAAAAAAACAGGATGCATGACAGAGAATCACTCTTCGGGAAGCAACGTTCAAACAGAACACTCGCATGCCCTCCCTGAAATGTGATGCATCCATTAAGCATCTTGTGCAACATAACTTTATCCAGCGAGGCTTCAAATGATTTGTTTTGCCTAAAATTCAATTTGGGGTAAATTATACAATTTTCCCGCATTTTATATTTAATGCTGAGCTCAGAAAACAGAGGAGCCAACAGGAAGGGTTGCCGTTCTCACCCGTGGGTAAAGTGTTAACGCACAGGTCTATCAGCACATGTGTGTTGCAAAAAAAAAAAGAGAGAGAGCGAGAGAGAGCGAAGGATGTTACAAAATACCTAAAACTGAGGGAAAGGATAAAAGCTTTTCTTCTTTTTGGAACATTTTAATATTTCATGAATGCTTGTTTGATGTAGTTTTAAATATTCATGCTTTATGCTTAGGAGGACGAGGGGAAATGATGCAAAAAAAAATCCTCTTTAATACACTCCGCTACGCACAGTAGGGAACCAACACTCACACATACTGTACATGCAAAAAAATAAATAAATAAAATACAACAAAACGCTCATGCACATCACTTCATGTGCTTTCGCTCGTACTAACAAGGCACTTATGGTGAAATATGGACAACTCCCTTCCAGTGACAGCTCTGTTGTTCATAATAAGGTTCACAATCAGAGCACCCAAACAGAAAGTTGACAAGATTAAGGCTGTGAGTTTGGCACACCACCACCTGTTTCCGGCTCTTTTCGTATTAAGCAGATTAATGTCACAACATATGTCCCTGGTCCTTTCTTAGGCTCCTCTTCAGTACACCCTAACCCCAGGGGTGTCCTGAGCCCCACGGAGCAAGGCTGTGTTTGCACTTGCTTTTACTTGCTCAAAACCTGCCCCTAACAAGCTTAAAAAAAGAAGAAAAATGCAGAATATGTCAACAAAGGGTGCTGCTACATCAAGTGGCTGTAAACAATGAGCAAGCTGGGTATGATTTAGCAAACAGATTTACACTCTCTGCCTGAAACAAGAAAATCTGCAAAGTTTCTCATCTAGTCTCTCCAAATGGTATCAAAAGGATAGTTTAGAGTTTCTAAAGTGGAGTTTTGTAGAAAAAGAATGAAAAATTGTTATCTTAATTGTTGTAGATAGGTCGTTGAATGGCCTCAATCTTTAGAAATAGTTAGCTTTTATAATGGTATTTAATTCAGTTTTGTCTCTACAAATCTTCATCATTCAAAAAGCTATCTACAACAGGTAAGACATTAATTGTTCATAACCTTTCCAAAACAAACCCACTTCAAAAAATCGGAACTATAACAAACGTTTCACAAATTTCATGAAAAGTCTTGCTAAACCAGTGCCTAAGAAGCTTAAAAAGATCATTTATTCCTGATTCACTGTAAGATGCCTGTCATAAGATGTTCAATGTTTGATGAAAACCATCAGATCTATTTCTTCAGCCTATTATCAATTTATTCTTTTCAGAAGTCTTATTGCAAAACTGATTTCTGTCAAAGAAAGAAATAAAACATGTCAGCAACTTTATTACAAGCATATAAAGTTTTTTTTCTGCTGAAGATTCAGAGATGTGAAAGCTCACTGTCAATGATGTCTTTCTAAGCAAAAGCCATATCTTCTTGTGCACAACAGAGGCAACCATTTACTGCAGTGGTGGCTCCAGCTGTGCTCCAGCAGCACAAGGCTTTGCGTTGCTTGCTGTGGCCTGATCGGTGATCAGCAATAATAAAGATGCACTCAAATGTGGCTCCTCTAACCCTCAGACAGCACCACACCCCTCTCTGCTGTAGTGTGTTTATGGACATGTCTGCTGCAGAAGGTTTGTGATCACCCACAGGGCAGGGGGAGACAAAACACTGATCCTGAACAGAGCCCCCACTGATGACAAAACAGAACCCAAATCAGTGCACCAAATAGGGACAGCAGGTTGCAAATAACATCCACACACACACACACACAAATACAAAAATATACACCAATATCTCCACCAGAGAGCCACCCATCTGCCTCCATCAAACACGTATTACTTAAAATTAACTTTCCAATCGAGCCGCGGCTCTGAGATTATATTACCACTAACAGCATCACAGGGAAAATTGCAGCTTTACTTCATTCTGTTTCCCTGCTCTTTAGCTGCAGCTGCTGTTGTCTTGGCCTCCAATGTTGTCCCAGAAATGTCATGTGTCGACCACAGTTCAAAACGTGTACCTACACCACTCTTTAAACACGTCTGTTACTGAAATTTCAAGCTGGCACAGTCGATTCGCAGGGTACACAAAATGTCAGTTACTTAATTTAAGATCCAGGGATAAATGTCAGCTATGACAAATTAGCTGGGGGGGAAAAAGAGAACTGGAAAGATTACTGTTTTGGGCCCACTGCACTGCGAGTTGACAGGCTGAGAACCGCAGAAGAAGCCCAGCTGAGACGCTACTTAATTAAAATTACATTCAAAGCAAATTTCTATCTATCTCCACACATCCTCTAGCAGGTACAGATCTTTATCCCTCAGAACTGAAGGGGTCTAAGGTGTATCCTCGCCGGGGGTGGGGTGGGGGCATTACATTTGTAGCCTTGGGTCAAACACAAACCTCTGGCCTGAGGGTCACACGGAGAGAACCATGATACAGCTGCCTGTCTATTACCATCTCCCCAATCTAATAAGACCAAACCCTAAACCAGCAAACGGCCGTGACCCAGATCGATCAGATGTGTGTTTATCTGAGCGCGTGTGTGTGTGTTGTTTCAGTGAGGAAAAGCAGTGACAGACTAATTTTTCCTCCTACTGACTGAAGCATTTCTTTATTAATCCAGCCAGTCAATGAAAAATGTTGCTTTTTCAGGATTTTGTTGCTTCCAATATGCTGACTACACAACCTTTTGTAGAACAACCTCAGGGATTTCTTTCTTCTTCTTCTTTTTTTTTTTTTAGTACCGTAAACCACATCAAAGGTGCATGTTAAGCACGTGTGTGAGTCCAATTGAGGCACCTTAGCAATCTGCACCTATGTAGACATAGTAAAATATTTATGATCCATTGATGTATTACTCCCAAAGGGTGCTGTAGATTCTGGTGACTGCGGTTCCATCCAAAGCCCTTAATGAGCCCATTACATTAGATGGCCTTAATGAGAGCAAATTAAAATGTTCATTCTTTGTGGAGCTGGCAATTAAAGGGTAAATGTTTCATTATTCAGTGAGTGGCAGCTATTGGAATCCAGGTAAACTCCAGGCTGCCAGGAAGAGATTTCAATGGGTGGGGGGAGTCTCTCACGACTGCGAGGAATCGATTAGCCAGCTCAAATCAAACTGGCAGGCAGCGCAGGACTTTAGATCGCAAAAGGTCATAGTCAGGTATGTCAGAATCAATGCTGACCACTCTGTATTCACCGTGTCCCACATCAACTGACTTGGGGATGGGTTAATGTTTTCTATAAACAATTACTGAAAGACAAAAAGAGCCTTTGGTGACAAAGGGCAGGGCATGTGGTGCACATCTATTGTGACAGTAAAAGTGAAACAGAATGGAAAAAAGCTGGTATTGTTCATTCATCAGTAACAGCAGCACTGTAGTGGCAGGCTGAGGTGTCTTGCAGTGACATGCTGTCACAATGCGCTGTTTGGCAGAAAAGAAATTCAATTTTCTTTGTGCTACACGCACGTCCACCAACCAGAGTGTTTTCACAAAGGAAACAAACCAACATAAAGAGATAAACGTGCAGATTCATTGGCATTATGCCTGTAGCTCATTCCAAGCGAGTTATTTCTAATGTTGGAAAAGTCATGTCACACTCCACCGCTATGATTTATGGCTCGATTTGTCCCATGGACGCAGCTTGCATACTTGCATGCCCATTACCATCTTAAGAGTCTTTGGTTGTGTGGCTGAGAGGGTCAGGGTGCTAAACAGATTTCCGTGCCCCTCTCGACTAGATCCTTGGCGCTGCTTTGCCTGAGCACTGCGCAGGAACCCCACAGCCACAAGGGCTGACTCTCAATTAAAGTAGGCATTAATTACTTAAAGGAGCTTTAATCAATCAAGGCCAGATGGTGAACCTGAAAAAAAGAACAACCTCCAGGCTGCAGGAGTGCCTTCCAACTCCACTAGAATAAAGGCAGCCATGACAGACTTAGGAATTAGGAAATATCTTCAAGGTTTACATTGCATGGCATTTAATTTTTCTGTCAACAAAAAATCTGCAAATAACAATATATATTTTTCAATCCTAACTGAAGAGAAACAATGTGACTAACAATACATATTTAGGATTCTGATCATTTCTATAAAACAGCTATATATACTGTATATATGAGTCCCTATTGTGCTTAATTTAACAGGGATTAGAGAATGGACAACCTGGCTCAGGTCCTGTACCCACTTGGCCTGGGGACCATATACTCCATCTTAATTTGTATTCCCTTAATTGGCTTTGACAGTGAACTCAAGCATGGCTTGAAAAAAAAAGCCCTCCTATTAGTAAACACTGGCTGAGAGACATGTTTCCAAACACGAGAAACCACACATCTTCATTAACCATCAAGATAGGTCCAACTGACCCTCTCTCAACAACTCTTCAAAGCATAATACTCGGGTATCAATTTTGGAGTGAGAGCGGTATAGTGAAAAATAAAGAAGAAATCAAAAACTGCCACATCTTATTCAAACACGTTTTCATCTGTGCCCAGTGAAGGCTGTTCAAACTTGTATGTTTGGAGTAGAGAGAAAAAAAAGAAACCTGCTGCCAAATCAAAAGTATTTCTGAGGTTGCTGGTTGTTGTTTCGTTGTCACTGCAGATCCCAAGGACTAACAGCATCTACCAAGTCATTACCCCCTTGCAGTGTGACACAAAGTAGGCATGACTCATTGCTCGAGTCAGCACTTGTTTTGGGTTCATTAGCGTGCTCCAGCCTTAGTGGAAAGTTGCCTCTTCAAACACGAGTCAGCAGCACACGCTGGCCGACAGAGTGGCTTCTCCAGAGCTGCCCTGCCATACTTCAAACGACTCACAGCCAGCCGTCAAGAAGAGCTCTGATAAAAGCAGGGCATGAGCACGCCTGCGTTTGATTCTTCTATTAAAAAGTAACACGTGACGGAATGAAGGCGAGTTTAATTTTTGATAAGATGCTGAGAGGTTGAGACGACCGGGCACACAGGAGGGCAAGGTTAGGAAAGACGGTGGTAATGCAGCCCAAAAGGGTAAAAAGGAAACAACGAGGAAGTGGACAGATAGAAGGAAAGGGTGCATGAGAGAGATAAAGGTTAGTTCATGAAGGAGACACAACAATGCCTCTTGTTATTCCTTCCTCGTCTACTGTACATGTCCACTGCCATTCCGGCTATCAAAGCTCTTTATAGTGAATGACCCATTTATCCTTCTCCTTTTCCGGTACAGCAGCAGCATCTGTATATTGACGTTATTGTGGCTGCAACCCCATGCTTGTGCACACACAGATCTCCCCACAGATTATCAGATAAATGCACTTTAATTCACAACACATGCAGCTGAGGTTTATATATAGAGTCACTAATTCCCCCCTGGCCACGCTGCAATATGAACTCCATGCTGCACCAATTTAAGTGCGTGATGAGTCCCACGCGGATAGGCTCCTCTACTTATCATATATATGACATGAAGCAGATAGCTGGGCCGGCGAAAAAGACCAGAAGCTGGGGAGAAAAGTAAGATCATGAGAAGACCAGTTGGGCTTTATTAATGATTAATGACACGAGCAGTTTTCGGCGCCGTTTCCTTCTGAGAATTATTGGTCAGTCTAAGATGCAGCTAAGCTGAACGGTGTTTTCATGGGAGACATGTCACATCGAGAGACAAAATAAAAATGTTGAGATCCTCACACTGTTGCTAATGCATTTTATCAACAAGTACTCCCTATTATAGACTGAAATCCTGACAGCCAGCTCCCAAAAGAGGAGGACTAATTGGCACAGCTCTACAGAAAGGGAGGTATCTGTCTCTGATAACGCCCGTAACACATCTGCAGTGTCTTTGTGTTCGCTCATTAAACAGCGGGTTCCCTCGGCGTGCTTTGGCCATCACCATGCATCATTAATCGTGTCCACCTGCTAATACCAATCACTGCATTTCTTAGGCTTTGATGTCTGTCTCCATGCATGCTCTGAGACTCGATGGCATGTCCAGCAGCAAGATGAACTGAGCACCACCTGTGGACACTTTATATGCAGGAAAAACGGTAAAACCCAAAACAAAACAATTAATATGTTCATTTAAACTCCTCTGGCAACTAGTCTTAACATGAAAAATAATCTAATGCTTGAAAACACACATTTTCTCTAACACACACAAACAGAAAGCCAAATAAAAACAGTTGCTCAAAGCTATGAGTCACACTGTGGATGCCAACAATCAATGGGGCTCACCGCACCCAGCTGGCTGTAGTAGCGGAATGTATTAATTTTCTCATTTAGAAACAAATATCTACTGCAAATAGATTAATGGTGTTTGATCAACTTGGCGGAGCAACGCCAATTAGTATGCATGGATGGAAAGAGGCAGGGTGTTTAGTTTTATGTGCTGTTCTAAAAGCTTAAGGCAGCTACTAAAAATGGGAGGGTTAAAATGAGATGACATAAATACCCTCCTTCTTATAGCTTTTTTTGTAAAAAAAAAAAAAAAAAAAGACAAAAGTCCAACTGAAGTGGCGAGGGAAAGTAGATATACTGACTAGGGATGAGCGGTAATACAGTTATAAGATATAAAGGGGTATCCAAAAAGAGCAACGGTATTGCTTTTATTACCCTCCTTAAAAACTCTGCTGCAAATTTATTCACAGTCATGAGCAAATAAGTTGAAACTGCAGTTATGTTGTGGATGAAGAGTGTGCATTCTGTAAACTCCTCTTCTGCTGCGTAGCGGTATCATTAATACCTGCTGCCGCAAGGCGGGAGATAATGTAATCGTCTGTGTGTGTGCGTGTGCGGAGGTTTCTCTCTGTCACCCAAATATCTCACGAACTGCTGAATGGATTTTAATGAAATTTTCATTAAGTAATAATTAGATAATTGGATGAACATTTACAACTGATTAACATTTAGAGTCAACCTGGTTTAAGATGCCACAGCTAATCAACCTCAGCCAAAACAGAAATAGCTGTATTTCAGTCAGATTTACAGATACTGACCTTGAATTTGATGTGGATCACACAAGATCTTGTGATTTTGCATGCCATCAAACACAACATTATTTTCAAGATTTGACCAGAAAGGCTAAAGCCCCATCATTTTTCAAGATAGGATTATCTTAGTTTAAAACTCTGGCATGAAAAATGACAGGTGATATGCATTCTTTCAAGGAATGGAAGGCCCTTAATTTTTTTTTTTTTTTTTAGTGACGTCCATTGTTTAAAAGGGGATTGCAGGAAGTGCCGTGCATCTCAGTGTTTAAACAGTAACTTCACTTGAATGTTGCAACTCCCATGCTCCATTAGCAATGTGCAGCCCGTCTATTTCACAGCCTGATGAAGTGAATTAAAAGTGTCTACGACAGAACAAATTGCATCAGACAAATTTGTCCAAACGTGCTGCTGTTTTGATTACCCCAGTGACCATCAGAGGCTGAAGAGAAGAATGCTGTTAGAACGTCCCAAAAAGTTAATGCCGTGGAGGTGGTGGGTCACACAGTAAAAGAAGGACCAGAAGCAAAGCCGGCTAGTCATTGTAGAGAGCCTGTGAACCCCTTGCGTATGAGCCAAGCACAAGTATCGGCCTAACGCAGACTAACATCCCCTGCACAGACCTGATAAAGCCATTATAGGTTGACTGATTAAAACAATAGCCTGCAAAGCTAATATGTTGATTCTAAAACATTACTGTAACATTATGAAACTGTTGTTCAAGCCATTATCTAATTATTTGTTTTTTAAAACAGTTTGTGGAAAGTTATGACAAAATAATACTTGTTTGTTGCATCTTTAGCCTACAAACGTAGGGCTGACACTACATTAGCAATGCTTAAAAAGCTCTAAAATACATGCAGTAGTAAGACAATACCACAAGCCTTTCTAGGCAGTCAGTAATACTGTATATAGTGGTATAATTTAGGGAAGGCTAAATGGTATTAAAAGTAGATACCGACCAACTTAAGTACTGAAGGAGAAAAAGAGCCATGGGAGTTGGAGCACAGAGAACTGAGTTTAACTTGGGACCATAGAGAGGTGAAAGAGACCATCTTCTCATACTACGCAGAGTTTGGCAATTACTTGTGACAGCAGTTTGCACCAAGACAGGGAAAAGATTGATCCAGACAAGCAAGACCCTGTTTGCTTTGTTAAAAGTAATTAATCACTGTGGCCACAGAGGAGCGGTGCCTTGAGTGCTACAGCAATGCCACTGAGTGAGTCGGGATGTCTGTGTGTGTGAAGCCATGTGTGGAAGCAAGTGTGGAGCATAATCTGGCATATATCTCTGAGAAAGTCAGATGAAAAATGGGGCAGGGTGTTGGAGAGAAATTTAAATGTAAAGAAAAAAAAAAGCAGATAGAAGAAGGAGGGAGAGGAGAGATGAGCATCAACGTGGCGCCCATTCATCCTTATACCTGCGCTCAAGAGAACCAATAATGCAATCCATCATTAAAGCCCTGAACACCACCTGAGCAAAGAAGAGAAACTGAGGTTTAAATAGGTAGAAATAAAGAAAAATACAGAAGGGTCTTTGCTTTTAGCAACACTCTTTAATCGAAAGACAAATGCAGCATTAGTCTTCTTTTTTTGCTTTCAACACCTTCGTCCTACTCGAGAACCCAGTGGCTCTAGAGATGAGTCACAAAAGACACGTGTTTTCCTCGTATTACATTGCATCTGCTGGTCAGATCAAATCGACCAAAATTTTGTATATTTTAACTGCTAACTTTTGAGCATGCTGCAGCTGCAGAAGCAAAGAGAAAGAGAAAAACGATGTTAAAAACATTCTCAACATGCTTTAATCCCTGTAGATAACACACACTAGTCTGAAGCTCCCACCTCCCCACCCTCAACACTGCAGTGATAACAGCAGCAGGAGCCCAGAGCCACAAAGACACAACTCTGATCAATAAAAGAGCACACACAACACTCACAGAGAGGAGCAGTGATCTTGCTGTGGCTGGGGGTCTTAAGGGAATGGGTGTCACTGGGCGATGGGAAAATTAGATGTGAAAATGTGAGTGGAGCAGAAAAAAATATCAAGACTAAGGGGTGGGGCAAGAGAATAGCATGGGTGGGTTTTAGAGTCATATTTCTGTCCGTAAGCTGGCGAGTTAGAAGGACAGCAGCTGTAGCAGTGAAATGGCCGTGCACAGATAACACACTCATTGAAGTGTTGGTTGTGCAGCCGCAGGCCCGGACCTTAATAGAAACAGAAACCAGGGACCCTTCTATGTCAGAGCCACGGCTGAGCAGAATACTAAATCCCTCCCTCGCACTAATGATCACCCCAAGCAAAGTGCAGGAGTGCAACAACCGTTTGCAAATGAACATCAGGAAACCTGCAGTTTCAAATTAGCACATTGTCTGTACCTGCTAATCAACGCTCACAGCTCTGTGGTGCAAAACCTGGAGGACATCATTTGGCTAGTAAAAGCACAATTCTCCGGTAAATGCTAAATACTAAAGGCTTTGCAATTCTCCACATTAACTTCTTGCTTCTCTGTAACACAACGGTTTGCCTGATTACCAACCAGCAAGGAGGAGGTGTTTAAAACAGGGTGTGATGTGATAAAAGGAGAAAAAACACAGAACAGCCAAGGAGGGTGAATTATCTGTCTGGATTCCCTAGGAGCAATGACCCTGGTTGATGTGTTCAATACTGCCATCATCATTTACCGAGCCACCAGCCCCCAACTAGAAACCTGGGCCATAACTTACACACATGCACCCATACTCTGAATCTCCACCGTAAATGTAAGAATTACTCATCATAATACGGAAATATGTGTGTTTTACTGAAAAGCAATAGTTCAAGTGGGGTTCTGTGGAAAGGTTAAATAGTAAATGGACTGAAGTTAGTGCTTTTCTTGACCACTCAAAGTGCCTTAACACTTCCAGTCACATTTCACACAGATAGAACAATGCACAGATCAGGGACAACTTGGGGTTCAGTGTCTTGCCCAAGAACATAATTTGGCATGTCATGGGGGCAAAACCATCAACCACCAATGGACAGATGACCGCTTTTTTTCCCAAACCACAGCCACCCAGTAGTCATAAGGAGTTAATGTTACCTATTGTAGCTCTGAAAACCTCAGTTCAACAGTATAGAAGATATTCTTTTTTCATAACCTTTCCTACTGTCACTTTTCCCACAGTATAGGTGTAAAAACATTTTTAACGTGCATCGCCAAAAGGTGAAGGGGATGATATTGTTTTTCCCCTATGTTAAGGCACATGCGTTCGAGTATCACTGAAAGTCATCGCTGAATGTACATCTTCAACTGATTAATTTTTGAAGCCAACCCAACTGAAGAAGCCCCTACAGCCAGCTGACCTTTGAAAACACAGAAATGGCTATAATTCAGTCAGTTTTACAGATTTTGTGCTAAAATTCGGTGTGACGGTAGCTGAGTCATTCACAACATATTACATGACCTACCAATTGTGCAACATTTTTGTTTAAAACTTTAGTATTTACTGTGGGAGTCAACCTTATTTGTCTGTTGGCAAAATATCTCATGAACCACTTGGTGGATTTACATGAAACTTTCAGAAAGTAACTAGAACCAGCAAATCTCCACCAAGGATATAGCAATATAAAAAAACCCACCAAAATTCAATAATTTCTTGTTACCACCCGCACATTACCTAAAAATCCCATTAAGTTCTATTCATTAGTTTTTCAGTAATCCTGCGAACAGACAAATAAACAAACCAAAAAACCAACACTACCAAAAACATAGCTTTAATGATGGTGGTAAATATTGAACATCTTTTGAAGTCAATCCAATACAAGATGGCCACCACAGGAAATCAACTCTAACTGACACAAAAATGGCTGTAACTCAGTCAGTTATAAAGTTACTGAGCTAAAATTGGTTGTAGTAGCAGCTGAGAGTCAGCTACTACCACACTGAGCTTACCATCCCACATTATCACACGATTTTGCCCATTACATTATTTAAAGTTTTGACCAAAATGGCTACATTGTCATTTCTCAACATAAGATGATTTCATTCTCACACAATGTCATGAAAAGCATCACAAAATATGATTTCCATCTAGGAATGTCCTGGTGTAGATTCTCAGTCATCCAGGCCATGGTAAATTCAAAAAAAGTTAAAAAACAAAAACAACTGGACTTCTATTCTGTAGCTGAAGACGTTTCGCTTCTCATCCGAGGAGCTTTCTCAATTCAGAAATAGAGAGTGTGGAGTTGA